>NC_090664.1:54579778-54885822 GCF_013368605.1 Nyctibius grandis
CTGTTAGAAGATAAAAGTGATCAGGCTATAGTTGCTGCTCATTTGAGGAAAAAATGGGAAATAATAATCACAGAACTGTTTTGAACTTTGAAATTAAAAACTTTGACATTTTTTCATTGCTCTACAGCCGGCCACAAAACAGGAGAGGTGAGCAGAAAGGTCGTAGGAACTGGCAAGTTTGCAGTTTGTTTTGATAAAAGATTGGCATTTAAAAAAGCAACTCTGAGCACCTTCACCTGGCTCTAATTGCTGTCCTTAAGGAAGAAGGAGCTCTCCAGAGCGTGGAGTACAGTGGTGGGAGGACAGAGCACTGAAAACCCTGCTCTGCACTACACCTTTCCTGTCAGGGTTTTCCCAGCAGTGCCATGGCAGGTGGGATCTCTTCTCCTAAAGTGAAACCTCTGACACAGAATCACAGAATCACAGACTGGTTGGAGTTGGAAGGGGCCTCTGGAGATCAACCAGTCCAACACCCTGCCAAAGCAGGTTCCCCTAGAGCATGTTGCACAGGGTCGCATCCAGGCAGGTTTTGAATATCTCCAGAGAAGGAGACTCCCCACCCTCCCTGGGCAGCCTGTGCCAGGGCTCCGTCGCCCTCAAAGTAAAGAAGTTTCTTCTGATATTTAGATGGAACTTCCCGTGTTTCAGTTTGTGCCCGTTGCCCCTTGTCCTGTCACTGGGCACCACTGAGAACAGTCCGGCCCCATCCTCTTGACACCCGCCCCTAAGGTATTTGTAAGCATTGATAAGATCCTCCCTCAGTCTTCCCTTCTCCAGGCTAAACAGACCCAGCTCTCTCAGCCTCTTCTCATAAAGGAGATGCTCCAGTCCTCTGATCATCTCCATACCCCTCCGCTGGACTCTCTCCAGTAGTTCCTTGTCTTTCTTGAATTGGGGGGCCCAGAACTGCACACAGTTACTCCAGGTGTGGTCTCACTAGGGCAGTGTAGAGGAGGAGGATAAGCTCCCTTGGCCTGCTGGCCACACTCTTCCTAATGCACCCCAGGACACCATTGGCCTTCCTGGCCACAAGGGCACAGTGTTGGCCCATGGTGAGCTTGTTGTCCACCAGAACTCCCAGGTCCTTCTCTGCAGAGCTGCTTTCCAGCAGGTCAATCCCCAGCCTGTACTGGTGCATGGGGTCATTCCTCCCAAAACATCCCCGAATGAAGTTAGAAGTCTCTGGGAGCAAACACGCATCTCCCCCCTCCACCAGAATGACCCACTAGTGCTCACCACATGCTTGTTAATCCTCTCCTCTTGCAGGAAAGATGCTTCCCTACAGCGAGTTTCATTGACAGCTGGCTAAACATGAGCCAGCAGTGTGCCCAGGTGGCCAAGAAGGCCAATGGCATCCTGGCCTCTATTAGGAATAGTGTAGCCAGCCGGTCTGGGGAAGTGATCGTCCCTCTGTACTCAGCACTGGTGAGTCTGCACCTTGAGTACTGTGTCCAGTTCTGGGCCCTGCACTTCAAGAAAGATGTTGAGGTGTTGGAGCGAGTCCAGAGGAGGGCGACCAAGCTGGTGAAGGCTCTGGAGGGTATGACCTATGAGGAACGGCTGAGGGAGCTGGGGTTGTTTAGCCTGGAGAAGAGGAGGCTCAGAGGTGACCTTAGTGCAGTCTACAACTACCTGAAGGGAGGTTGTAGCTGAGTGGGAGTTGGCCTCTTCTCCCAGGCAACTAGCAATAGGACAAGAGGACATAGCATCAAGCTTTGGCAGGGGAGGTTCAGGTTGGACATTAGGAAGAATTTCTTCTCAGCAAGGGTCATTAGACATTGGAATGGGCTGCCCAGGGAGGTGGTGGAGTCACCATCTCTGGATGTGTTCAAGAAAAGACTGGACATGGCACTTAGTGCCATGGTCTAGTTGCCATGGTGGTGTCAGGGCAATGGTTGGACTTGATGATCCCAGAGGTCTCTTCCAATCTGATGATTGATTCTGTGTGATTGCATCAAGACAATTTTATAAGCTATAGCTGATGCTCAGCCATGACCCGAGTTTACTCCAGATGTTGCACGGCTGTTCCAGATTACCAGCTTCTGCTGAAAATAATTCATCAAGAGCAAGCCTCTACCATGAGGCAAGAGATGGTTGGTTTGTAAAGCCTGGTGGACGGCCCACCTCGAAGTGATGTGCTGCATCTGGAGTCTATACCTGTGGGGAAGTAGAGACAGGAGATGGTTTGTGGTTTTATGTCAGGATGTAAATAGCTTATTTTGATCAGTGAACCCAAGTTGTTCTAGCACTTGGCTGTTATGTGAGCATGGCCTGGGTGACTCAGATCCAAACCAAAGCTGATGCAATGGCAGGATATGGAGACACAAGCAAGATTAGGCTTTTAAGAATACCCTCCCTCTTCACTTCAGTCCTTCAGCTTTACCAAGGCATAGGCCACTGCATTGGATGTGGTTTCTTGTAGCCAGTCTGGCCCCACACCACAGCAAACATCACAGGGGCTGGAGGGGTGGGCTGCAGAGCTGAGAGGGTGATGCTCTCCTATGGAGATGGAGAAGGGTTGCCTGTGTTTGGAGGTGTCCTTCCTCCCCTAACCAGGGCCAGGTGGTTTGGGTTGCAAGCCTGTATGGACCTGTAAATCAGACATGCCTCAGTCCAGTAAAGACTGACCGTATTGCATCACCAACAGCCTGTGCAGCTGCGAGTACCTGGGCGGAGGCCACGTGGGCTTACAAGGTACTGGATGCGACAATGTTGTGAACCAGGGGCTGGGACACAGAGGACCCAGAGCCAATGTCCAAGCTGGGCCACAGGCCACCTATGTGATCTGGGACGGCCTCTCCTCTTCCCTCTCACGCCTCCACTTCCCATCTGTGAAATGGGTACGTTGCCCCTCAACGGAGTGCTCCCCCTTCTAACACCACATTTCTTACAAGGAACTCTTGTAAGAAACTCTGCTGAGGAACATGAAATGGTGACTACTTCTTTCTGCTCTTACGGCAGAGGGACCTAGAAACCACTTTGATTTCTCATCCCACCGACCGCGTCAGCAGCTAACTGGTGTTTCGCTTCCCTCTGGGTTAAGTTTCATCAGATCCTGAACTGCTTCATTTGCTGCAGTGCTTCTATACATTTATCAAACTGCTCGTCTTGCTGGAGGATGAGCTGCCATTCTTTTTAATTACAGAGGTTCATAATTATCCAATTCCTGCTTCACTAATATCACGCAATAGTTCTCGGGGGATATCTGCTCTAAAGCTGAAAAAGATACTAGGGAAGGGAACCTGCTATTATGACTAATTAGTTTCTCTGCTTCAATACTTCTGTCTCCAGGATGGAGTTGATACCCTTTTTGGTGGTGAGATCCCTAAAAATGGGTGGGAGCACACAAAACCGGCGCCTGTGCAATCCAGCCCCTCAGAGAGCACATCAAATTCATTATTTTAAAAGACAATAGCAAGAAAGCATCAGAGCTGACAATCTGGTTATGAAGAAGTTCAGGTTGGACATTAGGAAGAATTTCTTCTCAGAGAGGGTTATTAGATATTGGAATGGGCTGCCCAGGGAGGTGGTGGAGTCACCATCTCTGGATGTGTTTAAAAAAAGACTGGACATGGCACTTAGTGCCATGGTCTAGTTGACATGGTGGTGTCAGGGCAATGGTTGGACTCAATGATCCAAGGTCTCTTCCAGCCTGGTTGATTCTGTGATTCTGTGAAGTTGTTAAAAGAAAAACTTGATTTTCTGTAAAGATGAAATGTAGAAAACCTAAAGCAGCCAGCAAAACTGCTTCCCTTTGCTGCTGGCAGCTGACTCACCGCAGGCAGATGAAAAGCATTTATCCCCCAGGTCCCAAAGCACAGATTTTCAGGAGAGCCAGGGTAATTGGAATCAAATGAGATGTGGCAGCAGCCTTTATGGAAGATATAGGAAAACATATTATTTTTTTGATTTTTTTTTTTACCCCTCAGATGATGGGAATTCAGATAATTTCCTTCCTTTCCATCAGAGTGAAGGTGAGAAGCACCCGTGCCCCAACAGCATCCGAGCAACTGAAACGAGTCAAGGAGAAACAGGATCTTGGAGAGATCAGAGCCACATTTAACATCGAGTCATTAACTGGAGCCTGACCTTTTCCCTGGCGTACAGTATTCACTGTAAAGGTTGGGAGATGCCTCTCAAGGAATTTTCCTCCTTTTCATTTAAATTCTCCGTATGGGCTGGGTTGTGTTAATCGAGTTGGACCTTCATGCTGCATCTCATGGGGAATATGTATTTGCAGATAATCTGATTTTTGGAGAGCAGAGAACATCTTTGTTTCGCTAACAGACAAGCAAGCATTACTTGCAGTGATGTCCCTGTACCTCCAGCACCCCCAGGGCCCCATGCTGCTGGAGACTACCCATGATGGGCAAAGCTGTCACCTCAAAAAGCCAGGAATTTGGCCCATGCATGGATCCCATCCTGGGATTTAACTTTTCAAGGCAGCCTACCCAGTTGGATGAATCCTCACGGGCTGCTGGAGCTGCAGAGCCCTCGTCCTTCACTGGGACAGGTGGCCACCCCATTCCCAGGGTGGCCACCCCATTCCCAGGGACAGCCAGCCAGGAGGTGGAAGAAGACATGTGGGAATCATAGAACAGCCTAGGCTGAAAGGGACCTTGAAAGAACATCTGTTCCAACCTTTCTTGAGAAGAGGAGCCTAGATGAGGTTATCCAGCACCCTGTCCAGTCGCATCTTGAAAACCTCCTGCGATGGGGACTCCACCATGTCCCTGGGGAGGTTGTTCCCATGACTGACTGTTCTCACTGTAAAAGATTTCTCTTATGCCAAGATAAAACCTCTCCTGGTGCAACTTGTACCTGTTGCCCCTTGTGTTCTCCATGAGTCCTTGTGAAGAGAGAGCCTCCATACTCTTTGTAGCCACCCTTTAAGTACTGGAATGAGGACCACCCTGAACCTTCTCTTCTCCAGGCAGAAGTCTCCTGACTCCTTCAGTCTTTCCTCCTAGGGCAGTTTCTTCCAGGTGGGAAGGAGCACGCAACTGAAAATGCAATGAGAGCAGAAAGCCAGGAAGATGGGCTGCAAGGCTTACGGGCTGCAGAACCACCTTCCTGCAGCAAACAAGAGTGTTGGGCACGTGAAATCAGGCGATGCACTAATGGTGAGATGCAGCCCTGCAAGCGTGGTCCATTCTCTAGCAGTTGCTGCATTTCTGGCCCGGCTTCAAACCCTCCCCTGGCCCGGCTGTTGTTCCCCCTCGCCCTGGCTCAGGTCCCTGCCGCGCTGTGGGCATCGTGCAGGGCTCAGCACACTCGCGCAAGCGGGGAAGCAGAAGAGGCACAGGGAGCGATGCCTTGTTACACACCTGCCAGCTTGGCACCAGGTTTCTTTCCTTTTTTTTTTCCCCTCCCCTCCTGGAGGCTTAACATTTGTCCACAGTTCTCGTGATGTACTTCAGCCAAATTCCAAATAATTTAAAATGATGTTGCTTAAAAAAAAAAAAGAAAAAGTTTAGCAGCAAAAAGGAGGAAAAAAGGTTTACCACACTAGGGAAGGTATAAGGACATCATTTTGAACTCAACTACTTGAGAAATAACTGATTTCTCTTTTCATTTTTCATGTGTTGATCATAGGTCTCTGCACTTTCATGAAAGAAAAAAATAATCAGTAAGTAAAATTATCATGAATACTTACCTGCCCTGTCTTCACTTGTGGAGACACCAGTTCCTTCTGCAAAAGAAACTCAGCATTCATTGGGCAAATGAAGAAATTGCCTCTGAAATACTAAGAGAGATTTGTAACTGAAGGAAGACATGATCCGTGGACCTGTGGAGTTCAACCCTGGCAGGAGGTTCAGACACCAAAGCTGTCGTGATGCTTTTAATTGAGATAATGTCTTTTAAATTTCCTTTACGGCGCCTTTAAAAGCCAACGCTGCACAGCTGCACCATCTCGTGGTGCGACCAAGCCCTGCATGGCCCAAGCCTTTGAAACCCTCTTCATTTTCCTAAGGCTTTGACCTCGGATGTATAAAAGCCAAGCGCACCCACTGCCAGACCGCCGCACTTCAGAGCCACAAAGTCACCCTGGAGCTCCCCCAGCTCCCGTCCCGTCTGCCTGCTCATCCTCCTCTCCGGATGCAACAGGCCAACCATTTCCCAACCGCAACCATCATCAGCCCAAACATTCGTTCAGATCCATCCAGTTACGATTTCAAGATCTATTCAGCAGATTAAAGATCAGGCCAGTGAACTATTATTCATCTGAACCTGTCTTAACTGAATTACTAAGATGTGTAACAGAGGATTCAGATGAGATCAAAGCTCCACTCACTACAGAAAATATCAAAGGGAAGATAAGGGGTAACAGAGCTTCATAGTCCCATGATGCAGAGCCAAGGACAGGACCTGTACGTCCTCAGTCTTGGCCCTACTCTTACACAGCACGTGGCCGCACTGAGCAAGAAATGGGCTCAAGGTCCTGACAAAAACCTTCCTCTGTTCTTCTCATAAATGCATTTGCTCATGAAGGAACAAAATGGCCCCCGACACCAGAAATTATGCCTGAAAATTTCAGGTGCATAAAAACGCACATAAATTTTACGTGTATCTATGGTTCGCAACCTCTCACGGTATGGCATGTAGTAACCAGGTCATTAGGTAGAGATTAGAAAAAAATGCTAAAAACATTCATAAAATGATTGTCCTGTTAAAAACACACATGAAAATACGGCAGACTTTCATATTTCTGTAGGTTAATCTGCTAGCATGTGCTTAATTTACACCACACTTCTTCAGCATGATACTTACCTGCTACTGTCTGAAGACCCGACTGAGATGTGTGCCAGATAAAAAGCAGCTTCACATGGTCACCTTGAACCAGTTCAACTCAAGGAAAAGGCAGCTCCCCCAGTTCCCTCCAGTTTGCTTAGGGTATAAATGCTGTTTGATCATAGACTGGTCATCATGGTTAACCCAAGATAAGTGTCAGGTCATCTGCTCAAAATCACCACTAATGGACACATTCACAACAGGCATTGCCAAGTGCTACAGGGACAGATGCCACCGTAGCCTGAGAGAAAATGCAGTGACGTGCCTCTTGATCCAGTCTAGGCCCCCGTTTATCTGTGTGAACCCAGGGCACCCAGGTGAGGAACCCACTGGCTGCTTCCTGGGGTGCCCCAGAACACAACATGAGGGATGCTGGACACAGGAACCAAAAGAGTTGTATGGGAAACCCCACCCGTCTGCATCACCTGTGTTCTCCCAGCACCTCATCCCCCTCCCAGAATCCAGGATCTTGCTTCTCTCTCATCTCCAGCTTATGCGCAGGCTTCGGCAGCTTAGGAAGCAGCAAGATTGCTTTACTCAAATTGCAGCAGGTTAACAAAAAAGAATAGGAACTGAACCTACCTGCCAAATATGCTGCTAGAGGAAGAAGCCCTTGATGCTTCGTAGTCAAGGCTTTGATCTTTAATAAAGCCCAGCAAGTCCAAAGAGTTGGGACAGGAATGGAATGAGGAGAACTTTCCAGCCTGATTCTATGAAGTCTTTGCTTTCCCCCCCAGTATTTGCCCCACAGAGAATGGCACGTAGAGGGTGAGGGGGATTTCTGGGGACGGACCTCAACTACATTCACTATCAGACATGAAGAGGATGGAAAAAATAACACAGTTTATTGTCAAATTGAATCAAAGCATGAAAAAAAAAATCACAAAGTTACACTGTAAAGAAATTTTGTTTTTATCACAAAAGCTCATTAAAATCTAACAAAACAACCCATTGTCAAGCCAGGAACTCCTCCAACAACCCTCAGACTCTTCGAATGCAACATTTACTGAAGTGCTGGGAATTCATAGGTGGTGTATGAACAAAGTGATCAACCCTCGCAGAGGGGGCGACACGTTTCTGCGTTAGTGGTGACTCCTCTCTTTGCCTTCAAGTAGCAACAGCCTTGTCCTAGCTGGAGTCCAGCCCCAGGCGGTGGCTACGCCTGATGGGAGCCAGTTGAGTTTCGTTTCTTTGTCCAGTGTTTTCCTGCAATTTACATCCTGATCAAAGGTGTCTGCATCACGAAATTAAAAGGCAAAATTAAACGATGCCAGTCGCACAGAGAAGAGCAGTGGGAGGTACGATCGCAGCACAGGGTCCACCGAGGTCTGGTGGGTACAGCTAAGCTGACACAGCCATCACCTCAAAAACTCAGTGTGCCGCCGATTTAAGCGATGACCACATCTAACCTTTTCAAACTGCTGTTTGGGAAGGTGTGTAACTGCAGATGCAGACCTACTTTACTGAGTCAAACCAAGCTCTTTTAAGTCCAAGATGTTAGTGCATGTCCTGCGCTTCAGAAATGGTGATTAACATGGCAGCAGGCAATTAGGGGACAACCTGCTCCTGTGCTCCTCAGCACAGCTCCCTCCCAAACACCACTCGAGAAGGCTTTAAACAAAACACGCCTGGAAGCTTTTCAAGTTTGAGTTTGCCAACCTGTCAAAACCAATATATTACCCAAAAGATCATTTATTTTTCCAGGAGCTCCAGCAGAACCAACAGAGGAGTCCAGGAGAACTTTGCCTGGTCTCCTGCCAGCATAGCTGGGTTGGTAGGAAGTCTCGATGGCCAAGGTCGTTTGCCAGGAAAACTGCTGGAGACTGCAGGATCCCCGGGAGCTGCAGCCCACCTGGAAGAGCCCTGCCCCATCTTGCAGGGAATTTCAGAGCGGTTGGCTTTCCTTCTGAGTCAGAACACAATAAAAAGGGGAAAAAAAAAAGAAAAATATTGCAAGGCAGATGCATAGAGGTACGTTTGTAGACTACGGTGTATTCGATTTTGCAAACACTTACTTTCATTCAGCTAGGATAGAGCAACAGTGTCTTTCTCACCACCATAAATGAGCTGTTTTATGAATTTTGAAATGCTTGTTTTACTGAGTGAAAGGCAGGCATCTTCAGCTTAAGTAGCAGCTAAGGAGACTGGTAAAACTGAAAAAAAAAAAACCTAAAAAAAAAAAAAATCAAAAAACCCAACCCACCAGTACAAAGTAAAGGCAGTCTAGGTCATCCCAACCAATCACAGGAATAACTAAAACATATTTCCAATCATAGGAATAACTAAAACATATTTTTAATTGCAACTAATGTGTTATCTTGAGCCAGCTGCTTATCCTAACAGGCCTGAGGTTTTCTGCTCATAAAGTATTAATGATATGTGCCTTTTCCTAGAAAGGAAGGCTCTGCCTAAGTCCTACCGTGTCAGATAAAAAGTCCCAAAATAGACTTTCCAATGAAATAAAGTGTTTTATTCAGATATGCATTTGGATACGGCAGTGATGTTAAGAACAGCTATTCAAGTAGCTGAAGTAAGCCCTTCAAAAGAACTCACGCAGCTTTGAGACTTGAACAAATTATTGTATGATCTCATCCAAGAGATCTAAATAGCTGGAACATCTGCCAGAGCCACCACCAATTTATTTAGCAGAGTTCATCAGTAGTTCATCAGCTCTTGTTTGCACAAGCAGGTGCCAGGGCAGTCAATAAGGAGTCCTACACATGACTTAAACACAGGAGAGGGGGAGGAGAGGGGAAGAGAGAGGGGTGATTTTACTATCTAACACGGATGTGCATGAGCAGGAATAAAGTCTCTGTCAAATTAGGGCTATCACTGAAGGAGAAGTGCAGAAATGCTTTTTCCCAGAGAAGTATTACATGCACAAGTAACTATATTGTTAAAATTTTTTATTTGTGACAGTAAAGAAACCATTCAATACCTGATTGACAACACTTCTCTCTCCTGAAAACACTCATATGGTTATCTGTAGTGTTTCTCAAGTATCGCTGGATTGTTCATTGCATTAAAGTGTAAACAGCTCCATTATCAGAAAAAAAAAAAAAGAAAAAAGAAAGAAACATTTCCATTGCTTACTCCTCTGTTAAGAAGTTCCCAATAGATCTTTAACAAGAAAGAAAAAAAAAAAGTCAGCTGGATTTTTACAATATAATGTGAAACAGAAGACTGACAGCTGGTTTTGCATAGTTAGCCCAGAGATTTTTAAGCAATTGCCCCACGCGAGTCTCACCTGCCCTCCTCGCCCCACAAAGGCATAACATCACAGCACCTTGGAAATCAGAGGCACAAACTTGTTTTTGTTTTACAAATAGGGCTGTGCGGTACTGTGTTTTATTAGTTTAAAAAGAATCTGTAAAACATAGGATTATGTGTTTGGAAATTATAGAGCTACACATTTTTTTGTTTGTTTTTTTTTGTTTTTTTTTACACTGAAATTTCAAAAGCTGCAACATCAGTACACACCAGTGTCATTTAGATACTTTATTGTCCCCAACCAGTCTAATCAAAATCATGCTGTGATAAAGTGATTGCGTACACCGACAACCAAATCTCTTCAGGTGTCGAGTTTCTTCCATGTATAACTTTGCTGTTTAAAAAAAGATTAAAGGGCAAAACAAATAGACAAGTTATTCTTTCCGAAGCTACCTAAATGAACACAGCAATATTGTACATTTGCTACGACCTTCCACTCAAGCCCTGCCACGCTTCCTGGTGGTTAACAAAGATTCTGCGCACAGCCCTAGTTTACAAATGGCAATTTAATCGTAACACTTCAGTTGAATTTCAAGAATCTAAGGCATTCTGCCTTACAGCTTTATTTAAAAATACCTATACAGGCAAAAAACCTTTTTTAACCCGACATAAAAAGGACAACGGAACTTCAGGCCAGTCAGCATCTCTTTAGCTGAACAGAATGACCAACTGGAAAAGACTTTGTAATACTTCTATAATACCCAGAAATAGAATTGAAAACCAGGGTTTATAACAGCCCTGGTGACCTGCACTTCAAAATATGCAAGTGATTTAGGAAACAAATATTTTTTCCTATTTTAATTTTTAAAATCTTGTATTTAAAATACAATCAAATACCCGTATTGCAATTTTTACAAACATTCCACTCATTATCTGACTTTACGGACAGAACTGTATTGCTTCGTTAAAACCTAGAAACTCTAAAGATATCGTGTATGTATATTCACGCAAACTTAACACTTGAAATTTCAAGTATGATGATAGTGTCAAAACAAACAACTACGACAGTTTGATCCCTTTGGCCAAATCTGAATACCCAGGGAAGTCCAAACCTGACTGCAGAGCACTCCAAGTTTTATTTCAATGGGAATGAGTTAAAATATTTCATCAGAAGTTATAGAAAACTCTTAAGATCCCAGCAGAGATCAGAAGTGTTGTTAAGTTTTTGGCCTTCGTGCCATTTTAATGCTGTACTAAGTTAAAAGAAGTTGATTTTTCTTGAAATTTGCGGATTTCAAGAGCCAAAATAAACAATAGAGAACAAGTATGGTCGTACAGAACATCATCAGAACCGTTCTTCCAGAGGCTGGTGCAGAAGTTCCGTCGTCCATTATATGTGGATTTTAAAACAATACAAGACACTTTAATTATCAACATTCATTCACAGACTTAAGGCAACTGGTTCATGAAATCGCTGCTTTCATAAATGCAAACTGATGACATGGTTCCTCTCACGTACAACAGGTCACAACCATTAAATGGTCTCGGTGGGTTATTTATTGTCTAATTGGAAGATTGTTTGGTCTAACTCTAGCGAGAAAAGTCTTTGAATTTTTTCAGCCATTCCTATCATACCTGCACAACTAACTACAACCTGAATACTTCCCTGCAAACTGTATCTGAAGCCTCAAAGCTACAAACACAGTTGAAAATACTGCTCAGAGAACAACTTTTTGGCAGCTTACAGTTTCATTACTCTGAAGTCAAATACAAAATTAAACAATCTTAAACTGAAAATAAACGTTAATGGACTAACCAGAATCCATACGTCTTTTTTTTTTTCTCCATTTGTTTTAAACAACATAGGCATGTTTTTTTTTTTTTTCTTAATTTGACAGTTTTCTCTTTTGTTGTGGCACAGCATTATACAGTACTAAGGTAATGCCAACTGGTAAGAAAACAAAACGGTGATGCCTTACAGACTCATGAGCGTCACGGGGTTGCCTCCACCATCCCTCGCTGCCAGCCGCAGGGAGCAGCTGGTAAGTCAGCTTTCAGTTTTATACTGCACCGACGACGATCTACTCACTGCCTGTGTCGGCTGGCCTGCCATTCTACGAATGAAATTTGTTAAGCTGCTTCACCAATGGTTTAGACGAGGATGACAATCCAAGTCCATCGCAAAAATTATTTTCCAAGTCGTCAACACTTTGAGAAAAATAGAAAAGGTGAAGGGGATCTGCTCTCCAGAATTCAGCACAAAGCTAATTAGAAGCACCAACTACTCCATTTAGTTTTCTCTGATGACAGCCACACACAGCTGTAATTTTTACGTTTGTAGATTTCTGGTGTGGAAAATAATTAAAAGGTGACAACGGAAAGGAAAAAAACGTGTGCCTTGTTCTTAAAATATATTAAATTTATTCTTGTAAAAGGGTACCAATGACACTACAGAAGATGCTAAGCAGGTTCTCAAGATTCAGAGTTGAGACTTACTCAACCCCAAAGCCAGAGGACCACTTTTAGTCTAGGCTAGTAACTTCTGCCCTTCTAGCACGACTTGATAAAGCTCCCAGTCTGCACCTTACACCTTGGGGAAGAAGAAATACAAATCAGAGATTTGTGGGAAAAATACTTTTTGCATTTTTATATACCAAAGAAAGGAGAGGGCTTCATCCCAATTGAATAAAAAAAAAAAAAATGTTTTGCAGGTCACCTTTAACTGAGTTCTCAGGATTAATACCTAGGGGTGGGTTATGACGCCTGCATTTTATTTATTGCCCAAGTCTGCAGCTTACAGAAAATGTTTCGTCGCACAGGCACAGTGGCAAAAACAGTATAACAGCCGATGGTCAACTCCATTTGGTGAGTATACAGTAGCAGCAATTAAAAGAAAAAAGTACTCCAAACAGCTCAATACAGATCCAGCTTACCCAGATGGGTTTTTTTAAGAAAAGAATCTTAAACTAATAAATAGATCTCCTCCCCATTCTCCCCAGATAATGGTTTTCCAAAAAAAAAGAGAGGCATGGCAGTTGTGCGTAAGCAGAGACAATAGAACTTCATCTGTCTAGAATAAAAGGTGCTTTAGATCTATTAGCCACCTTATTTTCTCAATTCCACCACTCCCTAATACTCAAACAACTGCAGATATGTTCAAAACTGTGCCCAAAATCATATCGTATCAGTGAAACAACCATGTAATTAACCCAAATCACCCCTCCCACAAACGCTTAAACCTTCTGTGCATGACAAAATGTAATAGAACTTAATGTCATTGTGGAGACAGGAACCCAGCATCTTTGTTTCAACTTTTTCCTTTGTTATATATTACAGTGCTCTATAAAATTTTTCCTTTTTCCTTTTAAAGCATTTAGACAATACAAGACTAAAAGATGTCTGGAAATACGTCTTATACAAAAATGAATTTTTATCTTAAAATAACATTCAAAAAGGCACTTCATTCTGTAAGAAAAAATTCAGAGTCAGGTCAACTGCTCTAAGCAGGGGGGTAAAATTGTCTGCATAGTGGGAGGGGAAGAAAGGGAGAGAAATTCAACTGCTGAAATACAAGCTTCTTTTTTGGCATGTTTTAAGAAAAGCTGATCCAGTAAAAGATGTCCACTTATGAAATTCATTAAAAGAGTCCCATTTAAAATAGCTTCTTTTTTTTTTTTTTTTTTTTTCCTTTAAAAAAGTAGTCTGAACACATGACCTTAGGAGTCAGGCTTCTGAAGGCTTAATAGCATCACTCATGATTGTCCTTCGTGTCCAATGTAACAGGAAGATCAAGAGTAGCACTTCTGACACGGGTGACCTCCCAAAGCTTACTTTTGAAAGAGCTGATAAAGATGGAGACAGCCTCTAGCAACTGCACTCTAGTAGAAGTCAGTCAAAGTTAAGGGCTACCTGTTGCAGAGTTTATGAAGCATACTGTAAACTTCTTCCTCTTTGCTTAGTCCTTCAAAGAAAGGAATAAGATCTAGCAGCTCTGTGTCCGTCATGTCATCAAACCAGGACTGCACAGGCACCTGAAACAGAGCAAACAAATATTAAGATGACTGTATGATGTGAAGAACATGTGAGTTTTGCCTATGTAGAAGTCCTGTAATACTCACTGCCATCACAGTAAGGCAAACTGCTAGTCATCAGCATTCAAGCAGAGTACCACGTTCAACTCCACATTTTCTAGTATGCAACATCAACCCCAAATCCAACTATAGAACAGCTGACATGCAGCTGACCTTCTCCTACATGTCCAGGTAACCTACAAGACCCAACACTGGGCAGCTCAATTTGTTCTGCCTCCTTGATATTCAGAACAGACTGGAAGGAAGACACAGGTTATGAAGCTGTACTGACACTTTATTTACAGGCAATGCTTTCCCCCCCCCCCTAAGTATTATCAGTGTGAGTCACTAAACATAGGCATGCAGCAACAGCCCCTTCTGGCATGAGGTTGCAGAAGAAATATGTAAACAGTGAGCACAGAACAGTTCTCTGATTAAAATATAAGACCTTGAGAGCAGGTTCAGAAAATAACACGTATAACAACACTTCTTAAATATGTGGGCTGAATTTAGGGAAGGAGTTCTGTGTATCTTCACTATGGAAGTATACTGAGATCTTTTAAAGACTATCTTGGCTCTTGTTACAAGCTCTGGTTTCTGCAGAGACTCGAATATCAGTTAGCTAGCAGCACTTTTCTATACATGATTAAACCACTCTGACAAAGTCCTTAATTTCATCTCCCAAATTTCTACAGCTCATTATTTTCTTGGCACTGAATTCCGAGATACCAAATGATGATCTGGATCAGGTTTTTAATTTTAACCATGAACATAAATTAGAGCTACAGCTTCTGGTTATTATAAATAGCAACTTTAAACCATGTGTGGCACCAGTGAGAAAACTGTTTTCACCCAATCATTTACGGCATCCCAGTGTTATGATCTGAATTTAAAAGTTGACTGCTGCAAGATAAATAGCTCACGTAAAAAAAAAAAATGCTATTCCAGAGAGGCAGGTCCACGCAAAACAGTGTCTCTGATAAAAGTTTCCTATGTTAATTTTAACAGTTGACAAAAAAGGCAGGCTAAAAACATCAGAGAAAGCTTTGCACAGCCTGGTTGTTTAAAAGCAGTAGATCTAAGGGGAGTTCCAGCTTCCTATCCTGGTAGCTACAAAACAGATGTGAGCATTAATTATCTTGTCTAATAGAATATTTTCATTCACACAGTGAAAAAAGACAGAGTACCAAAAGTAGTTCAAGTAAACCATCCTTTCTGCAATCACCACTCCAAACAAAAAACATGCTGGAGTGCAGCTTCACTTTTTAGAGCTAGGTTAGTTATTCAGGTTCTGCACCACTTGGTGATTCTCAAAACTGATGGACTTCACCAAAAAGCTAAAACTGAAAGCAGACGAACAGTCATGAGTATGACACACTGTCAAGATCAGTTTGCCCTAGTCCTTCACCATTTGGCAGTAAATACCAGAACTTACCTGCAGTCTCAGAAAATACAGAAACTAACACAAGTTAGTGTTCTGAAAGGCTATTTTCTGACTCAGAAAGTCTCAGAAAGATAAAGTTATGCTTGAGTACTTCCAATACTAAGAATACTTACTGCATTTTCAGGATGGAAGATGTAAGATGCAGGAGAATTATCTACTATAATAACTTTACTCAGCTCACGCCCCAGTCGACTCAGATCCTTCACATAATTTCCTCGGTGGAAAACACAGGATTCTCTAAAGAGCCTTGCCCTGAACACACCCCAGCGATCCAGTAAGTCGGCTACTGGGTCTGCATACTTAAAAACAGAAGTCAGAAACATGAAGTTAGGAATGTGCAGATAAGGTTAATTCACAGAACTAGACAAAGAAGGGACACAATTCCAGATAAAATGCCTTTTCTTCATTTGCTTCCCTGCTCCTTGTTAATTAACTTACATTCCTGCAAACCTGAAGTGATTAATAGAGAGAGAATGCAAAAGTAGGACGGTTGTCTTTCTACGGAAAGCTAACCTGCACTCTAATGTTTTCTGTGATTTATCAACTAGGTTTTACTCTTAGGGCCAACTTATAGTTACCCTAGAAGTTACCTAAAAGTCTATGGATCCAGAGATCTCACCTAACACTACCACAAAAGCAACCAACACTAACAGAAAACCTATATGAAGCCATTTCCACAGCTGATTCCTTTCCATGTGCCTCTGAAGATAAACTGCAATGAAGGCATCTGAGCTCGATGTAGCTTTTTCTAATGATGCCCATGGAGCCACTGGGTCAGTAAGAATCTTAACATCACCAAATTGCACAATTGGGCCACAAAAGATCAGATAAAGATGTTATTAGGAAAAATATCCAAGCATAATACTGGTAAATTCTCATATAAGATGATAGTTTATGTGAGGCACAGCTTAGAATCCAACAATTGATATAAACTGTCCAAGGAAAAGTATCCAAATAGACCAGAACATGAAATAACCATGTACTTGAAAATGGCAGTTCTAACTTGTTTTTTAAGGACAGGAGTTACCATTTTCCTATATTTCAAACTGAGAAACAAAACTGATGTTGAAATCAATCATCTCTTGACTATGAAAACTGCTAGACATCTAACTGCAGTATGAAATTGTTCCATTATTTAGGATGGTCACAATGTGACTGAACAGAGCATGATAAATAGAGTGCAGGGCAGAACCCTCTAGTAAGGCAGAGCCCTCTAGTAAGGCAAATGGGGTCCTGTCCCCTTCCACCATCTCTACACTAGGCTGGAGTAAAAGCTTACTATGCTAGAGTGTTATTTAGAAATAATCAACATAATTTTACAAACAAGACACCACAAATACAACACACTGAAAGAAGTGAAGAATTTAAGATGTCTTACTACTGTAACGTCTACGACAAAATTACCTACGAGGTACTACTGCTACTGGAGACCAGAGGGCACAAAATATTCCTGTTGATGTTTCAAGCTTTACACAGTGCGTGACTTTCTAACTCCAGATTGCAATTGCACCTTGACAGAACAAAAACGTGTTCCCAATTTTCATATGCAATTTCTGAATCACTGGTTGATCATGTAGATAGCGTTAAATACAGTGTATTTTATTTCATGCCCAGCTTTAATATACTGTTTCACTCGCACGCTACTTGTTCTAATTTCTCATAACCATGGTAACTTGTAAGCCTTTCATATTGGCATTATGAGCAATGCATGGAGGCTACATTATGAGACAAGCCCATATGTGATGGGGTTACCATGGAAACACTTACCCACACACTAGCAGACAAAGTACACACTGTCAGACAAAGAAGCAGAAAAGAAGGGGAAAAATTAAGATAGTACCAACTGTGGAAATAATTATCCATAGAAAACCCAACCAAAAGTCCACTGACCAGCATCGTAAGGGCTAATGAGATGAAGAGAGGAACAAACCTTGGCTAGACTGGCTGTGAAGAGCACACATTCAAAGAGCTCTCCCATCCTCTGAAGAAACTCATCCACATGTGGTCGCTTCAATACATAAACCTGGAATGACAATGACTACTTAGGTCAAATGGTGTTAAAGGCAAAAGGAAAAACAAAACAAAAGAAAACACTCCTGTAATCCTCACACTTGAAGGAACAAAAGTTAGCATGGAAGCAGATCAAATGAAATGCTGAAAGAAAAAAAAAGTATATAAGATAGAAGTAGACATCCAATAATGAGAAATCTGAATGCACGGGCTGCCAAGACCCATGCTGATTATGCAATTGCAAGTACTGTGCATCATCTGGAGTGATGCTTCTTGAAAAATCTCATTAAAGGCAAAGAGAGACAGTAGGGCTTCTCAAGAAGCGAGGATTCAGCTCTCTCAACCGAAACGATTTTGGTGCTGGTGTCTTCAGTCCTGAAGGGCTTTACAGAAGGAATAAATCTCATGAAACCTCTATGACGACAGGAATTGCACAACAGGGAACTGTTTTCTTCCTGTGGCTAATTCTTTCATTTTTTTAAATTCCAAGTGCTAAGTACCGTATCTCACTACAGAGAGTTATCAGTCATCCGGCTCTGCAGAGAGCTTTCCCCAAAAAATCTTCACAGCACCATGCAGAATGTCGAGCAAACGCTGCTTTCAAAATTCGGTGGCAAGATCTACAGCATCTTCTACTGTGCCCTTGCCATAAAGACAGTAAATACTCAGGACCTCTCTCCTCTTGCAGCTTGGTTTCAGTGATGCCATCTTGCCTTTCTGCACTGACAACCACACAGGCACAGCCTGGCTGCCTACTGTCAACAGCCTGATTAATAAATATTAGAGCCTTCTCGCCTCTCTTTTCAGACTAAGCGAGACAATTTGCCTTCACAGAAAATACCAAGATAAGATAACTGCTGCGCAGAAAGCTTACAAGCAGTTTATTTATATTTATCCATCTTGTTTGCACTTAGATTAGAA
Source organism: Nyctibius grandis (assembly GCF_013368605.1). Classification (NCBI taxonomy): domain Eukaryota; kingdom Metazoa; phylum Chordata; class Aves; order Nyctibiiformes; family Nyctibiidae; genus Nyctibius; species Nyctibius grandis. Next base: position 54,598,226 of record NC_090664.1, read on the forward strand.
GTTTGAGAGAAAACGCTGGCAGCATTTTATCTTCTTCATTTGGCAAATAATCCTTAATACTGGCAGTTTCAAGTGAGGTCTGACATATAGCTGAACTCACGAAGAATTGCAAGACTGATACAACTTCAAGAATTTCTTTCTTTGATACGTAGAACTAGATTAATTGTATGTATTTTACTAGATTCATATTAATAAAGAGGTAAAAAACAGAAGGCACGCAGAGAAAAAGCCTGAAGGAGACAAATATGGAAATGCCAGCTTGAAATGTAACAATTAAAGCCCTTAGCAAAAGAAGAAAAAAAATTTGCATAATAGGGACTTGAAATTGAAAACCTGAATCTGAAAGCAAAGTTTTATTAAAAACATAAAGGATGGAGCTGTACCTTAATGATTAAAGCAGAAATATTAATTACTTTTCCACTTCTTTATGTAGAATATAGCTCATAGCATAAAGATTTGATCTGCTTTAAGTTATTTCTATGAAGTTTAACTAAATTACTTCTGGGCCCTCAAATTCAAACAATACATTCAAACTTTGATACAGATAACGATTTATAACCCAGATTTGTTTATTTTTTTTTTTTAAACAACCACAGCAGCACCTAACCAATCCAATAAACGTGACATTTTATGAATTAAAGACGGTTAACAGATGTACTTCAACACCATTTTCTTTCCAGATAATTACAACAAAGCTTCCTGTATTACACTAGCCATAAATCAAGTCATTTCCTCTCCTATAACAATGCAATTAATTTTTCACTTAAATTTCACTACACAAAGTTGTTCTGTAGTATTTCCTTTCCATATTATATCTTCAAATTTTTAAGGACACAGACAGAAAGACAGTTGCAATCCCTCTGCGTTTGGGCATCCAGAAAGAGACTATATGACTTGCCAGTTATAAGAGGAAAGACAGCAGGATGCGAGTTACTCCTTAACTCTAGAGTTCATAAGGAAGTTCTTAATTCTTTAGCCTTAAATTATATTCCTACACTCATTTTCGAAGGCAGAAAAGGGACACTTCAGAGTCTTAAAGTCATTCTTGGATAGTAAGTGCTGGAATTTAGCATTAATTTTTAAACTATTTTTTAAAACCTAGTGTTTTCAGCCACAGCAAAAGAAGTCTCCTCTTCGCTCTCCATCCCTATCTACGCCTGTGTCAGTCAAGTATTTCCACTTGGAATGTAATTACGAACTCCAAGCCAAGGGTATGAACTTTGCTGCTTGCAACATAACCCACCTCCTCCATGAAGAGAGCATACAGTAAACCAACCCAGTAGCTACAGCCCGAGAGCTCCTTAACCACAGGCTTGCGGACAGCAGTGGGCTTATAAAAGCAAGTATTTGCAATATGTGCTCTTTTGGCAATTTGTAGGTCTCCTAATACTGCAACTAGTCAGTGTGAGCTGTAAGTACACAGTATTTTAAGTTGTATTGTCTCGTTTCTGCAGTTTAGATCTCCTGATCCACCACGGAGCACCCTCAACCTCCTCTACTTGAGTTTCTCTTGCTGTTTTGCCTTAAATCTTACCTATTGGGCTCTGGCCAACAGATTCACTCCTCATATTAAATGTCTTTATTAATAATAAATGTGATCTCCTAGGATGAGGTCTCACAAAATTTTTCCCTTAATTCTCTCCCTCTCTAAAAAGCCCCAACTCCTTCACTTCACCCCTTTTTTTATTTTTTAAACACCACTGTTTGTGTTTTGTTTTGTTTTTTTTTGTTTGTTTGTTTGTTTGTTTTTCCAGAACAACATATCTTAATACACTGTATGGTTATTCCCCTTCAAGTATTTTTTGAGAAGTCCTACTTAGATCCTGGAAGCAACTGCAAGTCTACTGGTATCCTGGGCTACAAAATCTCTTTGGTTTACTTCACATAAAAAGCTTTCTTCAGCTGACAGTGCAGCTCTTTTCTCCTCTTCCTCCTCATTTGGAATTTTTTCCCCTTTACTTTGTTAGCGGCTGGACTTGCATCTCAATGCTGCATGGTTATTTGTGGCTTGGCTTTTTCCTCTGTTGCCTGATGTCTTCAGTTTAAGTCTCCAGACTAACTGGCTCCTGGCACTTTTCTGAGATTTATATACTGCCTTCAGGGCATTAAAAAAAAAAAACAACCAACCCCTCCAGTTTTTCTGTATTGTATGCTCCATAATTTCTTCCTTATCACAGTAAGAATTTAGAGGAATAGAGTCTTTTTTTTTTTTAATTTAAAATGAACCCTACTCTTAAAATGTTAAGGCACAAATCAGGCACTAGGCATGTTTTCACAAGATTCTGTACTTACAGCTGCTAATGGCAGAACACAAGTAATTATCTTTAATTGTTTTCAAGCATTTGGTATTTCCACATACATTTTCTATACCTCAAAGCAGTCTTAACCTAAAAAGACTCAGTATTTCTGAACCAAAAGAGAAACCCAGCTCAATTTTAATCAATTAAATAGGACACACAGAATTGCCTTTCAAAACCAGCTTTACAACAATAAAATCTTCAAGTAACGACAAAGAAATCTGCCCATGACAACTCAAGCTCCTGTAATCTCCCGTTTTGTGGGCTGGGTGCATCTTCTTAACAGCGAGCAGAAAATAACATGCATCCTTGAGCCTCATCTTTCTGGTTCACACAGTTGTGGTTGCCTCCCAGTGCAAGTAACCAAGAATAGGCCAGCTAGAATGGATACAGCCTATCCTGGATTACTTGAACCAGGCCACAGCCTTCTGTAGGAAAATTAAGGGATTTTGTCCTTTATAGAAAGAAAGTTTATTATTTGAGCAACGTTTTCCCCCACCAATAAAAAACATTTTGTACATTACATTCAAAGTATACCTGCCATACATTGCTTTAGCTTTCAACAACTAAAAATAAGCAATTGTTAAATGAATATAAAAAACACTTAAAAACTAGTTTTACTCACTTAATAAACAAATTACATTCAACACTGAAGTTCCAAACCAAACTCTTCCTGGCTACCCTCTTTACTCTTTGACACCAACAGTAAGGCGCAAAGGCACTGCAAGTCAATTTGGATAAAAGACAAAGGACCACCATACCCTAAAAATCTTCACTCATTGGGGATTAAAGCTGTATTTAATGCATGGTTTCTAATCTGGGGATTGTGATTGCTCTGCACTTGTTAAATGGGAAGCATGCTCCAAAAGAGAGGACGTGTTCTTGCAGAAGTTACATCAAGGGTACCAAACAGGTTGAACATCTTCTCTCCAGCCACTAGAGGAAGTTTTTTGAGGATGAAAGTAAAGAACACTCTCAGCTGCGACACATTTCACTGGACTTCCCACAGCTTCTCCCTTATAATTTGGTAGAGCAAGGGACCAGTTCTAATTTCCTTTTATTCAGGGAACCAGAGAGAAATGAGAGAACTGGCCAGAAGAGTGTCAGCTTGCATTAGAACTGCCCTTTTGTATCCGTGCCATCATTTCCAACACAAAGCGAGGGATTCGTCGCCTTAACTGTAGCTGCCCTGTAGACGGGCACAGTCTCTGCAGGCATCTAAAGACCCGTAACAGAAGGAAAGAGAGGTACCTCCACACACAAGTCATTTCCTTGTAAAATAAAATGACAAATCCTTTCTAAAGCCAAGGTAAAATAGGCTATAGAAATAAAGGTGTGAGAGGGACAAGGGGTGTTCAGAAAAGCTGTTTTTTAATCTAGGGAAGCTGATTTACCCAAGCACCCTTTAAGACAATGATTTGAATTGTCCTCACTATAGAAGAACAAGAGTCTCTCTGACCTTTGGATTATAAATGATATAAAGGAAAATAAACTCCCCAAACTAAACACAGTCTTTTTTGAATACCTCTGTTGCCCAACAAAAACTTATAACATTTACAATGAACAAAACTTGTTAGATAAGTCTCAAAACTCTTTCAAGTGTACAGCAATTGAATTTGCCACAACTTGTATTTTTGGTATATGAGATCTGAAGAATCTCGTATAATTTCAAATTTCTTTCTGAATGGGCACGTCTGAAATGCTGTTCTCCATTTGTTTTCCATTGGCTTCTGCCTAAGGCAGAGTTCAAGCCCAACAATACTCTGTCAGACAATCTCCTGCTCGATAAGGAACAAGCTTACTGGTAAAGTATGTAGGGATATGCACTATGGACAGTACGGTTCCACAACGTTTCACACATTCTGTGGTATTTTAAACAGGTGGAATTATTTCCCAATGCCAATGATTAATCTTTTGAGTACATAAACTGCTTAAAAAAAATGGACAAGCATTATACAGATGACAAATTCTGACAGGTAACAAAAATTGTTGATATCTGTTCAGTTTATGCTCTAAGTGAATAAAAAATTACAGGTTTGAAGTGGGAACCAGTTGTCAAAGCTCTACAGCCTGTGTTAATGCACATCAGACTAAGTCAGAATGTCCGTTTTTGCCCTTCAGGTTATCACAGTCAAATAAAAAGGATGGCTGGATAATAGTACATTACTTTGCCTGCAGAAGTATTACAAACACAGGAACCCAAGACTTTGCCTGTTCTGCACACCACATAAATTACCTTTACTTCTAGGATCACAAATTCCTTACAATTAACTTCACTTTAAACATCCATATGCGACTGAGATTTTTACCTGTTTTAGAGATTAAGAACTTGAAATACAAAGAGATTAAGCAACTTTCCTTGAAAATTACGCAGGAAGTCTCCAGCAAAGCACAGTCGGAGACTAACTTCACTTGACCCTCTCTGTCAAGAGCATCCTTCCTCCTGTTCACATTTAGGGTATGGACAAATCCACTCCCTTTGACCAGTTGTGTTTTTTTTCCCCATATGCAGTCATCTTGAGTGCCTAACTGCATTACACTTGGTGAAGAATCTGGAAGTTTCCAGGCTTTTGAAGTGCTTAGCTGTAAAGCCCAAATAGTCTTTTACTGGGTTTTGTTTCAAAATATAAATATATAATCTTGACAAGCTAAGTGATCACAATCCTAAGCCATTCAAAATTGTTAGGCAACCTATTCTATTCCCTTTGGAAAGCATTCTAGAAAGTTTTAGGAGAGAAAATGTTTGTGTAACAGCACCAAACACAACTAAAGGCCACATCAAATGAGGACAGACAATATCACAACATAAATCTCCCAAAACATCACTTATGTGTTTTAAGCATTCAGCTCTGGTGAACGTTACAGGTTTAAATACCCTGGATATCAAATTTTTCTACATAAGACAGGCACAGTGTAGAAATGTCACACAACTATGACTTTAAAACATGTTTCAGTCCACTGACATACTTAGTAATTATTTTAAGAGCGATAATTACACAGATGTTATTTCATAACAGGAAATCAAACAAAACTATGAACTAACTTTATGATCTATCAGTTGTTCCAAGATCATCCATATAAAAGACAACCTTCCAAAAATTAAAGTATTTAAAATCTCCATCTAATTACTTCCAGGGAAGATCTGCAACTCTGTAACTGCGTTATCTTTAACCTACAACAACCAACAAAAGATGTTTCAAACCATTTGCAAGATTCATATATCAGAAAGGCTCAACTCCACATTAACCAGTAAAACCCGTCTCCAGCAAGAACTTTAATGTCTGTCTGAAGAGGAAAATTTACGGCACTGTAATTTATTTCATTTCACGTTTTCAGAAATGACTACTGATTAAAGACACCAAGCTAACATACATGAAGGGGACTGATTTTCAAATTATGTATGTTTTGCATTTACTGAAAACCATTTCACAGTCTTAAGTGAAGTTCTTAAAGAATAAGACATAAAAATTAGTCTCCTTGCAATTTCGTCCAGACCTTTTAAAGATGCTGAAGTATATAATAAGTCCTATCAGGGGAACTTAAATTACTTACAGAAAGGAGACAGGACTTAAACATAGATTGCCAAAAAAAATGAAGAAATGTCTGTTCTTCCTTAATACTTTTATAAAGCTTTGTCTGTATGAACTACCAAGAGACATTAAAGCCAGCTTATGTCCTGTTTGTCTGTGAAGGGAATGAGAAAGGCAGTACTGAAGTAGTTTTTTCTGGCCTAGCAATGTTTGAAAATCCATCCTTAGATCTGTTTTGAAAATGTTTTAAAATTGACAAAGAGTCAAGTATTGAAGTCCTGACAGAGATATTCTGGAGAACTGAAAAAGTTAATATAGAGACTTTCTAGTTAGAAACTACGTACCTGACCACACAGGGATGCCTGTCTGGATGATACATTCCAGAGTATGCAGCTTTTGTATTTTGCAAAAGGACAAGTTATTGAATGTAAAGCAGCAAATGGAGAAAGGTAACATGCTGGGACACTGAGGACAGCTGCACTACTAGACCAACGCTAAAGGAACAGCAGCGCTTACCTGATGTATGGTTCCATCAATTTCAACAGGAACGATGAAATCAGCATTGCTAATTGGCTACAAAGAATGACAAGGAAATAAATCAACATTAAAAATAAGATCGTTAGAGGGAAAATTTCAGAGGCGTAAAAGAAAAGAGTAGTTACTTCCCAGGAACAAGTTAATAAGCATTATTGATTACACCAATCCACTCTGCGTGAGTGCCCTTTACACACACGAGTCAGAAGCCTTACGCAGCTGTATTCACTGGATACTGCGTTTCCCTCTTCCCTCATATTTATAAGCTTGTACAATGTAATATGCTTTACTGCTTGAATAACCCCCCCCACCAGGATAAAAATCTATTTGGATATCTCTTTCATCAAGTCTGTGTGGATGATGACAAAGAAATTCAGCTGTATGCTTCACATATTCTGCTCTGGGTCATCAATTGGTAATTAATTAAAAACAAAGATAGTGGTAAAAGTAATACCTAAAGGTTATATTTGAATCAGGAGCTGCAACAAGACTTAAGTCATATAGTTAAATGATTCTTAAGATGGGACACCTCAAGAACACGAACCAACAATTAATCATGCAAAACTGCATTTTAATTCAGAATAGAAGAGCAGGCACACTCTGTCCAAGCCCTTGAATCCATTCAGCCTGCTGAATACAACTCATTTCTTAAGACCTACTGTGAAAAACTGTTGGGCAAGTAAAATTACTTTGGAAAGCAGAAAAGTGCCCTTGTAGGCAGTTTAAGAGTACATAGTCTGATCTTGGCTAGGCACTACTGGTAGCTGAGGAACACACTGCTTCAATGTTTACTAGTTCAGATGGACATCAAGCTTGGCAGAATCATTCGGTACAGCTCATGTATTACGTCCATGATAAAAAAAATCATGTAAACACGCCTGGCTGAAGTTTGTAACTCACCCAACTATCTGCAGCCTGGAAATGGCTGAGACAAGGAGCTGCCAAATATAGTTTTAACAGGACTGATTAACAGACAATACGCTTCATGGATAACAGCCTAAAATGAAGGCTGGGAGTAGTTTGGCTGGTAACTGGTATGGCATTACTAAGGCTGGAAAACATCTTCACTTGGCTCTAGTAGGCTTGCACAGACTTTCCCACCTGGTTTTCTGGATCAGCCAACAGACTGATCTCAAGAACACCAAGGATGTGCCCCTGAAGAATCTGCAAGACTAGAAACAGTCTGCAAATCCATTCGGGGGGGGGCGAGGGGGTGCCAAGAAAGAAGAGAAACAGCCAAAGTACAGAGACTGAGAAGCAGGTCACAAACTGGTGAGCCTAAACAGGTGCTCTGTGAAAAACGGTAGGAAAGAAGAATCCTGCAGTATTAACCTGACAGAATCACTTTGATCCCATTCCCTGGAAAAATGAGATTCTAATTCCACTGTCAAACGACCTCCCTGCGAGGACAGCAAAATGACCAAAAGAATTTATATGGAGGGCAACACTCTCTCTCAGTAGTAAAGTAGTAAGGAAAACGGTTTGACCCGGCATCTGCAAGTGCTGCATCAGAGGGCAAATGAGGAGCTACACTGAATCTACTCTTCCTGACCAACCGCTATTGGCAACCAAACCTCCAGAGCAGCCTGTGCTGGGAAACTCCATCCTGCTGATGACGACCACTGTGCTAGTATGATCTAAAGAATTCCTCAAATACCCACAGATACAATCTAGATTTTTCTTTAGCTGACATCAAGAAATTTCCAAGATACAGAATCACAGGATGGTTTGGGTTGGAAGGGACCTTAAAGATCATCTAGTTCCAACCCCCCTGCCACAGGCAGGGACACCTTCCACTAGACCAGGTTGCTCCAAGCCCCATCCAATCTGGCCTTAAACACTGCCAGGGAGGGGGCAGCCACAGCTTCTCTGCGCAGCCTGGGCCAGTGTCTCACCACCCTCACAGGAAAGAATTTCTTCCTAATACCTAATCTAAATCTACCCTCTTTCTGTTTAAAACCATATACCCACCCCTTTCTGCCTCTGAAAAAAGATGGAGGGGAAGTTCCCGTCTGCTACCTGCATGAAGCCCCCGAGAGAGGGAAAATACTCTGCAGCATCTCTAATAGCCAGAGAAGAGGTACACAAAAATGTTCTGAGGCTTCACCTTAAAAGAAACCCACATGAACTGTCAATAAGACCCAGCCACCTAAGTTTTCAAGTGGCTGCCAGCTCCATGGATACTTTGAAGAGGCTTGCACACACTTGAAGAATTTATATATGTATGACTCCCTTACACAAGATAAATATTGTCTAGCAGCAGAAAAAGGTCATTGCAAGCTGCAAAGGTTTTGAAGCCCACTGATAAAAATACAGCTGTTACCAAACTTTCTTAACAGGAGCAACACCAACCAGATATCAGAAAAAAAACTCACTCTGTTTAGACAATCTAATTTTTGCTAACAAAAATTTGCTAAACAAAACTCACGCTCAGACTTTGTAACACTAACCAAACTACTCTTAACTACATATTTGCTGACCCCACTTGTACTTTGGGCACTACGTAGCTTTCTTGTTGGCACAAGTGACAAGGAAGAGGGGTGGACCGGGATTCTGCGCTTCATCAGGATGGGAAGACAGGAGAAAAGTCTGCAACAGTTTGCTGGATAAAGGCTTCTGGGGTTGTACACGTGAAGCACGTACATGCCTCGAATGGGAACCGCAGAGGGAGTGTGGAAGAAGACAATGTCTTTCCATTGAAACTCTTTACTTCAGTTAGAATTGTTTCTATTTAATAAAAAGCTTCAGAGTTTTAAATGTTCTAAAAGAGTTTCACAGCCAGTTTTGAATATGACTACATTCCAGACTTGCATGTGGTTTAATTCATTTTATATAAAACCATGTTTACATCTCCTTGATTTAGTAGCTTACGATTTTTGCTTCTATTATTGTTTTATGATGGGAATGATAACCATAATGTCTATCTATTCCTTTTTTACTCTTGCCAAAGCACCCCAAACTTTACTCCTTTAATATGCACTTAACATGAAAGACTAGTACCTCCTTAAAGCTTCACAAGTATGTAGGGGCATAAAAAGACAAGAATTACCCTCCTTCAGATGTTGCTGCTTTCAGGAAAGAGCACTTTAAATACTCTGCCTTTCTGGTTGCGTTAAAAAAAAATTCATCTGCATTTGAAATATGAAACCTATTTCACAACAGAATTATGAATTCTAAAATATCATGTGTTTTAAATAAAGCCTTTTGTACTAAAAATCACAGATTTATGTATGCTTTTACAGCTTTTAAGTGGGGACCTGCCTGGTAGAGCAGACATGTTTTAGCGAAAAAAAAAATACAACTAAAAGAAACTGCAAAAGTAACTTGATTATTCAGGCAGAACAGTGCGCACATAAGTGTTAAAACCCCTGCTCTTCTGGAAATCCACCGTATTTCTGATGACCGCAGTGACCTTACTGCAGCTGAAATATTGCCCTGTATGAAACAAAATCCAAACAGCATCACTGGACAGTGCCAGCCCCTGAACAACTAAAGCCATCTCCTCCACCACTTTGTTCTCCCTTACATACTCCCATCACAGGGCTTCACATTAAGGTAATGCCACTGTGGCTGTAAGACTAATACTGCAGAAACTCCAACATTTACCTAACACCATCTACTTCACACAAAAAAGGACCAGTTTTCTTTTCCTAGCACAAAACATTATTCAGTGTTCAAGACTAAGTAGAATAATCTTTTGATTTTTCTTAAATATCTACTCAACATCGTTTAAACACCCATTAAATATCATTTGAATAAATGGGATGATTAAAATGAGCCCACTAAGAAAGCACTCTGCAATAAAGGCAAACCTCAATCCTACAAGAAATGTCAAACGTTAAACATGTATTTCTTTAAAATGGTTACAAAAAAAAATTAATAACCACCTAAACTGAAACTCATTTTGTTTCAAAAACCAGAAAAAACACAGTACAGAGTTACCCACAGCATTCAGAAAGCAAACTTTTATTTTTACATTTCAGATAACATTAAGCCTAATACTTCACTATTTTTATGTAAATTTAGACTTTTAAATTCAGCTTCCCCTTTATATTTTTGACTCTCATTTAATTAGGAAGGCATGGTCCCTCCCCTCCCAATCCATCTGTGTTTCTAGTCCCCCTGAAAAATTCTCAAGTGCAAGTTCAGTCTGGGTATAGAAGACAAGGATCTGGCACTGAGGTTAAGAGGTTCCTGTATGCCACACCACAAATTGTTATATACCATTAGGCACAATAAAGACAGAGAAGAATCTCAGTTTCAGTCTGAGGCACAGGAATATTTGTTCTAGTATCTCCATATAAGGTCTTCTTTAAGTCAACAAAGACAGGCTGTTGCCAAATTCTAACCACAACATGAATTATGGTTTGCATATTTAAATGCTGGCAACTAAATATTGCAGGATTAAAACGTTGAGTTCACGCTAGCAGTGAAAAAACGGAGTGCAACCAAAGCTAGAAGACTACAAAATTGGTGGTAACTCCACCTTGCTACTAGTAAGGAAACACACTATTGATTCTTACAAATTCTCCAAGATCAAAGTATAAAACTAGCAGATGCTTTATGATGTGTGACATTTGCTAATCAGAAATGCCACCAGTATGCTGAGCCCATTTAGGTTATTTGTATTTCTGAATTCTTCTAGTCTAACTTTAGCCCTCCTTAAACAATAGAAGAATACCACTACTTCCACCACATGCTGAATTCTGAAGGGTTATAAAAGTTGCTTCTACAAGATGACGGACTCATCAGCAACAGCTAAATGCTATCTGCTTTCCTGGTGTGAAAGCTAAAATACTTAAAAATACTTACTGTGATCGGGACAGCAGCCTGACATGGAGAGCAATCTTCTCCAGCAACGGAGCACAGCAAACACTGGTGCCCAAAATCTACTGGTTTAAGGTACATCTACCTAGCATAAAGCTGTGCTGAATTTCCAGTCTCCCAGACTAACTATGGCATCATTTTAACATCAAAAACGAAACTCTATTTTCAAAGCAACAAGTTTTGTACCTGTTAAAATTCAGGTCCATGTTGGAATAGTTACCACTTAGAGCCATAAACTCAATAACCATTCCAGGTCTTGTTGCAGTCGGTGTGACTTTCTCAGAATCCAAAAAATAGCAACGTCTGTGTTACTCCCCTAACAGCTAAATTAGGATGAATAATCATAGGAGTAACAATGAGAACTACCAGGCATCCTGGGAGAGCCTGTAAGACTAGTTAATGTGTTAAGAGGCTTAACAGTTCCTACAACATTCACTGACAGATTCAAGTTGCAAGAGATCACTTTTGAATTTACTTACCTTAAATGAACTGTGCACTAAAGTTTCATCTAAATCAATGACCACACACTTCTTCCCATAGTCTGATGCTGTCAGTTCTGGCAGGAGGTATTTAGCTGGTGGCTAAAAACAAAAACAAAAGAGGAAGACAACAAAAAAAAGTAAAACCTCTATTGAAGGGGCATTCTCCTGCCAACATTACTATTCTAGTAGTTACTGGGAACTGAAATACATGACTCAAAGTTGGATGTTTTTTTCTGGGCTCATCCCAAGTACATGTACGGAAATTAATGGCTCATGCAATACCCATACAGACTTTTTTTTTTTTTAAATGAGAGACTTGTTTCGAATGCTCTCCAAAGCATTGGAAATGAAAATGGTAAAGCACCACCACTAGCTAAAAAACAACAGTAAAAAATGGGACATTTGAGACAATATCTTTTCCAGTGACCCTCTTCCTAATGCCTCAGTTTTGGATGCTGGTGTTACCCTATTCACAGTCTATGCCATCTCCAGCCATATCACACTGATGAATGTTTACAGAAATCGTTATCCCTGTTTGCTATGAAAGATGCTGAAGTGGAGAAATGAATTCTGAAGGAAGACAGCATTACTGATTTGATCTTCCAGGACACGTCTCCACTCTCATTTTTACCACTTGTGAGGGTGCTGACCACGAGCTTTCATGTGAATTACGTTCCCAATCAAGGTATTAAAATTGCAGTAAAGAAAACCCTCCTAAACCGGGCTCTTCTGCAGTACAGCTGCCCGTACTAAGAAATGGTACCAATTACATGAATTGACAATTTTTCTGAAAGCAAAGCAGACAGTTACATAGTCTTCCCATTGCTCATTCCCCACTTTAACATCCCAATTTGCAATACAGTTATGTTACTTTAAATTTTGGTACGGGATACTTCCTGAAGTAACAAAACACTCCTGTTTGGAGCTGAAACACTGCTGCCACTTGCTTAAAGAGTTGTTTTTTGTGGTTTTTGGTTTTTTTTTTTTTTTAATAAAAGAAAAGGACTAGCTTTATAGGAAAGTGTCAATAGGGGGAAGCTCAAGACAGAGAGGAAATTAAATAATTAAGAATTGGATACAAAACTCTAACTTGATTCTTTTGCTATCTTTTTATCTGTTCAGACAACGTTGCCCTGGTAAGGATGCATCTATCATGTTTTTTGTTCTTTTCAACAGCCTTTTGCAGAGGTGCCTGCAGAGGTCTGAGGCCACCTCTTTGGAGACAGTGGGTGACAAACAGATGACAGAATCAGAGTGGTTTGGGTTGAAAGGGACCTTAAAGATAATCTCGTTCCAACCCCCCGGCCATGGGCAGGGACACCTTCCACTAGACAAGGTCACTCAAAGCCCCATCCAACCTGGCCTTGAACACTGCCAGGGAGGGGGCAGCCACAGCTTCTCTGGGCAACCTGGGCCAGTGTCTCACCACCCTCACAGTAAAGAATTTCTTCCTGATATCTAATCTAAAGACGAGTCAGACACTCTCTGAACACCCTACAGCAACAAGTACAGACTCCTCATTAACCACTGATTGATTTCAGATGTCCTCTGAAGTTGATAGATACCAGCCAATGGTGCCTAGTAAGTTCTTGTTTAAATGAAGTAACTAACAAATGAGATTCTGGGCTTAAATAAAAGTGTCTTTAGGTAAAGTATAAGTTATTGGGGGATTTTTAGGAGTGCTCACTGAAACTGATTTAGTTCCTTACAATTAACATCAACAACAGTTTCTTTAGCTACCATAACGGAAGCTGCCTTGCTTACAAGCCACTTGTCTCAATGCATTTTCTCTCAGCACACATCTAACAGTGACCTTCAAGAAAAAACAACTGCTGCTTAATGCCTGTAAAGCGTGTGTTCACCACAGTAACCTAACCAGGCCAAAATTTATAGGACACTCTTTCTAGGTTATTGAGAGTCCCATGTATACATGACTTCCACAACTGCTTGAGCTCTACCCCTGCTTGTTTGCAACTAGGGCCAGATCTAAAGAATTTAGGTTTCTCACTGCTGTTTCAAAATCTAAAAGGTATTTAGGCATCCCACCTCAATTTTTCATAGTAAGAAGGATCCAAACTTGCAGCCCAAATAGACTAAAAGCTTATTGAAAGAAAAAAAATCAAACCCATTTAAAGATAATAATCTTCAGAATCCATGCTCTGATACTGATTTGTCTTTGAAGAAGAGAAAAATACAGGAACATCCCAAGAAACCTTAAGTGTACTTTTTCTTTTTTTAAAGAATAGCTCAGTTCATTTTTGTATTTAGACTGTTAGTATTTAGTTCAAATTTTTGACTAAATTAATCTGCACAAGCAGTTCAAAGCCAGCAATTTCTGCTGCTATATGAATTCTTTTTCAAACTGAAAATATCTATATCTATAGGAAAATATATGGATCTTTCATATAAAAACATGCATATGAAATATATGAGCACTGTCATATCACAGATATCTTTGTTTTTTATCTGGAAACTAGTACACCTGTCATCAGGAAAAGGATGGACATGCACCAAGGACTACAAATGCGAGAACCTGCAACTCTGAGAACCCAAATTCCTTGACTGCACGGTGAGAGACAGCTTGTTCCCATCCTCCTCATCCACCTGCAGCTCTGATTTCTCAAAAGCTGCACCTCAGAGAGGAACAAGCTCACCTGCGGTATCTACACAGAGATGCTGGTTACTGCTAGAGTTTCTCTCCCTTTTCAGTACTGCCTTCAGAGGCAATGTGTAATTATTGACCTAACTTTATCTAACAAGACTACACCTCAAAGTTTTTCCTGGGGAAATTCTCCCACGAGGGCACTCCAACCTTCCTATAAGCTTTGGCTTCTTGAAGTCAATCTGATCCTGTTTTCAAAGACACCTGGTCAACAGTTCACACATTTGAAGATCAGAAGAAATAAATTTTCCATTTCAAAACCTGTATCTCTGTTGTCTTCAACTTTGAAAACACATTTGCCACCTGATAATCTAACAGGGACAAGGAAACTATTCTGAAGCTGAAGGCACTACAAGTTGCGAGACTGCTAAACATCTGGTGTAGGACCCTGGAGCAAGGATGACATTTTTGAGGCTTCAGGAACTTAAAGGATTTGTACATAGGCTATCAGTCCATCTGTTTCACCGTTCAAGCTTTCCGATCTCAAGCAACTTCCAAGTGCCAAGAGCAGCAAAGCTTTTAGGCAGAAACAAGTATTACTCAATATTGTATTTTAATTTCCTCCCTAATGCAGACATAGCCAAGAAGAGCTGTAATTATCAGATTTCCATCATAGTTAATAATGAATAGTTACAGATCTTTTTCTTTTTTTAAACATAGTAGCTTTAAAGGTATCCAAGATGATTAAGAGTATTTAATTGTGGCTAACAGCAACTCATATTTACTATGTAATACCCTCTGAAAGACTGCAGGCTTCCACAGAACTCAGCAGAAAAATAACATGTGGTATCTCAGGACTGTAAGTCCTAGCTTGGTCTTCAATTCCAACAAGACATAAATTGTATACAAGTTAAAGCTTTTAAACTAGTCACTGTTTGGGATTTATGCATTCCAGCCAGGTCTCATGGCTGATCAGCTTAACAGACCTTGTAGTGAAACGACTGCTGCACTGCTTCAGTCCCGTGGAAATAGTATATTCCCTAAGAAAAAAAAAAAAAAAAAGGGGGTGGTGGTGGTGGCAAGAAAACAGGACTTTTGGCTGAAGCATAAACAGCTGGTCAACACAAATCTTTCAGAAATTCACTGTATAAAACAATCATAACCTTTCTTCCCTGTAGGCCCACATTTCCCATAGAGACAAGTATCAGAATTAATAAGCCCTTTGTATACTGGAAATGTTGTCTAGTGTGAGTGCAGCACATTAATTTGCTGTTCATGTTCCCTTCAATTCACACTTTTGGTTGCAACTCTGCATAGCTAACAGCTTCTCCCAGCAGTTACGCATGGAAATACTCTGATAGAAGATAAATTATTCCCACTTAAAACACAGCTGCCGAAAGATGCTAGCTCCTGTTACAAACCTGGTAGTTCACAAAATTTCTTCTAGAAAAAGTTGTAACAAGAAATTGTCTAAATGTAGGTGAGGACAAGTGGAAAAACAATACCCCAGTGCTAAGATTTAACTTCTGGAGGGACTCCAAGGACTACTTTTGGTACCATGCCTTAACACTGGGATTTTAAGTTGAAGAAAAGAAATGGACACTCCAACTCGTTTAAGGTGGTGCATGAGTATGGCTTTGTATTTCCATCTACCTTGTCATTCAAAAGAATGAAAACAAGTGCTGAAGTTGCTATGGGTCTACTTTGATTTCTCTACCATATTCCTTTCCAAACGAAGCTGAGAAAACCCAGGAAAGCACGGGCGTCCTGAGCTACGCTTGCTATATTTTTAAGTCAGGTCTATCACAAAATTCAGATTAGCATTCTGCACAACTGTCAGCTGATATTGTTTTTTCTAGTTTTGTGTGCGTTTATTTCAGCCCTAAAAATAAATAATTTTGCAGTATTACAAAAAAAAAAATCAATTATGCTGCTGTTTAATCTATGCCTTATCTGGAAACAGTTTCAGAATACAAGATACAAACAGGATAAAGTTCATCTTTAAAAAAACAAAGTCACACTGTTTCTATTTTCTGAAGAACCTAACTTGAAGCTGGCATGTTTCCTACTTAGCGGTTATCTCTATCAATAACTGAGTGAAAATTCATATTAATTCAAGTTTTTAAATTAAATGCAATTAATACAGGAAAAATCTGATTAATCAGAAGATACACTTCACTGATTTGCATGTATCTATATAAAGCAATGGAAGTTTTCAAATAGCTGACCTCAGGCTGCCAGATTTTATACCGGTGTGATAAAGCTCCAGAAAACCTCGTATTTTGACTGGAGGCTTCAACTTGAAAGTTTAATGAGCGTGGAGCAGGCAGTGCTCTTTTCAGAGTAATTCCCTAAGCACTTGAAGTGATTACATTTGCAATGAGCCCTATCAAAAAAAAAGTCCAACTTAATTGTGACCAACCTCACTCTGTGTCTGTTTAGAAGATATTTTTTCTCCTGGTATGTACAATACATACAGTTCAAACAGCCTATTTCTCATCCACGACCCTCTGTAGCAGAGCATCAAGAATTTCTGCCTTAATGGATCTTAGAGAGTGAAGAGTTGTCTCAGAGGGAACCCCTGGGCTCCAGCGCTCAGGACAAACAGCCCTCGTGAGACTGGCAAAGGGCACCGCTTTCATTTGAGGTGTTTTTCTAATATCATGTTGCATCTTCGTTCTTACCACTTTCTCCATACACAGCTCACTCCTGTCTTTATTTAGACTATTACGTCCTGATGCTCGCTAGCTCCTGACAGCCAGAAGCACTCGGATAGCAAATGTCACCCAACTGCCTGCGGGCCATTGTTGCATCACACTTGCGTGTCCTGGTGGAAGGAGGCATCAGATGGCACCGGAGAAGAGTGTGTTTAAAGTCACCTGCTCACTGAGAACTCTACATCATGACTGCAAAGGTAAGCTAATTTTCCTGCCTTATTAAAGTGCTGGGAATATAGGTCAGCAAAAATACAGGTGAGCTACAAAAGAAAAAGGAAATAAAGAAACCCCTTCTTGAATTGTTCATTTTCCTAATTAACAGAGCACTGCCTTAACATCGCAAAGACAGTGTTCTTCTACCAAAGTATTTCATTTCATGCTTGTATCTGACGAACGTGTACTCATTTCTCATTTCAAAATTTTGCTCTGTTTCAATTCCTATTTCATTAATACCTACACTCACTCCTAGGAAACATTTTATTCCAGGTCAGAGCATAACCAGAATATGTTTCACGTTCAAATAACTACTAGTAGAGCACCTACAGTCACCAAACAGAATTTGGCATGTATGTAAAAGGAAAAGTAATTTAGAAATCAGTATTTTCATACATACGAAGTTTTCTATCCCCAGACTTGTATATATACAAGTGACATGCATGTACATGTGTGTGTATACGTACATACACACATGCATGAGCCATATTAGAAGTAATTTCATATTAGAAATAATAAAGAGTAATTTCTAACAGTTCTTAAAACCAAGAAAAAGTGATGAACGAGGGAAGTGATCTGCACAGTTATAGCGATCTCCTGACACTAGTGCACTGCAGCACGGACAGGGTTCTCACAGGAGGTCTTGTAATGTTGGGCTACATGAGAAGGAAGGGGAAGGGGAAAAAAATGATGTCCTGGGGAATATTCGGGTCTTTAGGGGCTACCAGGTATCTCAAGAGGACTCTGTCAGTAACTCCACACTCCTACATCGCTATTTACTGGAAAACTCTGCAATAATAAAGTATTATAAACAGCAAAGGAGCTCATAAAAATCTATTTCCAGATTTAAAAGGTCTTCAGAAACATAAAAAACAAGTAGAAAAAGAGCAGCTTTTTGACCAAAAAAGGTTAAACCTAATTAAATTAAAAGCTTCAGTTTGAAGTACTTTTTTTTTTTTTCCCTTCCTTTTGTTTAGTTTTGAAAAATAATTCAGATGCCAAATGGCATTCCAAGTTTAATCCAGGGAAGATAAGCAGAAATATTAAGCCTCATAAAAGAGCAGCTGATACTGAGAGCATCATCTTGAACGAGTGCAGTAATGCAGCTATGGTCAGTGTACTCTTTGTTTTCCTCAAGTGGCTTGTTTCAAACAAATTATGTAGTTTCTAACTCACTTCAACTTTCAGACTACTTCATGCATTTTCAAAATGATAAAAATTCAGAAATTAATTTAACTGAGGTGTAAGATGAAAACCATATAAACCCCAAACTCTTCTTTTAGTCCCTGTACAACACGTGCAGTTCAACTCGCCCCTGAGTATGCAACATTGCAGACAGAACATAAAATCCTTTTGTTACCATGCAACACAAAACAGACCTGTTAGACTGCAACATAAGATGAATCAAAGCAAAAGTTATGAAAATTATTAAAAGAAAAAGGGATAAAAATACATACACTTGGTATAGGCATGACCTGCATCTGGTCACCCTGGGGAAAAAGAAAAAAAATCACTGTAAGGGTAATGGCTTTTAAGGGTAGAACAAAGGTCTGAAGCAGTAAATGTAGCACTCAAACATTTTAAACCAAAAGTTCAAAGTATTCAAGAAACCAGGGTAAAAAAATAAAACCAGAATCTTGCATTTTAGTTGCTGAAATGATCGGTTAGTGTATTGGCATTTATGATTTTTAGGAGACTGGACTGGTAAAACCCATGCTATGATTAATAAGAGATGGTAATAAGAAAGTACCTGTATTTACTGTAACTTTTTCAGCTTTAAGTTCTCCTAACGGGTATATTTTGTCTATTTTCACTACAGCGACAAGAGGCTCAGCCAGACCTTGGTAGCAGGGCAGAAGCCCACTCTTTGAAGTTGACTTCAGTTGAAACAACTCCCTCAGAAAAAACAGCATTTTCACTTAGGCAATGGCAAAACATCTGAGAAGGACACGATGATGATAAACTAGTCCAAGGAATCCCACTTTCTTTACCCCAAAAGAGGTAACTATGTGCTCTTCCCATGGTCTCACTTTTGTATTGCACTTGGCAGAAGGCAAGACAGTCTTGGCCAAATTGACCTTTTTTTCTCATCCTGGGACCCGACATATGAAGACAAAGACACTTCCATTTACAGCTTCCAAATGGAGAAGACTGGTCACAGGGTTGTCAACTCAACACGTAAGACATTTTGGGAAATACAACTGTATTTTCTAATCTTTCTAATCTGTCAAAACCAAGTATTTCTTTTCTGGTGGGCACTGCACATTAAAAAAAAAGAAGCTGACCTTTCTCACACAGATGTTATTTAGAAGATGATTTTATTCTTTAATTACTTAGAAAACACAGGCTTTGACCACCAGCAGACTGACCATCTATTGAAAAAGTTGTTTTGAACATTAGAACATCCTCTTCCAGCTGAAAAAGTCTTGTGCTTACTTGGAGTCTAACATAGTGTTGACATATCTTTGACAAACAAAAGTAATTCAGTTATTTTTAAAGTCCTCTTTTTATTGCTACAACAGAAGAAATTTTTACTGAAGTTTGACCAAAATCCAAAGAAACTGATGGAGCAAGCTAGAGAGCAGAAACTACCATGAACCATCAAGAAGTTTGCTTTAGTAAAAAGTATCTGATTTCTATAAAAACAAACACAAAAACTG
The DNA here is from genome assembly GCF_013368605.1 of Nyctibius grandis. Classification (NCBI taxonomy): domain Eukaryota; kingdom Metazoa; phylum Chordata; class Aves; order Nyctibiiformes; family Nyctibiidae; genus Nyctibius; species Nyctibius grandis. The sequence goes on from NC_090664.1 coordinate 54,618,088, forward strand.
GTAAGAATCCAAATTTTCTTCAAGATAATGGCAAAAAGAAAAGAAAAACCCATATAATTCAGCATGTTAATGTCCTGTTAGTGGAACATCATCTGAAGTCCATGGGCCATGTGAGAAAGGAGCGAATTTGAGTAGGTGCCAGTCGGATTAGCTGGCCTGTGATCAAACTGTTATCAAGGATATGGTTACGCAAGCAGAGCACAGATTGCAAACCTGTGTTGTGTTTTGTTTTTAAAGGTCTTTTTTTGCATTCACTGGTAGAGAAAATAAAACACAACTGGAGCTCCTCTTCTGTCAACAGAAGAAAACAGTATGTGAGAGGTAGAGGCATATCCACAGTTACGGTACAAGATTATCTTACCCGTGGACACAAATATAGCTGTGTATCACATCAGGTTTTCCCACAGACTTCAAGAGGCACTCACCACGATGTAACTTGCTTTCTATTTTGGCAATCTCTTGAAGCAAGAGCTGCAACTCGTTGTATTACAGTTAAGCCTGACTTTCACAGGAATACAGAATTTAAGTTGTTAGAGGACTTGCCCTACTGTTTGTTTTTTCTTGCAGAATTTCTTAAATCAAAAACCAAGAAAAACAAGCAAATTTCCTCATAGGGACCCTAAAAGTACCTACACAAAAATCAAAATTGTGATGATGACAACTGGAAAAACAAGCAAAAAGATAAATGCAAGAGTCTGCTGGCAAAGCGTTATTGTTCATGAACAGGCAAACGCTTTTTAAAAACAAGCCTGCTATGGGAAACTTTTAAAAAGTGTCCTGCCTCATTTCCTGATTCCTTGGAACAGGAAGGGAAGCAGGTCAAAACGCTATCGTTTGAAATAGATGACAGATGACTGCATTAGTTGAAGTCCTTCCACAAGCTCCTGATGCTGGTAACAGGACAAAGCTGTTCCTAGAATGCCAAAATTTCCCCATTGTATCACTAAGGTAGCCCAGGAACTGATTTGTCCAGCCATTGGTATCACTTTTTTTTTCATGGCACAATATATACAGATGAAATGATAAATTCTACCTTTTCCCTTAGATACATAATTCTAGTTTGAGAGACAGAACATTTTCAGTACCGTGTCCACTCATTAATGCTGTCTGTCTATCGTCACGTACAGGATCAATGAGCATCAAGTCACAGACTGCACTATTTTGCTTTTTTGAGAACAGTCTGTATTCAAAGATAAGGAGCTGTTTCATTTTAAAGAATAACCCCTTTAGAGAAGCAGCTGATCAAAAGAACAGATTTATCATATTTGTCTCTTTAACACAAAGCTTATACTAGACTGTGATAGGTTCTTTAAGAACAGTAACATAGTTACTATTTGACTCCTTCATTGACTTGGACTATTGAGCTTTGTCTGTTAATACAGAAGACTTTTTGGGGAGGCAAAGAAGGTCAGAATGAGTGGGGAGAGACACAGGAACCAAACATAGCTATGTAGAGGGGGTTTTTGTTTTCTAAATGGACCTGCCACAACTGCATGCTGATGGTGACCAACAGAACACTAGGAACTTCCTTGCTCTGACCAACCAAGGTTAAGCAGGAGGAAGAGCACTATTATTTACATTCATTTCACTTCTATTCCTCCACACCGCAGAGTGAGACTGGTTTCCACGTCTGTTTGGAAAGCACGCTGTTAATAGTCTCCCCATCAGAATCCGTGCTCATGTTGCTTCTCTAGGTCTCTTCCATGAAGAAGATAATACTTTAGACCTCAAGAATATGCTCCCTACAAGCTGTTTTTCTCACTGTGGTGTGCCATATTCACATGGGATAGAGAAGATCCCTCCCCCTGCACTTTCACGAGTGTTATAAATAGGGATCCCTGAAGCAGACAAGATTGTTGGAGACTTGACAACAGGTCGTCAGAACAGCTTTCCAGCATCACCTTGGAGATGACAGCACCTTGCAGCAAGAAGCAGTGGGGAGAAGACCTAACTTTTGTAGTGGTCAGGATGGGTGAGGTGGAAATTCAAGGACTTGACCTTTCTGGCTTCATTCCTGTTACAGGGAAAGCAACGGGGGCAGCTGCTGCCCCCAGAATAAACCTTCTTCTAATTCTGTCTTCTGCACTATTGAGTGTGGAGCAAGACCTTCTCGTCTAATCAAACAAGTATAAAAAAAGCCTTTCCTCATTCATGCTTCATCTTGTTGAACATGAGCCATCTGCGTGACTTGTATCTAACTACAAAACACAAGCAGAGATGACTCCAGTGGAAGTGGGTTGTAGGTGAAATGGCAAAGTGACAATAGATTGTCAGAGCTCCCTCACCCACCACAGCTGAAGGCAAAAGGAAGAGAGAGCCAGTTTGCATCCAGCTTTTCTTACCTTTCTCTATCTAGGTAGCTCCTTGAAGCCTGCAAATAAAATCTGTATCTGCAAAAACTTCAAAACTCAGGTAACAAATTCACCCAGAAAAAAACAAAAAAAAACTTACACCCATGTCCAGAAAATACACAAACTGAGTCAAGTTGCTAACTGAAGAACAGAAATTGAGATCTGAATATATTCAGACGAAAACAAAAAACACTTCCCTGTCCCAACACTCTGGCCTCTAAAAAAAAAAAACCAACTGGCTGGAAGGTCTTGGTGAGCTGCCCGCTGCTGAGGAGGCAGGAAAATATTAGCAAGGATTTCATGAGGCTGAACATCGTGTGCTCCCAATGACACATCTGGCTCGGCATCCAAGCTGCAGACAGGCTAAGATACCCACTGCAGTATATACTACATCTTAGAATACATCTTTGTGCTGCACTAAAAAGCTGGCGTGTTTTATGAAAAACAAATATACAATGGTTTCAGTAAATACAAGTTATTATTGAAAAGTGTTGTATTGAAACTTTAGAGACAGAATGGACCATTCATTACCAGTATTAGAGTCACACTTGGATAAGCAGCTGCTCTGTGAGTAGGTGGTTTAAAAATTAACTCAATACTTTGAGGAAATTTTTGGGCTTTTTCCCCCCCTAACAGAATAGAAGTCAGAGCTGAAAAACCCTGTTTATCCAAAACCACACTCAGTTTGGTGTTTCTTCCGATCCTATGAAGAAGTGACATGACACCTGACTTTCCAAGCATAATCAAGTCACATCATGTGGTAAAATACTAAAAGAAGCACTGGTTCATTTGAAGCACTGATTTCATTTTCTCTAATACAGCAAAATAATAACAATTAAATCACACAATGCAATTACTCTGCATAAAATTTCAGAACTGTGTTTTCAATTACTTTATAAAATACTTTTCCTGCTCTCCCTCCTTTACAGCAGGCTAGCACTTAAAGAATTGAGACTCCTAATTAGAAGGAATTTAGCTTGTCACATCAACTTCAAGAATACGCCAGAAGCAACACAGAACAAACACTGAATTCCTGTGAAACCAGCAGACGCTTTCTCCATTCCCTTCCTTCCTCTCAGGTCTTTATCACCTGTTTTCATGTAACACCTCTACTGAACAGTAAAGACAGAAGGAAAATACATCCAAGCCATTTCATACTAGATTCTAATGGTAACTCTTTAACATTATTGTGCATTTTTTTTTTTTTCCAATTTTTGAAGGAAAGGGTCACAACACATGAACTGACTGGGCCATGGTCAGAGGTCACCTGGGATGGGATAAATAATTAATACAATATACAAGAGTGACAGCAGATATAAGTAAGTGACCATGTGAACAGCAGCTCAACAGAATTTAAACTAACCTTAACCTGGAAGGCAGATTAATGCAATAAGAGCTTTAATTAAACAGCAGAGGAGTTTAAGCAGTGTGCTGCCAGGCTTGCTTTTCTTTCCTAAAACAGGTAATTTTGTCATTCCTGGACATTTAATTTCACCAATTTAGAAACTGAGGCCCACTGCTGCATGTACTTTCCCTCAGCTTACTTATCACTTGTGAATCTACACAAGATGCTCAGTGTGACTCGGTCAAATCCAACCAGCACAGCTCTAAAACACAGCTCTCCTGGTAAAAAGCACTATCCTGACAGTGTAACAATGTTCAAATATATCCAAGTCTTCAACACTATTTTTATTTCTTTAAAAGAATCTCCTACTTACACTAACCACGTTAGCACTCAAAACCAGCATATAAAGCATATACAAAGCTTACCAGTCTCCAATATTGCATTTAAAATAGAAATGTCCCAGACTTATTTGCACTCACTTAAGAACTACCCAAAAGCTTAGCTATACTTGATTTTTTCTACGAAGATCTGTACACAGCCGAGTGCCTTTCATTCTATTTGAAGAAAATGCACTCTCTAATTTTTACTCTACAAAGCTGTACTCTGGTAATTCTATGAATTCTGTGATTTGTGTCTTGGGCTCATGTAGAAGCATCGCACAACTTCAAGACTGCTCACTAAGGTAGCACAGAGTGAGGATGGAAACTTGTGTGAACATATATGCAAACGCTTGCTCAAGGCAGAAGATATATTTAGAAAGTAATTAAGTGTTTTACAAAACGCAATCTGAAAACTACTGACTCCCCACCATTTTAACTTGTGATTTCTATAGAAAAAACAAACTACTTTTTTTTTTTTCCCCCTAATGATTTTATCTCAGCTGTAATTTTGCTAGTAGCCTCACTTCTGCCTCCTTTCCACTCCCTACCATAGTGGAAAGCTAAATTTTACTAGTTTCCCCATTCCTTTTGCTTCTCAGCTGAACATGCACATACATGCTACACACTACTCAGCTTTCCCTTCAGCACATCCAGGCTAGATTCCCCTCATTTCAGTCAAAATACGTCTTGGCTAGCAAAAGAAGTCTAAAAATACACATAGAATTCCTCCTCTTGGCAGAGGGTTTTTCAGGGCACTTTACCTCTGCATGAGCAGTTTCAGCATGAACTGTTGCAGCTCAGCCTTTACCCTACCATGGTCTTGGTCTCAGTCACGTCACTTTATTCTCCTTTCCTCTCTCCTTTCCTCTCTCCCACCAAACAGCTGCTCTGCTCCTTCTCCTGAGCTTGTCAGAATTCAACATAACCAGCAAAATTCAAAATAAAGTAAAATGGAGAGGACAAGGTAGGTAAGAAATCAGTTGTATCAAATACGAAAAATTAGTGTGAAGAGCAGAAGGGTGAAAAGACAGAGACATTTCCACTTCTGCTATTATTCCCCATCATGGATACATCTATACTTGCAACCCTTTAAAGTCCTGGAAAAATGGGATGGGAATGGTGTTTCAATTAAGGGTATAGCACTACTGGAGTTTTGAGAAAAGATGATATTCCTGTGTTTACTATATTGAACTGAAATTCTTTAGTAATACAATACAAATCCTCTCAGTGTTTTCAGATTTAAAAAGAACATATAAAATTATTTGTGTTGTGATTTTATGAATATGGCAAAGCAATATAATTACTAGAACTCAATGAAAGTAACATGCTGCTCTTACATATAAACTTTTAGCACTTCAAAGCGTTGTATCAATTAATTTGACTTATTAGGTAAACAAAACTTAACAACCTGGAAAAATGGCCAAAAGCTGATACCTCTGGACTCTGTGTACATTAGATATAGATGACTTGGTTAGAAAAAAGGTCCAAACAATTATGGTTCTCCCCTTTTTAACTGTTTTTATGTCACTGGAAACCCTTTCAACTGACATTCAAAGCAGTCCCACTATGCTCCTGTGGACACGTTTTAACCTTCCTATAGTTGGGAAAGAGACAACTCAGCATCTGGAGTATGATGAGAAGTCCACATTTTTTTAGCTTCTTACTCAGGTTTTCAGTGTTGTTTGCTTATAAAATATACAGTGCCAATACCCTTCACAGAAAAGCTACTTTTAAACTGCAGCTGAACAGATACTGTTAGCAATTCACCACCAAAATCGTAATTTTTTCTGTAACTCATAACATGATCCCCATGATGGAAACCTATTAAGACAACCCTTCAGAAGCACAGAGTTAAACCTTGGTTACAAAGGACCCATATGACAGCAAAATAAGATAAAAGCCTGACCTTCTGAAGTCCTCCATTCTCCTCCACCAAAGGAGGAAGAGCACTGGTGCTATTGGTAGATGGTGGTTCGACATTGTAGTCACGAAAGCAGCAGAATAAGGTGCTAAAGATACTTCGACTCCTCTGCTTCTTCAAGCTGATATTACATTGGGACACTAGGAAAAAAAAAACATCAGAGAAATAAATTCATGCAACACAGGCCTAGTTTTCCAAACACACAAAGACTGAATAGATGCGTGGTTATTACCCCCGAAGTCCTTCTCAAATCTTATGATAACCTCACAGAGATTTTTCCATCACATCGAGACCCCCTTCCTTCTGTTTCGGCGCATTTTTTGCTTGTCAGACTCATGCAATGACGTTAGCCCATTACTAACCAACCCGGATCTCTGCACAATCAAAGCTCTTGCCATACTACGACACTTCTGAGAGATTTCCTAGAAATAGTAGATACTGTAAATTACATGAAATAACTTGCTGCTAAAAAAAGTCTTGACTGATCTAAACCAGAAGAGACGCAAGAAATGCCTACTGATGCCTGGGTATATTTTCTAGACAAATACACAATCATGTGCTGAACATTTAAACTCCTGCAAGGGTCAGAAAAAAATCCTGAGGCGTTTCTGAGTCTCCTCTGCTACTGTTTGACAGCCTTGTGGGAGGACAGAAGACAACGCAGAGGCAGTGCTGTGAGCTGCGACACTGGCTGCAGGACAGGTCTGGAGAGGGTGTTACTAAACAAACAGGAGTCCTGGCCTTTCTTTTCAACTTGCTTATTGGTCTACTGGGATAAAAAAAACCTAAACTGGTAAAAAATTACATACAGTTCAATAAAAGTACGTGTAGCGTTTCTAAAGACTAAAAACTGTAGATAAAAGCAACAGTTTGGAGAAGAGAAATGCACAGAAGACATCTAGTGACTTCCTCAAGAGTCAAACTCCTGAAACTTAGATCTTGAACATACATTAAAATAAGAAGAAAAAAAAGAAAAAGGAAAAAAAAAAAGAGTTGGAAAAAAGTTTTAGAATGTTTTAATTCATATTTGATTTGATCATTGAATATTTTAATGATCTGCTGTTAGCTAGAAGTATTTGTTTCCTACGCCAGACTGCAACACCCAACAGATTCAGGCCTCTTTCAGGGCAGGGACAGGCAGGTGAACCCCTTTCATCTTGTGCCTTTCACGCAGCCCTTTTTCTTTGATGTTTATCTACACCGCTGCAACGTAAGGTACTGAACGCTATCGATACTCAACTTATTAACACCACACAGTAACACAATGAGAGACAACCACGTCACGTGCATCTTGCACATAACTGCTTTACCACAACTATTACCGTGAATACTGTGCAAAACCAACCACGCACCCCGTGCCAGGGACAGGCACTCCCCTCTGCTGAGCTGCCCTACCTTAGCCAGGACCAACCGACCCTCTCCATTAAGCAGAGGAATATTTTAGACTATAGAGATTAATCGTTTCCTTTTCAGAGTCAACAAATGATTTCATTTAAAATACACGCAAACAAGCCTGAACAAGTTATTTTTTTTTATTCTTTTCTCACAGCTATGCAGCAGCGCATCTTAAAGTGGCAAATGTTAAAAGGTGGATTACAGCGAGAAGAAAGGATGCTATGAAAGTTGTAGCACCAAGCAGACTAATAGTGATCTATGCACTACATAGTTTATCTACATTCAGCATCAGAAGGAACAAAACTCTCCCCCCATCCCCAAGTTAGAGCATGAAATATTTAGTAAGTCCCATTACACACATCAATATATAATTCCCCATCTGTCCTCCTCTCTCAAATTATTGTCATCTTCCTCCTGATATATACTCCTCCTCCGGCCTCTTCTCCCAGGCAAGTAGCGATAGGACAAGAGGACATAGCCTCAAGCTTTGCCAGGGGAGGTTCAGGTTGGACATAAGGACAAATTTCTTCTCAGCAAGGGTCATTAGACATTGGAACGGGCTGCCCAGGGAGGTGGTGGAGTCACCATCTCTGGAGGTGTTTAAGAAAAGACTGGCATGGCAACTAGACCTGCCATGGTCTAGTTGCCATGGTGGTGTCAGGGCAACGGTTGGACTCAGTGATCCCAGAGGTCTCTTCCAACCTGATTGATTCTGTGATTCGGTGATATTACAAATATACCAAGTGCAATCAAGGCAACTGGCAATAGAAATACAATAATACAATTATTAATATATAAAGAAAATTTCAGTGGGAGAAGAGTTTTGTATGAAACAGAACAAATCTCGCCTGGAAGAATTAAGGGATTAATCAGAATTAATCGCGCTCTGGTCAGGTGTGCAGGTACACGCGTGTGCTTTGGCAAGAGAGCCTCACAGTGAGATTTTGAGTGAACTTCCAAGTACTCTCTGAAAATACATGCAAAATCTGATTTTGTAGAGTCAGAACAAGCCAGACATCAGTATTTTCTCCTCTCAAAGCACATGCAAGGTGACTAACAGGTCCAACAGCAATATTCTGTTCTCCGTATAGTTTATATTTCCATATTTGCTAAAATATTTTTCTGTCTTAAGGGTGTGAGCAATGCTCAGGTTCAGTTAATTGCTAAGAGGAAAGTGTACCAGTATCAAAAACTAAATGGGTTTTGTAAGCTTTCACCATTGAAAAAGCACTCAGATAACAGAATAAAGTCAGAATTGAGCACAGATTTGTGTGCGTCTGCATGTTTAAGGAAGTGTTTCATTACTTTAAAGACGCTTGTAAACTGAAACCAATCTAATCACTGCTTTTCACTACTCCACTTAAACAGAAAACATATGCAAAACTCTAGCCAGGGGTGGTATATGTTACAGTAAAAGGCTCATTCTCAAAATGTCACATTCTGTTTGCAACAAATTTGCAGAAACATGCATTTGGAAATCCCCAGAGGATGCCTGTGTAGCCAGGAAGGACTTTCTCAAAGCAGCACTCAAGAAAATTTGTATGGCAGGCACAAGCAAGTTCGTTGCAGTATCATCCGGGCAAAGGACAACTCCTTTCTGAGCTCAGACACTGAAACCTGCCGAAATTCGAACGGGAAGCACAATGCTGTGTGTCCTGTTCCCTACAGCTAGTGCCACAGAAACCTTCCTAATAATTTGTATTTTGTTTTCAGCCTCTATTTAAAAATATGACAGCAAATAATCAAATTTGAATGCTTCAAACAGAAATGCTTTTACACAGCATTTATCATAAGCTTTCGTTTTCCTGGACTTTGTAAGGTACGAGAATGTATCATTAAACTTCATTCTGCAAACAATTTTTATGCATAAAATAGTCCTCCCAACAATTTTTATGCATAAAATAGTCCTCCCAACAATTTTTATGCATAAAATAGTCTTCCCAAAGCCAAGACTACATTTTATAATAAAGCCCAGTTCATATTCCAAGCTGGGATTGAGGGAAGTCTTCAACGTAGGATCCACTTCCATAAAGTTAATAAAAAGTGAGTGTGTTAAGCAAGAAAAACTAATTACCATATGTTTGGCATAAGAAACGTTGCAGACTACTGAGCTCAGCCTTTGGGAAGTTATTGAACACAAACAGCATGCAAGGCAAAAATTTACCTAACCCACATCGTGTTCATCCCCAAACCTCGTCACGCTAAAGATCAGACCATGGACACGGTCTAGTTGCCAGGGTGGTGTCAGGGCAACGGTTGGACTCTATGATCCCAGAGGTCTCTTCCAACCTGGTTGATTCTGTGATTCTGTGACAGTTCGGACACGCCAAGAGCCTTATTAACAGATTATGGGACGAAGTCACAAATTTTCAAGAGAAATCCTGCCCAGTAACAACTACAGCATTTAACGGAGAGTGAAAGCAGGGATGCTGCATGGGCTCCGACGGCTACGGCTTTATAAAGATGCGTGTGGCCAAGAGACGCTTGAACCTGAGCATTGCTCACACCCTTAAGGCAGAAAAATATTTTAGCAAATATGGAAATACAAACTATACGGAGAACAGAATATTGCTGTTGGACCTGTTGGACACCTTGCATGTGCTTTGAGAGGAGAAAATGTGTTTGTGGTGTCAGGGCAATGGTTGGACTTGATGATCCCAGAGGTCTCTTCCAACCTGATTGATTCTGTGTGTAATTTAAAAGAATACCTTGCTGCTCTGAGCTGCTGCTTGTAGCAAGCCTTTCAATCACATATAAATTACAGCAGCATTTATAAATTCATAAATTCATAACAGCTTCAGCTGCACAGCAGATCCACAGGAACAGTATAACCACTTAGGAACTATCACTTCTATCTTTTCTACACAGATGACTGAAAGAGGCAGTAAACAGGGTAAACAGGCTAAATAAACACTCAAAAATCACAGACAAAAGCTACTGATTTGTCCAAATCATTTAAGAATTCTTGTTTTCCTTGATCAATTTATGCATTTCAAATGGCCACTCATGTTTGCTTAGTGAAATATTTGTTCTAGGAAAAAATATTCCTTCATATTGTTTTTAATCTTGGCAATTTTGCCATTCATAGTACAGTGGTGTTTCAAACAGGTCTTTCCACTAATTTAGATATTATTTTAAAGATATGTTTTTTTTTTAATAATATGTTATAGAGGCTTTACTGTGACTTAATAAATTATAATTTTGGATGCAGTAAGGAACAGAAGTTCTCAAGTGGCTTTACGTGCCATGCAGTATTAACATACACAGGTATTGTACACATAGAAAAGACTTGCACCATTATCTCATTTTGAGCAACTACGACACTGTTGGGCATCACAGAAACTAGTTTCTCCTTCCTTGGTAACGCTGGACCCAATCCAATAGGCGCTGCTGTTTGCTAGATTCTTCTGAACTGCTGACAGTACATACAGATAGCTAACTCTGAAGATGTAAAGAAGCATTAATATTGAACATTACCATAAATTTAGGCATTTTGGATACCAGCAAATTTTAAAGAGAAAAAAACTGCAGAGGATAAAACCTGGTGTTCCTTAAAAGCCTGTATGTAAGACCAGGCAGTAATGACACTGGAGTGGTAAGCTGAATTATCTAAACTCCACATCTCAGAAGCATCCAGCACATGGAATTTAGAGATAATTTTTCTTTTTTTCCCCCCTCCATCTTTTAGGAGATACAACCTTGATTTCTGGAACAGATTTCCTACAGCACCCACAGAAGTACTCTACTCATTACCCCTATCACCACTGAACGCTGAAGACAACTTTAAGTGACCTTTTCCAATCTTAAACACTGCATACCAAACACTTGAACACTGCGTACCAAAAACCCCAGGCAAAATAACTTCACAACACGAAAGCATGTTATCCATGAAAGCAGAGAAGACTGTAGCCAGCAGATTATCTGCAGAGCTGAAGAAAGGAACAACGCAAGACTGGAGCGATGCTTTCCCTTAACCCCATCCCAGGTGCACTGTAACTGCAGTTTAAGGACTTCCTTACCTAGAGACATCAACTGCGTATGTAACAGTCCTCAACTGGTTCCTCTTTTGTGACACTGTCCCATCACGTTTTGAACCTACCCCAACTTTTAGTGCCAAAAGTATCCTGGGACAAGAAGGTCCACAGCTCAGCCAACAGCTTTGCTCTTTCGTAACTCTGACCCTCTTTGTTTCTTGTTTTTGCACCTTCTCTAATTCACATTTCTGAGCAGGAGGAGGGGGACTAGAACCACACACAATATCCAGGATGAAAGGAGAGAGCACCATGAATCTGTACACCCACACAATGCTTTGTTCCCTTACTTTTCTAATAATTCCTAATATCTTACTTGAGTTTTACAATGAGTGAGCATTGGGCTAATGTGATTTTTCAGCAGATCTTATTATAACACCAAGATCTCTTTATTAGCAGATATTTCAGGCATCACTGCAAATACAAGTCAGGAATTCTTATGTCTCCCCATGCAGAAAATTTCACTTGTATCTACACTTAATTTCATCAGCCATTCAAAATCACGTTGCTTTCCCACAACTCTTCACAGTTATGTTTTAAATCTATGTACAGACACACATATACGCACACATTCATATACATACACAAACAAATACACACCCCTTTCCCTTACGATTTTTGTCACCTTATTTCCTTATTCCCTTATTCCCTTTTCCATATAGCTGAAGACTACACTGAAGAGCAGACTGCCCAGATCCATATGTAACTTCTTCCCCAGGGATCTCATGGAGCTCTGCAAGAGCTTTCAGCGAAGCACTTTGTCAAATTATCCGATTTTGTAAAAGATTATTTGCAGACACGGTCAGAACAGGAGCACAGCTCTTCCTGCCTAGCAGGGAAGTCCCTCTGGTGCAGGTTTCCCCCGATTTGAAAGTGCAGGGTCTCACCTATAATCTCCAGATGCTATTTCTAACGACAAGCCTCACTGCTTGTAACCTGCATGCTACCTGCTGCTTGCGGGCAACTTAATTCTTGAATTGCCTGCAAGTTTCTGGAATCCAAAGATGGTCCACAGGACTGTGCTTATCGAGGTCTTCCAGCAAGTCCTAATAATCCCACAGCATTACTAAACCTGGGGAGGGGTTCAAGGAAAGATAAAGGCAAGTTTTAAAGCAAATTACTGCAATCCCATAAGCTTAAATGGAAGATAGGCAACCATACTGGGTGGTTACACAAAGAGAATGGGAAGAAAAAAACCCAACAAACCCTAAACATCCCAGACGAATGTTATAATAGAAATTAATACAAAAGCATGCTAACAGAAGTAATCTACAACATCTCAAACCTCCTTTCACTCAAACCAGCCTTTGGAGGCAGAAGCGTTGCGCTGTTGTTGACCCACTACAATCCAACAGCAGCACAAGTTACACAGTAAAGAAGCAGCTTTTCCCTCATGCCCTGTATTCTAAAAAAGTTCAGTTCAGGGCTTCTCCCATCAAATTTTCCTGCAGTTGTGTGAAATTACAAAAGTAGATTGTTGCGCAGCCGTAGCACAAGAAATCCCCTATTGCTCCAGGAAGCCACCACGGGATGACCGGAGGGCTCCTAATCCAGCCCATCCCTCTGCAGCTCACGAGTGAGCTAATTACTGCCGAATTTTTCCTAATTAAATGACTGCAACAGCCAGTCCTCACAAATAATATAAACTGGGTAATGAAGAGACTTTCCGTGCGCTTACAGATGAACTTGCTAAATGCAATACAGTGAACATCTGTGTATCGTGAGCTCTCCACTAACAAGTTTGTTTATAATACAAATTGGAAAGATGCAAGTCAGAATAAAGTGGTATTAAACAAAGCCTTTCTTCAAAGGGAAACAGTTTCGAAATTTATACGTGATTAGAGACCCATAATTTCTCAATCTTCCTAAAAGGCTTCATTTGATCTCATTAGAAAAATAAAATTTTATATCCTACATGACTCAAGCTAGAAACAATTAAGTAGCAGAAAACCAGCAACTTTGCTTATACAGCTCCTATTTTTATGATGTATTGACCAGGATAGAAACTATTTTACAATACTTGATGCCAAATCTGCACATGATGTCCAGGTTACTTTGGTTTTAAATGCCATTTGCAGTTTATCATTGAAAGGTTTAATCTTCCACATGAGCTTTGTAGAAAATACAGCAATAACAGCACTGTCACATACCTGAACAACCGCCCGCAACTGGTTTAACCTTCAAACATGCAAAACCCAAGCAAATTGCTCTGTTTATATTCGGCATGATACACCCCAGAATTATCTTCATTTCAACTGAAGCTGGCAACTTCTCTCCCCCCCCCAAACATAATTAAATAAACTTCAGGCTTTGGTTTTTCCGTTTAAATTATTTCTTTGAAGGGAGGGATCCCAGACTAGTTTAGCAAAAGAAGAATCTTTCCAAAACATTTAACTACCTCCCCGCCAAACCCTTTCCCATACACTGCATTAGTAGTCTGCTCTGGATAGAGCTGATCGCATGGCCAGGGGCCAAGAAATAAAAGCTTAAACACGTAAGACAGGTGGGGACATGGGGGGGAAAAATAACCAAGTAACTTATTTTTACTTTTGAGATAATCTCTTCTTTGTCTCACTTTAATATGCTTAAAGTAGGTCACTGCACTTGGATCTGAAAAAAAATGTCAACATCACTTATGAACTTTTAGGAATTTTAAGAAAAATTAAACATTACTATCATTAACCCGTTCCATGATGTTTTGGAAAACAAGCTCAGAAGTTGCACCTGTACGCTAAGATCAAACGGTTACGCAAGAACATCTTATCTCATTCAAAGAGACGTTATCTAGTGGGTATCAGAACACTACAGTTTGTGTTCCACACCTGTGAAAGTCCTATAAAAATATACTTTCACATAGTACCTAGGACAAAAGGAGAAAAATCATTGGAATGAATGTTAATTCCAGACAACTAAAGCGCTACGAAGAAAAAAGACCTCCATGTAACCAAAGCAAGCTTTGGAAACATTTTCAGTGCGGCAGCTTAAAGCAAAAAACTTCTGCCCTACATCAATTATTTATTACAGTCCTCAAGTGTAGGTGAATTAAATACCTGCCGTTGTTGGATGCTCATTTTCTAAGGACCAAAAGTAGTGAAATTCCAAAGACACTTTTTTAATACACGACACAGAACTCAGCACTGCTGTCTCTGTACAAGGCTGTGATGCATCATGAGATATATACAGCTAGTAAATGTTAAAACCAGCAACTGTACACAGAAGCTTCTCAACTGACAAGGAGGGATAAGAAACCATGAAAAGACTCAGAACAGCACATAACCCCGACAGATCCCAAGGCAAAGTCCAAAACCCTAAAGCAGTTGGTACACTTCGGTCTGCACACTGAGGTTTGGTTGGACATACATGATGGTATAACCTTCCTACCATATGCATCAGCTGCTCACACAAGCCATGATTTAAACACCCGTGCTGTCTTGCAGCATTCAAAAAATTAGGAGGGTTGCTACTAGGAAATGCTCTGTTAAAGGACATGTATCTGTCAAAGCCCAACTCCTTGCATTTACTCAGCTCGAAGACTGAAGGCAGATGCACTGCTTCAGGGGCATCCACATGTGATAATGAAGCTGAAAAGTTAAAAACTGTTTTAACAACCTAATTAACCCGCTGAACTATGTTCTGAGTGAAATACCTTCAAGTTCAAATTAAACAGTGCAGACTTTGGCCAGCTCCTTTCCCGCTCCAGCGCTTGACAAGCTAAACGGGGCTACACTGAGACCACTTCCAATTTCGAGAAGCAGCACGTGCAGATCTGTATCTCCAAAGGACTGAAAAGTAGGTCTCCTTGTGATCCAGGAAAAAACTAATTAACACTTAGCACCTTAATTTTTCTGCCTGTATCGCTTGACAACGGAACAGCCAGGAACAGAAGATGGATGAGAACATAAAGGGGAAGTTAGGAGATGTTCACTTCCAGTGGCACCCCAGTAACTCCTCCAGCAAGAGGAGCCAGGGAGCTGTTGCACCTCTGCCTTCTATGTAAACAGTTGGACAGTGTTTAAACAGGAGCTGGATGTGCCCATCCAGCCTTGCCTGAGTTCTCCTCCAAGCTAGAGAAGAGCTGGAGCTGTGGTCGGTACCTGTCCTGCGCTGGCATCCATCCACCTGGTCAGCACGTGGCATCCTGCGAGAGAGCATCAAGCACCAAGGGCCCGTAACAGGGTGCCCTGGTCTTCAAGGCTGACCTGCGCGCGCCCACTTCCTTCTCATGTAGGACTAAACAGCTGCTGAACATGCTAAAGAAGGTGTTAGAAGTATATACAACATTTTTTAATGCACATATGCGTATGTGCATATACACACACGTATGTGCATATACACACAGTTCACAGTCGAACTTTTTCCTAAAAAAAAAGAAAAAAGAGCCACAGCACTTCATACATTCCAGAGAAGCCGATGGATATAAATTCCCAAAACATATCTCTGCTTAAACATAAAAATAAAATTAGTAAATAAAATAACTAGTCACATCCCACAGTCACTCTTCCAACAGCTCATAGTCTGAAACAGTAACAGAGCTGCCTCACGTACAAAGGATGAGAACCACTTGGGGGTGAAAAAAAGAGATAAAAAATTAAAAGAAATAAAACCCCTCATCTCATTTTCACACTACACACAAGGCACGATTGTAGCACTGGAGTTTAATGTTTGTCGGCAGAAATGATCAAACTCAAAGTTTTTTTTCCCTTCTACTAAAACAAAACATTTCACGTCTGAAGTAAAACTCATGCAATGCAAAAGCGATGCTTCAAAACAGCTTAAGGGCAGAATAAAATACAGCAAATAACGCAAAAGTAGCTCCAGTACCAAAAGATTACTACCATTTTTAGCTGGATGGAAACCAAAGCTAACTAAACTATGCAGGCAACATTATGGAGATGTATTAAGCTACAAAATAAACAACTTTTTGCAGTGACATTATGGAGCCATCTCTCTGTGCCTCCAGTGCTTCAGTAGGTTTAATCTCGGCCACAGTAATCTACAAATAGAGTCGAAGCAATAACCATAGAATCTGATACATGTAAAGCAGCACACCATGAAGATTCACTTTAAAAAAATATATATTTTCTGTAAAAAAAAAAAAATGGCAGCATTTCAGAAGCTGCAGCATTTCTGCGCTGTTTGAGCAAGGACCGAGCTGCTCGCTCTGGAGATTTTCCCAGCGCCGAGGTTTGGAGCGGCCGTTGAACAGGAAATACTGCGCAGTCTGTGCATGCATTACATTCCTGTCCCGCCCCGAGCGGGCGGCCAACAAACAAACCTTTCTTCTAGTAAAAGAGGGGGGGGAAGGAAAAAAAAAAGGCAGACTGCACAAAGTTCCCCAGCAGATGCGGCCTATGAATCCACACCGGCCTTTTCTGCTGATAAAAAGAATTCGGTGCATTTGCAACGTTGGGGTAACGTCACAGTTTGGTGAAGCTGGATCAGCAAAGACCTGGAAGTTTAAAGATGTAAAATCTGCGATGCTGAGGTGCTGCAGGGTGCTGTGAGTGAGCAGCAACGGCACATATGCCAAAGGGCTTATTTCAAAAAGGTTTTGCCAAATATTAGTAGCAGCTCACAATCAAGCTGCAACAGTCGATCAGAACGGGGAGAATTTTGTACAGCAAAAAAAAAGACCTATTTGCAAAAAAAAAAGGATTGATTTATTTCCATTTTATTTTATGTGCAGCACTGAAGAACAAGGACTCAGCGCTTAAGTTTCTCTTCAACCATAAAGTAACAAACAGAACCAGTAACGAGAACATATGTTTGTGTATCTCGACTCTTTTGAATTGCTCCCAGGTTGGCCTCTTGAAATCCTGGAAGATATTTAATAATAATTTGTTAAATACTTGGGAGGGAAGGCAAAAAAGAAACAAACAAATGGGAACATGAGCAGCACACGGGGTCAAAACGGCAGCATCTCCGAGTTTGTTGGTCCCGGCTGATACCCTCTGGCATCAGAGGAGGATTAGAGTCAAAACGGCAACGAAGCAAATGTAAACAAGCATGTGTTTATGGAGCAAAAATATGTACAGTACCCGATCTGCTCTGCCTTGGATCCTGCTTAGACGTAACATGGTAGGAAAGGCAGAAAAGAGCAACTCGCCCAACGCCGAGTAGCTGAAGCGCAGGGAAGGCAGATCCAAGGGAGCAACAGGCGTGAAGCCATCGCGCAGCCGAAGCCGTTAAAACTTAATTCAAAGCTGGTACAATGAATAAAAACCAGTCTTTGAACCAACTCTGATTAAATAAAAAAGAGTGAAAAGCTAAAGAAAAGTGCTTTCGCAGAGTGCGTTTTCTTACTACACATGGTATGAACGTACGGACAGACAGACGGGTACTCGCACGTGGCACGGGCCCACGCCTGCAGCCCCAGGCCGCATCTTCCTTAAGAAGTTATGTGTGAAATCAGGATGAAGTTACTGAAGAGCCGTAAAAGCCCCTTTTTCTGTGCTCCACGGGCACCGCGCAGTGTGTAAAACACCCAGCTGCTCACCTGCCACACGGATTTTATCCAATCGATGAATTTTTCAAGTCAAAGCGGGATCCAAACTGAAAGCATATTGCCAGGCACCGTACCTATGATCAGCTCATTGCCTCATCAAGTTTGTTCAGTTTAATAAATAAATGTTTGGGTTCCCCCCTCCCTGTCCCAATGACCAAATTCACAACCCGAGGTGGTGAAATTAAGCTGAGTTTCTTTCTGCCTCCTGCCACAAACAGGTTGACTCAAACACAGGTGACAGTTTTGGCACCCTTTTTTGACTTGAAAAGTATGAGACAAGTGGTTCACCAACCCCAAATGTAGAAGAAATTTTTCTATTCTCTTTCCCCTCAAAAATACCACTACACCTCCAACCCAAGCCTTACCAAAACCTCGCTCATCTGAGGAAGCTTAATTTATTATTCCTAAATATAGCCGTAAGATGTTCCCATAGAGACAGCAACATTCCCAACTGTACATTTTGCAGCAAATACTTCAGTAAGGCATCAAATCTGAAGTATTACTCTATTTTTGCAAGCTTTCCCATCTCTTTCCTAGGAACAGCTCTTCTCTAACAGATTAATCTTGCAAAAACGCTGTTAAAGGGTGCTCCCCTGCAAGGATAAGTTTTGTTTCTCCGTTTCGCCTTATGAATTTTTCATTCACTCCCTGGGGATATTTTGGGACAGGCTACAATTCTCATTCCTGCCAGAGAAATCACTCATCCAAAGTCTGCTCCCCAAAAGATACATCTCTAGTAGTAAAAATCAAACTAGGATGCCTTTTTTTTAGCTCCTTTGATGCCTATTTCCATTTACCACTTATTTCTCCCAACCCATCACTATTTTGTGGATATTGAGTGCAGTTCTCATAAAACTGCTACTCTGCGAGAAAGCAGACATTTAAAACTGTGGTGTTTCTGGTAACATGTTTTAAAGAAGCAAAGCCATTTAAATCACATAATTCCTGGAAAAGACTCTGTCTTAACGGAATAAGGAACACGCATGACTACTTATGAAGTACTTACCTTCTTTCTTTGGAACAAAAATATAAGTTGTGCAACCTCAAAAAGATATTGACTTTAATAGAGACATAGTTCTTTGGATCAATTACTGTTTTCGCTCGTTCCTCCCTGCTCTTCCTCAAATTTCTCTATATTATGAAACCCAGACACAAAGGAAAACAGAGGAACCCCACTCATTTGGAAGAGGAAACTTTCTCTAAATCACTGGATCATCTGTGCTTTGGTCATTAATATAATCTAAAAGTAATAGCTGTTTCTAACAACTAAAAACACTCTTGAAATTAAAGTTACAGCCACCATACAGCTAGTATCACTTCAGGTTATTTGAATCCAGTGCTTCTGGGAGCAAAATTAAAACATCAGATTTTGATTATAAAATTAATTGTTGCATCTTTAGTTGCAGGGGTTTCTCAAGGAGCAGTCTGGAAGACACTTGAGTGTATCTGCTGGGACAGAATCTGACTTAGAGGAATTGCTCCCAAAGTAATTTCTCCTCCAGCTTTAGCTTCCATGGAGTAGATTTTACCCAATCTTAGATTACCCTCCATAAATTCATTTTTTTTAATACTTGTAATATTTATGGACACGTAATACAAGCGCATATTACAGAGAGAAAAATGTTTGCAATTTTATTTGCTGCATTTTTTCTTCAAGCTGTTGTATCCACCCTCTACCAGTTAAGCTAGAAAGAATTTTGATGAATTTAAGTTTTCAGTAAGATTACATATATTCTGTTACTATATTAAATCTAAAGTAATTACAACATCAGCCACTGCGGGTTTTCAATTCAATGGAAGTGTCACTTGCAGAACAGCAGCACTACCAGGTATCTCTGACAAAAGTTTTAAGCTGTAGCTTCATCCTTCTGTAACAGAGCATCTATTGTTACACTCCTAAGTAAAGAGGTAAGTAAAAAAAAAAAACAACCACAAAAGCATATTGCAAATTCTCATTAATAATCTGCTAAAATACCTAGCATTGCCCTGGTGAAGCATGAGCCCTCTCTCTCCTTGGCTTTCACACTCCTCTTCCCTGGGGTGTATTGAAAAAGGCCAATAGGATACATGCTGTCATTTTTCAAAGACAAGCGTAACATATTGTATTAAGTTTAAAACATTTAACTGCCTATCTGAATCCTGATCAACTACAAAAAAAAACCCCTGACTGCTAAGGAAAGAACAGCCAAAACAAATACACATCTGGTATTATTTAAAATGTTTAGGAGTCTGATACAGATTTTTATTTCCTTACTGGCTGGCTACGTATGTTGTACCAAAACACAAAGCTGAACTAAATATCAAAACCATCTTTAGGAAAACGTTCAACTTGCCTCATTCAGCAAGTCCATAATTTTTATATATATATTAAAAAGTTAAATGTAATATTTCACATTAAGAATTAAAAAGCCTGAAATTATAACTATCAACAGTCTATAAGTTAATTCAACCAATGCCAGCAACAACTGTAACAGCAGGAACTGCAGGAACTGCTTAATGTATTAAGTGTATTTTCAACTGAAGTAAGTTAGAAAATACTAATTCCTAGCTCTTCTGACCATGTACTTTGGACTGAAGATTATTTCACCCATTCAGCATTCCCAGACCATTAACAGCAGCACATTCCCACCTGGAAATATGATAATCAGAAAGCTAAAACCTAGATTAAGACTGAAACAAAAGATACAGGAAACTGCAAGCTTTGTAGGATAAAGTTACTACACTTTTGACCAAAAAAAGCAGCAAAACTTGCCCAACTTCCAGCAATTCCTTTCTAGAACAAAGCCACATTTTATTTCCTGCTTAGAAATTCAGCTAATAAAAAATGAAAATAAATTAATTTTTCTTATTCCATTAAGCTTAACAAGAGGGGCTTTTTTAACAAGCATTTCGGTGCCTTGAACAAGTACTTAGATGCCTCTACCAAGCTGACAGTTCAGCTGCAGGTTGGAACAGCTGCAGACACGTTTAATTGTTTCTCCAAATACCCAGAACATCAAGTACTTTTGACCTATTTGAAATATCCTAAACTTTGTAGTAAAAGGAACGCACACAATTTAACACCCATACTTCAACTTCTAACAATCCTGTAAAGCAGAAAGTTGGCCACTTGCTATTTTACATGTAAGTCGTGAGAAAGCATTTAGAACTGACTGCTGTATAATAACTGAAGATGGTAAATAACCAGTGTCTTTCGGACTACAAGTTTGGAGAAGTTAAAAATAAACTGTTTCCTTAATTCTACCAGAAAAAGAAAAAACCCAAAACAGTACAGTAACTTTTTGTTGTTTACTGGAGCAAAAATGATGAAATTTGTGATTACTCGAATACATTCTACAAAACCCACTCCCATAACCCTGAAAGCCATATATTATCTTATCAAAGGTAAAATAAAAGAAGGTGAAAATAGCACCTGTGTCCAGTAACAGAATTAAAACCCTTTCCTAGGGTACTCCTTTGGGATGTGCCTTTGTGCTAATTGCAAGAGATACCCAAGGCACGGTGCAACGGCAATGACTCTCCTTTCGCAGCTCGCCTGGACCCCAGCCTCTCCCAGCCCACACTCTTGCCCAAGCTGTTTATGCAGAGCACTTCCACATCAGCTGCTCTCTGCCCAATTTGGCAAAAAAAAAAAAAAAAAGCTGTTTTCCTTCATCACAGATGCAGTGGCGAGAGAGAGCAGTTTATTTAGTACATAATGACACAACACTACCCCGCTGCTTTGCATCCTTTTCTTTCTCGGGATAAAAAAGCCAGACTTTCACCATTTACATTAAACAGAACTTACTGTAATGTCCTGTTGTTCTTGGTGCTAAAGAAAGGCAGGTCTTGCAGAGCACTTATTCTTCAGCTCCTGAGGAGGTAGGATCACTGCCTTATTATCCTAGAATGGTTTGGGTTGGAAGTGACCTTAAAGACCGTCTAGTTCCAACCACCCTGCCACATGCAGGGGCACCTTCCTCTAGACCAGGTTGCTCCAAGCCCCATCCAACCTGGCCTTGAACACTGCCAGGGAGGGGGCAGCCACAGCTTCTCTGGGCAGCCTGGGCCAGTGTCTCACTACCCTCACAGGAAAGAATTTCTTCCTGATATCTAATCTAATATCTAACCTTCTTTCAGTTTATAACCATTCCCCCTCGTCCTGTCACTCCATGCTCTTGTAAAAAGTCCCTCTCCCGCTTTCCTGTAGCCCCTTCAGATACTGGAAGGCTGCTAGAAGGTCTGCCCAGAGCCTTCTCTTCTCCACGCTGAACAGCCCCAACTCTCTCAGCCTGTCTCCATAGCAGAGGTGCTCCAGCCCTCTGAGCATCCTCGTGGCCTCCTCTAGACTCACTCCAAGAGCTCCATGTCCTGCTCATGTCCTTATGTTGGGGTCCCAGAGCTGGACGGAGTACTGCAGATAGGGTCTCACAAGAGCAGAGTAAAGGGGGAGAATCACTTCTTACAGCAGAGGTCCCAGTTAGGCTCAGGGGAGAGAAGCAGCTGGAGTCTCACGCAGGAGCCCACAACAGATGACCGATCCAGTACATTTACTGCACTGAGCTGGAAAATCCCAAGCATACAGACCCATAAAAGTTAAATCATATTAAGTCTACATCTACACTCAAACACTTAGAAGGCCATCTTTAGGATTTGCCCCTTCTCCTTCCCCCAAAAAGAGTAAGCTCTAACCTTAGGGAGCCCCAGCCAGCACCGGCGCTCGGCATCGCTCCTCGTCGGTTATTTCACGCTCCCGGCGCAGCAATAACCAACTCGGGCTTTGCCACTTTGCAGCTGAGATGCCCGCACCAGCTCTGCAAGCAGGTGTTCACACAAGAAACCCCCCTTGCGATGTGGGTCGTAACTCAGACTGAGACGGAAGAGGGGGACAGCAACGACGACTTCTAACCGAAAACTGCTCGGGTGCCCCTGGGATACCCGGCTGCGCGCAGCACGGCTCGCCCTGAGAAAAGCATTGGCCAAGACGCTCACACCTGCCACAGCTGTGTGTGCTATTCATCCAAGTAGCTTTAAAAACCTCTTTTGGCCCAAATAATAGGTATTATGTCCTGTACTATAGCACGGCACAAGCAACTTTAAAAGCTTCCTTCTGTCTGAGCGCTATCAGTTTGGGCAGAGCCTCTCCCTGCCCAGCCCCAGCATATTTAATGAATTACTAAAATCTAAACAGACTCCTGCATTTGAATGGAATCTCCCGAAGCTATACAGAGCTAAAGCAGAAAAGCGTTGTATGCGATTGCATGCCTGCTGCAAAACAAGATGAATATCTGGCATCTCTCCCGCCCCTACATCACCGAAACGAGGAGGACAAATTGCTGTGTATTGGCGTGCTTCATCACCGCCTTTCTTACATGATCTTATTTTTCTTGGGGACACAGCAAGACACGACAAGAGAAATGCACGACCAAACACGGCTTTCCCAGATCAAAACTTAACAAAGACCAACAGTACAAATCCGGAGCTAACTCTTGTAACAGCATGGAGACATTCTCCTTTCTGCTGAAGGACTCTGCTCCAGTAACACGTGTGCACCAACATGAGTCCCCTCCTACGGTCCCAACACAAGCAAGGAACTCCAGCCCTACAAAATAAACAAAGTAAGGTCCGGTGTGTTTAAGAGACACACTACCAAAAACCTCCTGCCAAGACCCAGAAAGCTAGTGGTGGGAAGTTTCTGGGTGGTAATACGTCTCCACATTGAACAGAACTATTATTATTTTTTTTAATTCTATCATTATAGCTCCAAAGTAACCTCTGTGGATACTCTCCTCAGCCTCCTGGTAGCTCCGTCACCAGCCCAGCTGACCACAGGCTGCATTCACAAAGCCAAGCTGATAAGCACTTGTAGGGCATAATTCATCTGATTTGCCTGCAGTAGAACCCACCCTAAAAATGCCAATTTTTTTTTTCTTCCCTCCACTGAGAGCTGCTGCTGAATAGCTCAGCTGTTTATATTGCAAACATTTACAGTCAGGGGAAAGATCACTATCCCCCACATCACTTCTTTAGTCTTTCCTGTAAGTCAGTGCAGTTGGCCAAGACCAGAAACAATTCATCAAGCTTGCTTATCCTAAAAATGCTGCAAAATAACCCCTTCATGTAACGCTTCTGCTCCTCTACCCATATCAATGCAACTATTTCCCAACCATTCCAAACTATTAATCTGCATATCCAAAATACAAACGGCAAATGTTGTTCATACGAAAAGCAAAATAAAACACAGGACTAGGGGCTTAACATGAGGTTCCTCAACGAGGCTGAAGCAGGAACGCTGGACATCAGATGCAACCTCCTGCACCCACAGTGAGCTGCTGAGCGTACCCCAGCTTTCAGGATTTCTGGGGACTCCAGTGAGTTCCCCATGGTATGTCGCAAGAAAAATGCCATGATACAGCAAGTCTGATGCCAGAACATTTCATGGAAGATTATTTGCCCAAAATATTATGTGTACTAGCTCAAAGACCACAACACAATTCACAAGGGAAAGAGCTTACACAAACAGGGCAAAGCTTCTTGATGGACTTTCACAGCAGTTTTTTCTCCACCCTTCCTCCCTCCTTTCGCCAAGAGGTGAAAGTGGAAAATGTTTTCATACAGAAGATGCCTCGGACACTGTGTTACACAGTACTTAAGCAAGCACATTATCCACAAAACTTGGTTTTTTTTATTTTCCCTCATTTGAGAAGACTCAGTTGTTCAAAGTTCTTATTTATCAGCTAGCGCACATTTACAGGTGAGCCCAAGCGTTGAAGAGGCTGTTTCATCCCATCCTTTAATGAAGGGTGAGAACAATTTCCAAATACCTTCGACAAGCCACACGTTAAAACATGCTTCACCGCCATCCGATAACAATGCGAGGTAATTACAACGCTCGTGTAATGTTTGTGCCTGCTTTCTGGCCACAGGTTTTAAGTTTCCCACCACTACCTTAAGTTTTCTGTTCAATCCCAAAGATCGGTGTATCTTCATGAATGACGTTAAAAAAACCCAAGTTCTACAAATCTGCGACATTCCTCCCGCTCTTCTGTTACGGTACAAACATCTGTACCAGATTGTGCTTTATGTCATTGGAAAAATCATAGCAAACACTAAGGAATGTGGCTGGAAGTGAATATGTAAAAAAAGAGCTAGAAATACGTATTTTCTCTTGCAACCACAAGTTTTGTACGCTCCCATGAAAAGGAAAGACAATACAAAAATCCAAGTAATGCCAGAAGGTACTAACTGCTCCAAGTGACAACTGGGGACATCAAATTGAGGCTTCCTTAAAACTTCGGATCAAGTGACAAAAGACAATACCGTATTGTACTTGTTAATAGGATATATGTACTGCAACACAAAGAGAAAAAAGTCAACCCCACCGATTAAGACAACCACAGCTGAAGTCTAAAGAGAGCTGGATTCACTTATCTGCTCCACTCCAAATTTCTATTTTTTTGGACAAGTGGCTTCATATGGTTTGTGCCATAGTTCTTTGTCTACAGAACAACTTTTTAAACCCAGGGTAAAAAACACCTACAAAATGTTTCCTGCTTCATTTTCATTCTTAGGTAAGGCACACACAGAGCTTTTCACTAGGAGCTTGGGGCTGAATATATATTAAAAATCGAGAGGTGCTCATATAATTTAATAGTACGGTCTAGAGAAGTACTTAGCTTGTAACATCCTCACTTTATTCCCTTATCACAGGTAGCATAAATTCCTGCAGTGGTATCACGCGCTGTTTTGTCCAACGTATTGTAGAAGTGACATTAACCATACGTAGGAAATACTGCTAGATGAGGTCCTTAACATCTAAGCAACAACTTAAGTCATGCCTTCCACAAAAATATAATTGTGGTGTCTGGTGTTTGGTTATTACTAATTACAGATATTTTTCCTATTAATAAACTAATTGTTCCATAAGATTTGAGTAAGGCAATGGAAAAACGTATCTTGAAAGCTCTTGTCCAAACATGCAACTTGGTATTTCTTTTCCTTGAGTCATTTCAGGCAACTAAACCAAGTATGATCTAGGAACGAGAAAGTACATTGAAAAGTACAAATGAAAAAAACCATTAAAGATGACATCACTTGGCTTATACTTCTTGTTTATAGCGATAGGAGAGCAGAAAATATAATTACAAACATAAGTCTGCACCAGGTCTAAAATATTCCATATTGAAAGAATTATTGTATTACATAATGCTAAATAGTTTTAAATGTTTTTCCAAATTACATTTACATGCCAAAGATAGAAAAGCTCACACACATTTTGCCTGCCTTAATAAACCAACAGTATATTCATATATGCATGAATACATTGCATGCATACGCACGCATCTGGAAAAGCTGGCTTGAAAGCGGTACAAGTAACAAAAATATGCAGCCCAGCCCTGTATCCAAACCGGAGAAGTAATAATTCTTAGACGTGGACTTCAAAGCAACTTCAATAAACAGTCACTTTGTCATTCTAAAAAGCATATTCTAACTAGAATTACCCTGACTTTTTTAGGAATCGCATTCCAATAATATTGCACAAATTATTCAATGATTGTATCAGTTTATTTTCAACAAAATTCTGGTTCCTTTTCCCTGAGGAAATTCCAATACTATTTGCATGCACCACTCCAGCATTAGCATGAGTTAGTCTCCTCTACGTTCTTTTCTTTTTTTCCAATACAGATAATGTATTCTTCAAGTTCATTTCCACTGAGGGTAAAAACAGCTTTCAGCTTTGCTTTCCTCATGAATAATACATTAAAAATTTAATATTAGAGAACAAATCTTCCTTTTAAACCTCCAGAAACAGTACTATATTTGCCCTATTACTTTGAAAAGATTCATGTACACATTTAAATAAGGGTAAACCATAAGCTCCTGTTTTCCATAATTAAGCTGTAACAAAATATGTTACCGTTTATCAGACCAATTTGAAAATAATTCTGTTATAGCTTTATAACTGCCGTCAAAAAAGATAATGACTTACCGTATCCACAATAAGGAGTATAACACATTTTGGGTCCATAACTCAGCGTTACAATCTGAAGTGGAACAGATTTTCTCAGCCATTCATGAAAACCGGTTTGTTTACATGAAGGAGACCGAGAATCTTGATTTTGAGTAGGCATCTATAGCATCATTACTAATACACTATGTAAATAAAACCAAATCCCACAAGCAAAACCATTTACAGCAGCAAAAATTATGTAAGAGAGCAGAGGGAGCAAAATAACTGCCTGTTAAGAGGATGAGAACTTCTAGGAAGAGAAGAGTCCTTCTAAGAACGGCAGCCGCATCGATCTCACGCTACTTGTTAAAGCCTTGATTCTGCAGTCTGATGGCTCCGCTACGGCCTCAGGCTTCTTATTCCTTCTTAGGCTTGTATAAAAATAAACAAACTGCGGAATATGAACCCAGATGTTTCAGAAATCAGAAAGCAAGAGTCCAATTATACTGCTGCCATAGAAGGATTTTTCAGTGTTTGCGTCTGGCAAGGCTGCGTTAGAAGGCACTATCGCTGAGCTCAACTCCCTGGAGCCTTCAAGTATCTTTTCCAGGAAGCCACCAGCAAGTTAACGAGACTTAAGGAACTGGACAAGGTGTCCTTTGAGAAAGGAGCATGCGCACTACGATCTGCAGAATAAAGGACAAACACAACAAACACAAACTTTGTCTTCTTTTCTACGCGTTTCTATGTGGGAGGAATATCAAGGGCAAGACAGTCATTTTTATTAAGGTGATTGGAAGAAATTTGTTACGGACTCAACTGTATGGCTGCAACTACAGGTTTAAGTCAACTTTCAGCCCAATTACCCTTTAAAGAGATCTTTTAATTTCTCTTCTTTAAGGTACCATGTTCCACAAGAGCTGGGATGCTCTGCTCATTATCACAGCAAGAGAGTAAGAAAATTAAAGTGTTATCTTTTACCTGATTTACCACAAATGCTTTTTAAAGTACTATTAATTTATTAGCACTCCAAGACTTAATTCTGGGTTGGGTTTTCACACAGCTCTTCACATTCTCTATAAAAAGACATCTCTAAGGTCCAAGACTGGGGAAACAGAGACTCTCCAAGAGTGCCTGGTTTGCAGAGAAATAGCTTGTAAACGTCGTCTGATCACCAGTTCCCAGAGCAGAGATTGTGGAAGCCAGCTGCAAACCCTGTCACAAACACATTTCCAACTGAGCTTTCAAAGGGGAGTGAGGTCCCAGCAAGGTTCTGGAACTGGCATTCCCGAGTCGCTTGGCTTTGCGGTGGTGAAGAGACAGGCTGTGAGCCTCCTCCTACAAACCAGCGGCTCCTCAACCTCAGAGCGGTGAATTCCTTGTGTTATTTTTTCCAAGAACTTCAATTTTCCTACTTCTCAACATTAGCTTTCATCTTAAATAATAAAATTCATATGAGGAGCTCTTTTACCTAAACCCTCTCAGAAATAAAACCCTGTTTAACCTGAACTGTTAAAAACCACGAGGAACTGCTGATCTGACACGCTGCCCTCCTCCAGCTCCTGCGTTCAGCACGGCGAAAGGGCAGCTTTGTCCAGACGGTGACTGCCCCAAATGTCACCCGTGTCCCACAGCAGGACGTCCCCCCAGCAGCAGCTGGCACGCGGCGCAGCAAACCGCACAGCCGATGTTTGTCCATTACCCTTTTTCCTTTTGGCCGGCGTCGCGGGTTCGTGAGCTCCTCTCCCCTTATACAGGAAGCTGGGGCCTCAAGCTTAATCCTGCACATTCAGTTCTCTTCTCTTCCAGCTACCGCTACAAACATATTCTCCCAGCACAAAAAAAAAAAAAACAACACACCCAGCACTGAAAGCTCTCGCCATCAAATCTTTGCTAAACTTCTCCACGGTGAGATTTCTCCCTATTTCTGGGAGAAAAATGAAGGAAAGAAAGATTAACAAATCCCTGCAGCTGAACAAACACACTAAACATCATTCATCAAGACAGAGAGCAGATAACCCAAATCTAAAGGTACAAACCAACCTTGCAATGCCACCACAACCAGATAACCACGAATGTCCCGGTATCTTTATTCACGTTTTAGCACTACGCTTCAGTCACTTCACACGAGCCAGACGCAGCTGCACTCGAGGACTTTCACTGGCTTTTGTGCAGGGTTGGGGAAGTGGCAGCAATGGCAGATTTGTGGGAGATGGGTCGGGAGATGGGGAAGATATGGTTGCAAGTGGAAGAGCTTGGCTACGGCAGCCTGGGAACCCACTGCAGCAGATTGAGGGGCTGAAGGGAGGACAGAGAAGTCTGCAACTCTAATTTATCTTATTTTAGTCTGAAAGCAGTTGAGTTTCTCTTCACTAAGGCATCTATCCCCTCTACTGCTCTGCCTGCTCACTCCATGCCAGACTCTGGACTCTACCATCAGCCCCTTCCATCCTCAGAACAACTTGTTTCCTTCTCAACCTAACAGGGTGAATCTCCTTTTCCTCTCTCGGCCATCTCAGTATGTTCCAGGGGGAAAAAAAAAGAAAACAACCAACCAAGCATCAAATTTCTGTACCTTGAAATGTAGCATTTTGTAACATTATTTGTGTGTGTGTCCCCTCGCTGGCAGCTTCCTCAATTCCTTCTTCCTGAACCTCATGGCCTAAAATAGAGTAAAAAAACTCTTCCTGTCATCCTTTTCAATAACTTTGGCACTTCCTCGATTATTGACTCTACTACTGTAGTATACCTAAAGACATCTGCCATTTCCTTAATTGTATACATGGCACTTCAGAAGGGCAGGACTGCCCAGTTCCCAGACCCACCATTCCTCCAGTTGCTAAGATCAGCAGCCAACTCCACTACAGTTTTTACTGCATTTACTCTAAATAATTTTATAGCGTTTAAGATGTAGACAGCACAGCAGCGAATTACTGTTGACTTAAGCACCGACTGTTCTATCGAGAGCCTCATCAAAAGGAGCTGATGTATCTTCTAACACCTGCAGTCTGCTGAATAACTCCAGCTACTCACCAGAAGTACCGCAGGACGTGCGAAGGGCACCACAACGAGGATGGATTAGAGCACCCTCCCTACCATCAGTCCCCCGAGGTACTCTGCAAAAAGCATTTGATATGGCCAAGAGAAAAGGTACTTCCTCGTAAGGGAGAGAAGAAGGGCTGCTGCTATAAGTGACAGCTGAATTGACTTATTTTAGCTTGTCTGACCTGCTGATTCGAGGTGCTTCCAGTGGCATGAGTGAACCTGATGTTGTTAAACGCTCACCCTTTATTTCACGTTCAACCAGAGATCCCATAGCCACTTATATGCAATGTTCACTAATGTAATAGCAAGAAGAGGTGGGAAGAAAGGAAAATAAGTGACTATACACGGATTTCCAACTACATGCAGAATTAACCACATCAACACACCTTTTCTATATTAAAAAAAAATGTATGCCAATACCAGCACTACTGTGATTTCTGTTGGCAAACTAACTACTGAAATGTTGCAGTCACAGAAACTATCGATAGATAAATAAGTAAATATGAGGATTTGACCCCCCCCAGGATAAAAAAAAAGGTCTCAATTCGTTCAGCCCTTCACTATTGGTCAGCTTTCCTACTCCAATTTCTTTCTCCCTGCTCCTTGGAAAGCTCTCAAATCCAAATCCAGTGCTCAAAGTGTTACACAGCAGTTCAGAAGAAGTCTTTCCAAAACAGGGTACGGCAGGACGACTTCACCGCTCTTACAAATCAGCTGTCACCTTGGAATGCATAAACAGGAATATATTTTTTTTTACTGCTGCGTGTCAAATCTGACTGCTGCAAATATCTCGGGGTTTTCTACGGACTAGCAGCGCAACCAGTTGTCCTTTCTTCTCAGTTTTTGCAGCAGATTATTCCACAAAATCTTGAAACAGTCTGATGAAGCGACGTGAAAAACACAGGCTATACATTTAGCTCATCCAGTCCCTTTCTATTTTTAGTGGACATACCCAGTATGTCTTTTATTTCAATACCTGCGCATTCAGTACATTCTCCACTGCATCATCCAGGTCACTAATGACTGACCAGTGCCAGACCTCTAAAACACCGCTGCGTGGTCCCACCTGCCGCATCCCTTCGATGGCCCTGAGCTACACACACATTACGCAAAGGTTTCTGCACCCGTTTTACAGCAGCTTATATGCAACCACATTTTTCTAGTTTACAGTCTTAAAAGCTTCACTTTAACTCATGATAATCTACTAGGCTTTCCTTGTTACCAAGTTACAGAAATAAGTTCAGTTTCTTTGACATGGTTCATTTTTGAAAAGAAAAATCTCCTGGATGTTATCAGTTTCCTTGGCTTCTTGCAATATTTCTTATGTTTCCTTTCTGAAAACTGAAATTAGAAATTTTGAATAAGGTATTCATAAGTATAATGTTCATTCTTCTGGGTTTTTTAGAAGCTTATTTACTCTTCCCAAGGTGTCAAAGGTAACAACTCACAGCTCTGAAGTTGTATAGCTTCACACCAGCCACTAAGCATCCAGTGATTTCATTTGCCATCTGCTCTCAATTACAGTCTTAGCCAAAGACTGATACAGGCTTCCCTTCCCCCATTTTAATAAAATATTTTAGTGTCAGAAGTTGGTAACTTCCTCTTCCTGCTGAGCAGCAGACCAAATCCTTTGTCTTCCTTTCATTACTACAATACTCGCTGATTCTCTGCCTTCCCCACAGCCACTCCTAGGTGCGTGTTCTGGCAAGCTCGAGGCACAAAACGCAAAAAATTAATTTAAAAAAAATTAAAAACAACAAAAAAAAAGCATCAGAGAAGCAAAAATGTTCGTTTATACTTATCCCTGCTCAAATCATCTCTGTTGGAAACTAGGTCAGACTTTCTGCAGGCTTCCTTCCTTCTTGTGCTGGAGAAACTTCTCAAGTTAGTGAGTTACTATATTTTCTATCCTTCATATGAACTGGGACAGTCTGTGCTTGTCTCCATAATGAAAAATTCTGTTAAACTGCCACCTCATCTTAAGTCCTGTTTTTCTTTCAGGTTTGCATCTGTAAGAACTCTGAGTCATGTCTCCCACTTTTCAGAGCTTACTGAGGTTTGCCATCTTGTAGATCACACATTTTAAAGTTTTTGCTCTTTCCCTCTCTTCTCTCCTTGAATCCCCTGATGAACTCCACCATGTCAAGTCACCCTTTCTAATCCACCTTCCACTTTCGTGCTCTTAGTGTCTCCTTACCTATGATTCAGTCATGCCTTTAACGACCTCTCTCAGCTGCCCTTCTGACATCAAAGCCTGTTTGAACATAGAAGGGCGTGCTGGACAACGTGCCCTGCTGTACTCCTTCCCCAAGTGCCTAGCTGCAAAAACCACTTCACCACTATCTTCTGTGGTTTGAATCACTCCAGAACTCACACAACATAAGGCACACACTAACTGCAAGATGCTATCAAGTACTTGAGTGAAAGCACAGTAAAGATATAAAGACATCCAAGAAAAACTATCTACCAAAATGTGACTGTACTGATACCATCAGTCGTGTTCACTTTTACAACCTAGCATGCTAAGAAGAGACATGTTTTCATGAAACTTGGCCACTACAGAAGCTTTCTGGTGCTACCATTTTACAGTAAGTTTTATTACTTCTAACATTAGGTCTCAGCCTTTCTTTCCTGCTAACTCCATAAATGAAGTTTAAATATTTAATTACTATGTCATAAAGGTCCATCACCAATCACAAGGCCGTTGGGTGCTTCACCACTTAACAAAGAGCGCTCCCGAAGGTGACACTGTACTGCCACACAGCTATTGAGCAAGGACAGCACCGAAGGTACATTATCACGATGTACATAGTGGAGTGCAGCAGTCTTCAAACGACAAATGCAAACATTATTTGTGTGCTCTGTATCATCTTCACTGCTCCTGTTCATACGAGGTATGTCTTAGTCAACCCTATAATGCGCGCATGTAGTGTGAACGCGGACCATAGACTGTCTCTTCCTGCATCTTCCAGCATCTCCAAAGTTCTTACATGGCTTAAAGAGGTGTCAACTGTCATGGGTGCAGGAATGTGCCCAAACCGAAATCCCCTCCTGTGACAGCCCGTGCATCTTCCTGCCCTTTGCAGATCCCCTCCTTTCACGACTACAGCTTCTACCAAGTCTGCCACAATAGGCTCGTCGCACTGATCCTTTTTCACAGATGCACAACTCAGATCTTTCTTTAAAAAATAATGGCTATAACAAATCTTCACGTCTAGATGAAATACAGAAGTCATTTTGAGAGAGGTGCACATTACTTCTTAAGGGATAAATCTTACTTTCTTACCAACACAATTTTAGGTTGTATTTTCAGAGTTTAAGAAGTGTCAGAGAGGCAGTAACACACAAAAGTGATCTGTAATTCTGCTCAAATCCCCATATCAGCACCTCTCAACAACGCACATTTTCCCTTCTGACCAAACGAGGACCTGACTGCAGCCTTTTCTGCCTGAGTGGCAAAGCTGCCCAGCTCCCTTTGAGAAAACTGTCACCAAGACCAATGTTTCCACTCCGTGACTAACCACACTGAAATAAAACTATTTTTGTCTGATGGGTTTTTTTTTTAGTGCTTTGTTTGTTTGTTTGTTTTAAGCCTTCTTCTAAATTAATTCTGAACTCAGTGCCTGGGAGAGAGGATTAAAAAAAAAAAGCTTTGTGTAATTTTGTACTGTTTCCAAATTCATCTTTGAAGACAGTGTGGAGTACTGGGGAAAAAAAAAAAAAAAAAAAAGAAAAAAAAAGGTCCACAGGCTCTGCAGTCAGTGAAACACCTATGCATTTCCCTAAAGTTTCCCTTATAGGCCAAATATAAACTGACCACCAACACTTTAAGCAGTATTTAAATTGGATATCAGGAAAAATTTCTTCACCGACAGGGTTATCAAACACCGGAACAGGCTGCCCAGGGGAGTGGTGGAGTCACCATCCCTGGAGGTATTTAAAAGATGTGTAGATGTGGTGCTGAGGGACATGGTTTAGTGGTGGGCTTGGCAGTGCTGGGTGAACAGTTGGACTCGATGATCTTAAAGGTCCTTTCCAACCAAAATGATTCTGTGATTCTATGATTCTACTAATCATCCCCACAAGAACAGATAAAAATTACACCTCTGTCATCCCCGGTTGATTTTTTTTAAACACACTACTTCTGATCAGCATTGTATACATCCAAATGTTTAGTGTAATAGGAAGCTTAAACATGAAAAAATATGAAGAACTGCAGAATTCAAGGATTCCCAATAAAAAGAGGAAACAGAATGGATGTTCAAGACCAACGATGCTGACAGCTCAGATGGACACCGATAGGTTCCCAGCACAATTCAAGCAATAACCATTGTCTCCATGCAACAGAGCTAACAGAGGAGGTCCCCAAACTTACAACAATCTCTTGTAACAACAAATGTTTCTACCACCACGCTCAATCTAGACTATCGTTTGACCCAAAGGCATGCTTAAATCTGTTCAGCCGTGCTGCGTATATATGCATGCCAAGCAGATGAAGAGAATTGCACTCGTAGTGATGAATGAAATGACTACAGGCACATTCGTAATGTTTCATGTCAACGGTGACATGTTCATCTATCAGGTTTCCAACATGTACAACCACCTTTCCATCATGAGATGTCTTATTATAGACTCCAAGAAAAGCAACCGCAACAATTAACAATCTGTTTGGCACATTTGTCTCTACAGGTAGTTCATGAAGTCAAACACAGAGTGGGAAGAAAAGGACGAATCAGAAGGAAAACCGCAGTGTTATTTATGAACACGATAAGAGGTCAGACTTCATATACTTCCAGGAGTGACCTGATGATCCTTTTTTTTTAAGGAGTAGGGCTGTAGCCTTGTTTTAATTAACAGTAGATGCACATGAAGAACACAGTTTTTTATGGAGAGCAATGTAAGAAATAAACATTAACCACACTCCAAACATACCATTTGTTTTAGGAAATGAGAAGTCAATCAAGTATCAGCGGCAGACCAGGATGTACAACGACTGGGACTGCACCCCAAGTCTCCTCAAGAGACCCCACATGTTTCAAGAACTTTTGAAGCAACTTTTCTGAAATACTTCAGAGTACAGGATTTCCAAATGCCTTTACGTTAAACTTTGTGTGGAACAATGCTAGTAGGTAACCTAGCGTCCTACATTTTTTGGGTACTAGTCAAGATAGTAATTGAAGAGCATATGCCATTGATAAAGACCAGAAGAGAAACAACCACGATCTATTCCACATGAAATCACAGTTTGAAGGCAAAGGCCTATGAAACATAAAGGCAAAAAAAAAAAAAACACAAACCCAAGACAAACCCCGAAAAACCCACAACCTTTCTTCCGCCTTACACAACCCCTGTTCAAACTTGTGTCCAGAAACGGGGCCAAATGCACACAAGGGAACGGAGAAGATGAGGCTGCAGCAGCTTGTCACATCGCACTGGAAATTTTTTTTTCATTTTTTTTTAGAAATCTATTTTCCATTTAAGTTAAGCGCTTAACTCCATGGATAAAACACACATTGATTAGCTGCTATTTTTGCTTCCACGGGGCTATCACTGACAAAAAACTGAACTCAGCCCCACAACAAACCCTGAAATGAGTAGCAGAGCCAGCATACAAAATGATTTTCAGCAACACGTCAAAAATATGCTCTCAAAGATTAACTTCTTGCCTCCAAAAGCAAAGACGCTCTTTTAACTGTTAATCTACCAAACTGCAGTTATTGAAGAGACCTGTAGTTATCCATACCGGAGACATACAGCACAATATATTATAAAAGTATACCAAATACTGCTGGTAAATCAGAGAAGACTTGTCCCCAAATTATGCAAAAACTAGCTACAGGGATTATTTTGGTACTAACACTCAGTGTTTTGCAACATTTGGAAAAGATGGAAAAATAATCCGCCTCCATAAACATGAGTTTTACTGTAAATGTTTCAGTTTTGGCCTTGCTATCCCGTAACAGAGAACGCCAAGTAATTGGCTAATCCACTTTCAGATATTTTTATTTTTTTTTTACCTTCTGTTGAACAAACTGTAAAACTATGCCCTATCTTCCCCTGCCATCTCACTGCATGAGAATAAAGACTGTATCTTATTACGCAGCTTAATGATATGTTAATCTTAAACATAAGATTAACTTAAGCAAAACACTTAAGTGAAACACTAATACTGTCACCAAGACAAACAGGCAAACAATCAGAAAATGTGCAACTGAGTGTAACAGAGCTGTATGCCCAAATAATGTGAGAAATCGAGGCAGTAATTAACACAAATTGTTTTATTTGACAGAACGAACAGAATACAAGCAACCTGCTATCATGACGCAGTTTAAAGAAAGGAAAGAGTTGGCTTCTTAGGGACTAGCTGGTATTATGGCAATAAAACACAGGGCACTGCAAAAGGTAAAGATGAGGTTAAAGAAAGGATATGTCAGAATTTTACTGGGAGATACAAACAGAATTTTATATATTTTTCTTCTTTGAAAACAGGATTCAGAGGAATTTTTTAAATGAGGTACAGATTTTCTACAGGAATAGCTACCCTGTAATTTCTTTGAATCTTCTGCACTGAAAATTAATGTTCATCGTATTCTGATGAAATGCTAAGATAATAATAATAATTAAAAAAAAAAAGTATATGCATTCTTCCTGAGGCTGTGTGAACAGCAGGTTGCATGAAGCATTAAACTATTTCACCTCTGCAGGTTCTGTCCTAAGATAAGAAGTTAGGGCAAAAAGTAGTACCTAAAATACTGCTGTCCTACATGTCCTGGGAAAGTTAAACTCAAACAGCAGAGAAATACTATCTTATCCACAACAGTTAAAAAAAAAAAAAAAGACAAAGAACCCCCAGCACTAATACCACCAAAAAAATCCCTACTTAGTCTTAACAGTTGTTTTTTGTAACCTCAGAAGAGCATTTTGCAAGGGGTGAGTTGTTCCTTGTTGCAATCTTTAACCCCTGCTCTTCCTGCGCCTTTGTGCCGGTACAACTGCCAAAGGTTCACTTTTACAGGTGAGGAAAATCAGGGAAGCACAGAACTGAAACGAGAGGACTTACATCAGGTGCAAATACTACAGTCTGTTGGAATAAAGATGGGCATTTTGACAGATACAAACTCCAGCCTGACATTCACGTCTCTCTGGTGACCTGCAGAACTTCCTGGCGATGCAAGATGTAACTGGCACAGAAAATAAGAAGAGGCAGAATGAAAGAAAGGTTGAAATAGCACCTCAAACCACCAAGGTCTTCTGTGTTGCTGTTCTCTCCAAACCCAGCCTTCTCCTTCTCTACGTGAAGTCCACACATATATCACCTTACGCTACAATCCCGTATTCTATTTTAAATATCATTATACATT
Organism: Nyctibius grandis; assembly: GCF_013368605.1. Classification (NCBI taxonomy): domain Eukaryota; kingdom Metazoa; phylum Chordata; class Aves; order Nyctibiiformes; family Nyctibiidae; genus Nyctibius; species Nyctibius grandis. The sequence goes on from NC_090664.1 coordinate 54,655,351, forward strand.
TGGGAAAAAAATAACTAACACAGAAAAAAAATGTAAAAAGTTGTCAGATGGCAATTTATTCACAATTAACCCATTATTTAAGCTTCTTGTTCAGGAACACTGAGCTGTTTAAGGATCATCATGCCATTTCTGGAGGGAGACAATAACCACCTGGTACAATTAAAGTCCTCAGTCTAATTTTCAGTGGAGCAGTGACACTAAGGCCCAAAGCTTCCTCACATTCATACTATATAAGAGCCACAATCATAACTACTATTCATACACTTTGTGTTTTACAGAAAATGTGTCAAACTGCCATATTACGAACTGCCAAGTTTCAATGCAGAGAAAGTTGAATTTTAGGCAAAGGATCTCATCCAAATTTTAAATCCAGACAAACTGAAGTTGATTTCAAGACTGAGTATGCATATACACGGCATAACAACAGCAACCTACTCCGGGGTGAGACCACTACCTAGGCAGGACCACGTCTGTCAAGGAGTGAAAAACACATACAATTTAATAATAACATCTCATTATTTCCATTTCCATCTTTAATAATGGAGCTGACAGCACTATCACCTTCGCATAAATACATACCCAGAAAAAATAGTTTGTCTACAACCACAGCTAAGCATCTCTGTAGGATGGCCTCAAACAAAGTGGATAAAAAAGGCATGAAGGTTTGGTTTGTTTGGGTTTTTTTTTTCCCTTTTCCCTTCTTCATTTTTGAGGAGTTTTTTTTTGTTTGTGAAGAAAGCACATGCTGTTGCTCTATTTGAAATAGGAACCAATGCAACATTTTTATTAACAGTATCTCTTGACCTTACCCATTTCTAGTTTTCCAGAGAGCCTCCGCTTCCTAACTGCTTTGGTTTTTACTGTGATGAACAGATACGAGAACTCTAACACTGTAAAAACGTGCTTCCTATTTACTTACTCCTATCCTGTGGCCATCACTCCAACACACAACAGCCCCTACCCTAACATGTTCAAGAGGTAAAACCACAATTACACAATCTGCTAAAACTGGTAGAACTCTTTGCCACTGACCATACATTCCCATCTTCTCTCTTGTGAGAAAATTAGTCCAATTAAAAGGGGGTTGGGGAGGGCAGGGGGGTGTATTAACTACAGCTCAGACATACAACACTGTACAGCACGTGGGCACAGAAGCACTAGTGTCTGTCAGCCTGATTCTGCCTTTGTCTTCACCATTATCCAAGTATTTTTCTGGATATGTCACTGGGCAATCAAAAAAAGTTCAAGTTGTAACTTGGGTACAGCGTCTCAAGAACCAGCATGCCAAATCCTTAACAAGAGTGAACTGGAAAAGAGAAGTATCTCTTTCAAATATACTCAGCTTTCATTTTCCTAAGTGACTTCACGATTTTGAGATTTTTTTGACGTACAGCATGACTTTGTTGGAAGTGGGATTTTCTTTATTCTAGAAAACTTTAAAAGCTGTGCACGCACAGTAGGATAAGCACTTTCAACAGGTGATTAAGCTAAACCAAAAAATGGCTTAGATGAGTATATGAGAGCGTGACAAAATTGTATTATTCCTTGAAGCGAGGAACCTATAGCTACAGTATCTTCCTACCCTCAGGAAGAAATATGACCAAGGCAAGCGGGAGAACAGAATGAAGCACTGGTTTTAAACTGAAAAATCACTACAAACATAATGGAAGAAAAAGCTCTTTGCAGATTAATTATATTGAAGTGAACAGAGAACTGCTTGAGGAAGAGAGAAACATCAGACAATATTCCTTTGTACAATTTAGATTAACATTTTAAGCAGATACAGCTACCTAAGGGGAGGTTACAGAGAAGATGGACACTCTTGGAGGTACGCAGGAATAGTACAAGAGGCAATGGATCCAAGTTGCAACAGGATAAATTCCTCCTAAATATTAGGAATTACAGTGGTCAAACACTAGAAGAGGGCCCCGGACAGGCTGTGAAAGCTCCGTCCTCGGAGAGACTCAAAACTTGGCTGGACAATGCCCAGAGCATCCTCAGCACTGCTCTGAGCAGGGACCTGCAGATGTCCCTTCCCACCTGAATTACTGTACGGTGCTACGAGCCCAGACACCACCTATCACAGTAACACACCCTGTTACCTAAAGGTGAATAACAGGTATTTACGTATAGTTTGTGTTCCTGTACACAGAATCAATCAGGTTGGAAGAGACCTCTGGGATCATCGAGTCCAACCATTGCCCTGACACCACCATGGAAACTAGACCATGGCACTAAGTGCCATGGCCAGTCTTAAACACATCCAGAGATGGTGACTCCACCACCTCCCTGGGCAGCCCCTTCCAATGTCTAATAACCCTTTCTGAGAAGAAATTCTTCCTAATGTCCAACCTGAACCTCCCCTGGCGAAGCTTGAGGCTGTGTCCTCTTGTCCTATTGCTAGTTGCCTGGGAGAAGAGGCCGACTCCCACTACACTACAACCTCCCTTCAGGTAGTTGTAGACTGCAATAAGGTCACCTCTGAGCCTCCTCACATATGTAACAACTAACTCTCAGTTGAAAAATTATATACAAGTATTTACAATGGCTGAAATACCAATAATGGGTTAAAAAAAATACTACTATAAAAAAAAATCCTTTCCTAACATTAGTCTGCCAGCCATGCATGAACAATAAGCTTTTTCTTTTAAATTCTTTCATGTAGCAGAAAATTAAAGCTTAGTATTTTTATCTTGAAAAATGATATTGCCAAATAAGAAAACCTAAAAAGGGCTTGTGTGACATCTGAAAGGTGTTTTTTTTTTTTAAACTGACAGTTACATCACACTGAATTCTTCAAAAGCCTTCATCCATCTTTCCTCCAGTTTCATGTTAGCTACCTCATTCTCCTTTTTCTCAGTTTTCTGTTTACCCCAGAAATATTAGCCTACCTTCTTTTTCCACATCCTTACTATTTAGGCATCCTCATTCCCTTAAATTACTTCCTGGGACATTGATAATAGAGGTAGAGCAAGCAATACCATAGCGTGCCAGTAGAAATAAAATATCACCTTGCTAATCGTTGGTCACAGAAAAGGGTGAAAAGCGTTAACATCTCACTAATGGGTAAACGCCTTGTAAATATTTACTAAATTGCAAACTTTCATCATTAATCTTACTGTGCCAAGCTCCAGCAGCGAGCTAAATTTTATCCTTAGTATCACAGACCAGCATAGAGCATACAGCTGAGCTTACAGATTGATTTAATCCGGTCCTAAAGTAGAGTTTCAGAACAGAAGTTTAAAGTCAGCTGTAAATTCAACCGCCCCCAACCCAAAATGCACAGCAAGCACCTGCGTTAAAATGTCTCCCCTTGAACTAGAGCTTAAGCTCACACAAACAAAGTCCTGTGCAGGTGCCAAGCCCTGCATACCTGCGGGATGAGACAAGATTCCAGATATTACAGCTCTCACTTCACAAAAGGAAGAAGATGGGTACTAGGAAGAGGGAAGCCCTGCATGCAGAGGACTGTTCAGATCCCCCATCCCAGGCATGGCCACGTGGCTCTGCGAAGGCTTCTCTGTCGCTCTCGTCTGGCCCTCCACTGATGAGAGCAACCTGAAGCCAGTCCAAAACCACTGAAAGTGTAAGTCAAAAGAAATCTATAAAAAAATATAAACAGTTCTAAAGAGCTATAAACATTTCATTTTGCTATGAGTGCAGTAAATTTATGCTTCCTGAATATGAATGTTAAAAGAGAAGTATATGAAGTCTTTTAATGGGATGCAGACTTTGGACTTTTTTTTTTTTTCCTCAGCAGTACCCTGGATTATCAACAAGTATGAGATGAATCCAGCCAGAATCCCACTCAAAATACTCATGGATGTGTGATCTCTCCCCTTCCTTCCACAACAGCATCCCCTTTCCTTCTACAGCCAGCGTTAGCGATCATCCCAGATGAAGCCCCTTCCCTCTCCATAGCTGAGTATTGATTTCCCTTCCATGCTGCAGACTTCAGAAGAGCAGGGAACCAGAAGTTTCTTGCAAAGACTCTTCACAAACAACTATGCAAAAGATCACAATCTTGCAAGTATACTTAATTCAGAAACAGACAATTAAACCACATTTTGTGGAAATGCTGAAGGGTAAAGCATATAAAAGTGTTGGTGGTACTCACTGAGGAAGGCAGCTGACAAAATCCATCAGAGAAGGAATTAGAAGAGGTGATATTTCATCAAATTCAGTTGCAGCTTTTTGCAATTGGAGATTTGTTAACATCCTATAGAAACTGTGAAAACTGTCAGAAAGGCCCCTGGAATAATGCAGCCTTTCCATAACCCTCTATATTGTTCTCCTGGTTGCGTAACAGACAGAAGGAGAAGTTTCTCTACAGTGGCAAAACAACAAGCCCCTGCTGATGCTGAGATCAGGTTTGCCTCTATGGAGTAAAGCTATATGACTTCGGTGGGACATGCAACTTCCACAAATGGCAATTTAAATACGCTCCCTGAAGTTTATTGGTGGGCAAACTACGCAATTCTTGTCTGCAACAGGGAAAGTTTTTAAATCTCTTCCATTTTTTACTAAATTACTGATTAAATTCAGCTGGATATTTCGGCTTTGGAAGCTGCAGCACAGACTTCCAGCACGCCGAAGCACCGCGTTACCTAACGCTGCTCAGAACAGAGGGTTTCAAAAATCTAAAAGCCCGTTTTAACAACCACCCCCAACGCTGCTAAACTTAGAGAAGCAGAACACCACCACCAACCGCTGAAATTTTTTTGCCGAGTTTTCCCTCCTCTTCTCAAGAGAAGGCTGAAGACAAACGGTTGGACTCTGCAACGCTGTATCCATGGTTACATCCCAGCACAGCCGAACGCCATTGCGGCACGTACAGCGCGCAGAGCTGATGGCAAAGTTGTAAAATCAGGATTTTGAACTCCATTCCACCCATCTCTGCACACAGCCAAGCACAGAGGTCAGAAAAACGGTGCACGCTTCCTTTACTGTTAATGGAGTCTCCAGGACTGATGTCATCCTAACGCAGCCAACCACAACAGTGCAACCAACTGCACCCTACAAGCGCCTGCGTTTCCTCCATCAATTACTAAAACAAACCCACCTTATTTACATGCACAGGCGACAAAGCCACATGTTAATTTTTATTGAGCACCAAAGATTTTTTTATCCAAAAAAAAACCCAAAACGGAAAAATATTCAAACACGTTGAATAAAATGGAAGACGCCTTGACGTCCATCAACCAAAGCAAGGAAAATTCTCCCATTCCTGAACACCTGCTAAGGCACAGCAACGTTGCCATTTTTCAGACATGAAAGCATTCCCAGCATTGCTAGCAACAGCTTGAGTATTTGACTGAAAAAGTTCCACCAGATATTTAAGATTTGCATTATTTAGGATTCCTCCAAGCAAGGCAAATGACTCTACTTAAAATACCAGTGATGGCAGAAAGCCTTGTTTCTGCGAGAATACTGCCAATCTAACAGCATCAAAGACGAGCAGAACACCATCTCTTTCAGTCACACATCCTCATCTGAGGGACAACACAACATCTGGCTCAGCTCTTCCTCAACACAGACTAAAACGCTGAAATCAATACGCAGATGGTGTTTGTGAATAAACACAGCAAAAATGGGTTGCAATCCATTGGAGAATGGATTGAGAGCAGCCCTGAGGAGAAGGACTTGGGGGTGATGGTTGATGAGAAGCTCAACATGAGCTGGCAATATGCACTTGCAGCCCAGAAGGCCAACCTGGGCATCAAAAGCAGCGCAGCCAGCAGGTTGAGGGAGGTGATTCTGCCCCTCTGCTCCGCTCTCGTGAGACCCCCCCTGCAGTGCTGCATCCAGCTCTGGGGCCCCCAACAGAAGAAAGACATGGAGCTGTTGGAGCGAGTCCAGAGGAGGCCAAGAAGATGATCAGAGGGCTGGAGCACCTCTGCTATGGAGACAGGCTGAGAGAGTTGGGGCTCTTCCGCCTGGAGAAGAAAAGGCTCTGGGGAGACCTTCTAGCACCTTCCAGTATCTGAAGGGGGCCTACAGGAAAGCGGGAGAGGGGCTTTTTACAAGAGCATGGAGTGATAGGACAAGGGGGAACGGTTTTAAACTGAAAGAGGGGAGATTTAGATTAGATATTAGGAAGAACTGTGAAGGTGGTGAGACACTGGCCCAGGCTGCCCAGAGAAGCTGTGGCTGGCCCCTCCCTGGCAGTGTTCAAGGCCAGGCTGGATGGGGCTTTGAGCAACCTGGTCTAGTGGAAGGTGTCCCCGTCCGTGGCAGGGCAGTTGGAACTAGATGATCTTTAAGGTCCCTTCCAACCCAAACCATTCTATGATTCTATGATAAAAAAAAACAACCCAGCCATCAGGGAGGGGAGTGAGCAACGGGCAGCGAGTGCAGAGGCCCTAGGACATCTCCTGGCACCTCCTGGCTCCACGCAAGGTAAGAATAATTATATGTGGTCCTCCTAGTAATCAAGAAAAGTGGCATATTTGGCCACTTCAACCAAAAGGCGGGTCACGGTTTAGATGCACATTGGTATTATTTCCTGGGACTGTTCCAAGGGCTGCATTTAACCTCTGGGAAGTGATATGAATAGACGTGATGTTTTGCAGAGGGAAGGGTGTTAGTGGTCGGTTTTACCCAAACATTGCCAAAGAATCTTCAGGTTAAGCATCAGAGTCCTCCGTTCAGTTGACATGTTTTATTTTTTTCTAGAAGAATTAAGAAGTGACTTCTCTAGTAAATACTTGATGCTCCTTTTCACTAGAACACAGATCAATAATTTAACACGTTCGTATTCAACTCTCTTGCTCAATACATTTTTACTACTATTTCACATGCAAGACAACTGTTTACAGAGAAGTTAACCCATGCAGACTTCGCAAAGAAAACACGAGAATTTACAGGTGTTTTGCCACTTTAAACTTGAGATTTATTTAAAAAAGTGTTTCTGAATACTGGGTCCAAACAGTAACCTTATCAGGTATAGAAGAATATTCAGTATTTATTTTGCTACAGCACAAGACCATCAAACCTCAAGAAATGTTTGTTTGCTCTGTAGGATGAAATAGAAAGAAAAACCAAAACTGCTTTCAAAGACATCTGCCTACTGGACTTGGTAGTCATCTCCACAACTGCAACATTTTATCAGCTATTTAACTGAAAATACAGGATACAGAATCCCAGATGATCACAGTTGCTGTACACATACGGTTTTAATTAAAGCAAGAAAGACTGTTTACTCCCGTAAAATACTTCCTAACAGCCACCTAGCTGACTGTCACCTAATCAGCTATTGAAAAGGTGAAAACTGTGAACCTGTTTTCCAGTCAGAATTATTACCCATTCAAAACTGTGCCATTATTATCCAAACCAGAAATCTTTACTGACCTTATTAGAAGAGAAGATAAAGCCAGTTGTTACTTGAAGGCTATCATACAAAGACCACCTTGTTGGAGCGAGTCCAGAGGAGGCCACAAAGATGATCAGAGGGCTGGAGCACCTCTGCTATGAAGACAGGCTGAGAGAGTTGGGGTTGTTCAGCCTGGAGAAGAGAAGGCTCCAGGGAGACCTTCTAGCAACCTTCCAGTACCTGAAGGGGCTACAGGAAAGCAGGAGAGGGGCTTTTTACAAGGGCAAGTAGTGACAGGATGAGGGGGAACGACTTTAAACTGTAAGAGGGGAGATTTAGATTAGATATTAGGAAGAAATTCTTTCCTGTGAAGGTGGTGAGACACTGGAACAGGTTGCCCAGAGAAGCTGTGGCTGCCCCCTCCCTGGCAGTGTTCAAGGCCAGGTTGGATGGAGCTTTGGGCAACCTGGTCTAGTGGAAGGTGTCCCTGCCTGTGGTAGGGGGGTTGGAACTAGATGATCTATAGGTCCCTTCCAACCCAAACCATTCTATGATTTTATGACCTACAGTAGGACTTCAGAAATTATCTTCACAATAAAAAATTGCAGGTTTTTTTAAAAGAGCAGCATGTATTGGGCTGACAGTTACTGAAAATAGTTTAAAAACAACACCATAAATTTTTGGTTTTGTTTTCCCACCTTGACTCCAACTGGTAATTTGAAGTGGCCAATGGAAACATTTTACTTCAACCTTGCACCATCAGCAAAGAAAAAACACCAAGCATTCTGCTAAGTAGTAGGTGCGTTACTGCTTCCTGAAAAAAAAATGATTTTTTATCTATGGAATTCTAAAATTATTTAAAGTGAATTCCAACATCCCTCCATCCACAGCACTAAGGATAAACAAAGCCTAAGCTAAACAGATATTACCCTTACCCGTGTTGAATTTAGGACTATCACAGCACAATGCGCAATGAGTCAGCCCAGCCATATTTTTACTCTTACCCTTCTTTACTTCCCACTGAAGACACTTCCAAAACAAAACCAGTGTTACTTTTGTGTTTTAGTACAAACACTACTCAAACAAATGCATATCCTTGTACATGAACATCCCACTTGTTCAAAGGGTTGGAGTGTGTTTTGTACAGACTGGGTGCCAGGTTACCTTGCTAAAAAATCGCACTGCTATGCCCTTCTGGTCGTCATCATCAGGTTGCCTTCTGAGATTTTCATGAGTTTCCTTTTCACAGCTTTTATACCTGCTAATATTACTGGGATTTTTTTTGTGCGTTTGCTTGGTTTTGGTTTGTTTGGGGTTGTTTGGTTTGTTTTTGGAGTGGGGTGTGTGTCATTTTTTCGTTTTCTTTGTTTTAGTAGCACAGGCAAATTATTTTTTATGTTGCAAAGCTCCAATAAATAGTTTTAAATACACAATTTAGGAAGACTGCAAGTGTTATTTGAACAGAGTTTAGTAAAAGAAGTACTTTTGGGTCACGTGGGGAGAATCAGAACCATCTGGTGCAACAGGAATTCACAACCACTGTGGAAATTGTATTTGAACAGAACCACAGCACAAGGTCGACATTAAGATTTGCACTTCAGGGCTTAATCTAGCATATTACACAGTGCAAAATGAAATAGCATAGTTTCATTCTTTCTATTACGGACATTTCCTGAAAGCACACTTGGAACAGAAATTACAAAGCGAAACATCCTCCTGATCTCATCTTTCCTTGAGATGTGGTATTGTAGCTACTGTGTGCCACTCTGCACTTAATGGAAACGGTACCTGACTGATGGATGCAGGAGCATCTGGTCCTTAGGAATCTACTGAAGTTGCTTCTTGCATCTGAGGCAGGTTTTGTCTGAAAGCTCATTTTTCTCCTTTAAATACTATTACAGTTTTATAACATGAGACAGTAATAGTATTTAGTTACTATGTTTAAGATAAACAACTGTTTGATTTAAAGGTATTGAAAAGAATCCATCCTTACCAAAGCAACTGAGGTAGTGACATTTTTAAAAACACTCTGCTCTCAGAGCTCACTTGTCTGCCAGAATGATGCTAAACAGGTAATTTATAATAAAGTGCAGCAGTAACAGTACAAGTAAATACAGGAATGAGACCTGAACAGATTCCTATTTCAAAACTGTCAAGTTTGATTGCCAGTTTTGTTCAAATTTTTATCCTTTTTCCTGTCATGACATGTTTACAAAAGAAAAATTGGCAGCAACTGTTGGTCACCAACAAGTCTGAAAGACTTATAGGAAAAAAAAACCCAACCCTAAACTATCATAATATTAACAGTGAATGCTCTTTGTAGTAATACTAGTTAGTGTGTCTAAGTTGTTAACATCCTTTCCAATGCAGACAGCAAAAACTTGCTGGAGTGTTTGAAATTTCTTATGGGGCAGGAAAAAAAAAAAAGCATTTCAACCTCAGGGCACAGATTGAATTAACCTGTCAGTTTTATCATGACAATCTGGAGCCAGAAGCATCCAAGTATTCAATCCATGATAAAATTAAGGACATTTCTTGGGGTTTTTTTAGGTTTCACTTTCATTAGCCATTAAACTTCACCATATGTGCTTCCTTGCCATCTTTAATCTCAACACAAGAGGGAATCTTCCAGAAAGACATGAGATTTTGAAATGTGAGGAAAACGGAGTCCCACAACTATGTATTCACGACAAACCCGATTAAACAAATCCACTTAAAATCTCATTCCTTTGTGGATAAGCACGGACCTCCACACAGATGCAAATTGTTTTACAGTTATGTTGTAAACCCTCTCCTTCTGGGACTTTTCAATTTATGTCAATGTGTAATTAGCAAATGAATTGCACTGTAGATTGCATTCAGTATTCTTTTCCTTTTCTGTTTTTTAATTTCCCAGCTAACATAACCTCCCCTCCCCACTTCCAAAACTCTCAAATCATTTTCAACTTACTCATTCTCAACAAAACCAGCTTCATATCATAAAAAGGCAGGAGAATTGGCAGCTGGCTGACAACGGAGGGCATCACCTTCCAGCACACATAACCCATCACAGGTAAACAGGTGGTGAGAGTTCATGACCAGTGTAAGTACAGATACTTGACACGTTCAGTTGGTCACTACGTAAAGGTATTTTCCCCTTCTTTCCCCTACTCACCGATGACACACAATTCATATGCTGAGATATGATCAGTACCTTCATAATATTATTTTTCAGTACCTTCATAACGTTACTTTTATTATAATAAATGCAAATTTCTGCCAGTTAATCCTGTTTAGGAATTCCCAGATAAACTGTTCTGGCAACCATAGCTTCTCAAGGATTACACAGGTCGCCCATACAATGCATGAGCAAATGCTGCCTTTTACCCAAATGGGATATTCTGCCTTTAATTCTGAAGCCATGCTGTACCGTGGAAGGACCCTGCCATACTCACTCTACTTTACTGGTTATTTTTCATGCATCTCCTCCCTTTCAATACAGCACAACATTCATTCAAGGTTTTTAACCAATTGTTATGCAGAATAAATAAATGTCTTGGCTTTAAGAAGCAAAGCTGCTATACAGCAGCAGTGATCCTGCATCAGACACAACATGGAAGACCTTCATCCTTCTAGATTTTACTAGGGAAGTAAGAAACATAGAGAAGGTCTCTCCTTATAAGATAGCTCCTATGCCATTTTGGCCAACTTGCCAGGGGCCAGTCTGTTCATGCAGTATGGTCCAGGGTTCCTCATCACTGCACCATCTCACTCCTCAAACATCTACTACAGCTTCTCATATCAGAATTATCCCCGGACACAGCCACCCACCAGAGCCAAACACCTCCAAGCCCCTTAAACTTCAGCGTCATCAGAGCACAAAGAGGCAGCTGTTGCAACCTAGAAACTTACTATGAGAAGAGAAAAAGGCAGGAAAGCAAAATACAGCAAGGGAGAGAACAAAAAAAAAAAACACAAATCAAAGCTTCACTCCAAAAATCCCTGTAAAATACAGGCTTAAACTGTTTCCCTGAAACGCTTTGCTTTACACTGCATTCATCAAACCGTTAATGTGCATCTTTAACCAATTTTAGTTTACAAGAAGTCCCATAAGCCTAATTTTTTAAATTTGTAAGGTTTTTGTGAAGGTTTATTGAGATCCTTTATAATCTTAAAAGTTCCTTTCTCTCTAGGTGGTAAATATTAGACCTTTCAATGTGCTTGGCTGAAGCAAGTAAAAATTATTAAATACCTTCTAGGACTGCGTCACTATTGCCCACTCCTTTCCAGAGCACTTCTATCTGAACTATCACCAGGAAAAATGGCCAACTTCACAATTCAAGCAAACCTGAGACCGTAAACCAACTTCAAAACCTGCTCCCACCACTTTGAACTTTATCAAAGCTTTCTGATAATTAGATCCCCGGTAACCACATATGCGTGCATTCATGGATAACCAATGCAAGTTTGTAAATATTCAGGTACGTGTACACAAAACAGCTTTTGTGGACAAAAATAAAGCAGCGCTGCACGCAAATTGTTAAATGCATGCTCGAACAACTTTGCACAAAATCCATACCTTCAAAAAAATTCTTTTTCTAATATTACTACAGAGAAATAAGCGTGGATTCTTCTGCACGTGTCGACTGCACCCGTTGTGACAGAATTTCTTTCTGAGAGCTTTGAAGATGGAAACTGGTCCATCTACCCCAAAATGTTTGGTGAGGCTTGGAGTTCATCCCCAAGCGCTGGAGAGGCATCTCTCCCTCTGACTCCCAGAGGCCAGGAGAGGAGTGCCACAGACCAAGGAGATGACCAAGCTTTGCAAATCATCAAATAAACAAGAAAGTTTAAAATTTTACTGCTGATTACAGCAGACGAGGAAACGGCGAGATCAGTTTTACTGCTAACTCTGCTGGGAATCCTCGAGGACATGTCAGGAGGCAAGAGAGCTGAGGGGGTGGGGGAGAGGATGGTGGTGAATAAAAATCAATATATCACTTTGTACCAAGAAAATAAGGAGGCCTTGCAACAGCAGCAGCAAACAACTGACAGAACTGGCTGACCAGTTACCCACGAGATATGACTTGACTTTAAACAAAACCATCAATCTACAAAGTGTAACTTCAGGTTGATGTTCATGAAATATTTGTTTCCTACAAAACTGTCCTGAATTTTTATAAACATTTTTAAAAGTTACACACACAGTAGTTTTCAACAGATCAGGCATCCTTCCTTTGGGGTTGCTCTTCTGTACAAAATACATTCTGCAGCATCTTATTTGCCCCCGTCTGTCAGGCTTTAAATATACTAATAATCATTCAGAAGAGAGTAATAGTTCTTCCTTGCAAAAAAGAAATAAGGAAAAAAAATCTCATTTCAAAACCCCTGACATCCTCAGTATCCAAGTCTACCATAAATTTATTCAGATTTAACTCACAATAAATCTTCTAGATAATAGAATTCTAGTTTCTAGTACAGCCAATCACTTCTGATAATGGGGTTTTCTTTTTCTACAAATCATACTTTATTATCTTGCACAAACAAAACAAGACGTGGCACTTTTATGCAAGTGATCATTTTGATAACCCCCTGAATAAAGCCTACAAACTTTATGTAGGCCCAACACCACACACAGAGCTTTCCCTGCTCATTTGGCTAAAGCTGATATTTTTACCACTAATATCCACATTACACAGTAGTAACTGGTACTGAAAAGACTGGACTGTATAGGGCTCACTTTGATTTTTTTCATCTTATAGTAAACATTCTAAAAATATAAAAAGGCCTGGAACATATTTTTCACTCCGATCTATTTGGATGCTACTTATGCTTTCCACATTTGTCACACTTATGTCCGTTTTACGCCTTAACCTCTCCAAGTAAAAATAAAGCAAGCTCCCATCAAACTCTGGCAAAAGTAGAATTTATGGAAGATCAGCATTTCCAACGTGAAACTTAAAAACGCCCCTGGCTACATTACAGCACAAAAGGCATTTTTCCCCTGTGCCTGCCCACTGCTCCTTAAAAAAACGTCTGGAAGTTCAGCAAAGCATTTAAACCCACTGATACCATGTCATCCCGTGTGAGCCTCCTGGCCAGGAAGAGGAGCACTGAAAATACAGCTTATAGAATCACAGAATCAATCAGGTTGGAAGAGACCTCTGGGACCATCGAGTCCAACCATTGCCCTGACACCATCATGTCAACTAGACCATGGCACTAAGTGCCATGTCCAATATATATCAATATCATCCAATAGAACAGAGACATGAAGACTGCTGAGATGCTGCTGAGCATTTTTGTGAGATTTTTCAGACAGGTCTCCACCGCGGAGGGGAATCAAACGGTATACAATCCTTACTAGGAACCCAGATGTGGTCTTTAAACATCTAAACAGGCTCGCTCATTAGCTCTATCAGCCGTTACGAATGCATATTTCAGCTTGGAACATTCCTGCCGCTTTCTGGATATACTTATGAACTGGGAGAAGGGAACCCACACAACCACCCAACTTGGTGGACGGAGACTCACCAACTTCATCGTGAGAGTATGAGTGGTACAAGGATGGATGGGATCAGAGCAGGTTGGGAGCCTGTAGCAGACACTAAACCTATTCCCCCTCCCACTATCAGTTCCCGTATGGGCTCAGCAGCCCTCAAGAGCCAGGACTTCATACCCTCTGCTCTGTTCCTCAAATAGGCTGGACACTTGGCCAGCTCTCTTCTCCATCCTGGTCCTACCCACATCCACACGCCTAGCTTCTCTCCCAGCAAGATATATGCCCCGGGCAGGGAGGAGAAGGAGGGATGAGCCACATCTTCCCCCACTGATCCACAGAGCGGGTAAAAACCTCAGGAAGAATGTAGAGTTAGACCTATCTTTGCCTTTCCTATTTAAAAAAAAAATGTTAAATCTTAAAACACTTCAAATATAACTCAGAGTAATCCATCTGAAATTCTCCGTTGGGTAGAGTTGAGTAATGGACAAATTCACTCCCCAAGTTAACATTTCCATATCCAGGATTGCCTGAAACTGGATTTTTAATGGAAAATGTAATACTGAGCACCAACCACAGCGGTCACTGCCAGCAACTCTTCCAACTCAAAATTTAGCACAGAACAAAGGCGCGCTTGCTGACAGAGTGAATATTTAAGATTCAACATACGTACAAATTGCAGCCTAGAAGTAATTTGCAAGCATTTTCGTGTTTGAATGATGACTTTTACAAGATAGTAAAACTCATAAATTAAGTGTTCCATGACAGAAAAATAAGCTTCCCACAGTTAAACCTATCTACCAGGCAAACGGCAACGTCTTTCACCAACACTGACCAAGTGAGCGAGTTTCATTTCTCTTAGCTTTCGCTTTCTCAGCATTTTAGCTTCGTATCACTTTAAAGAAACAAACATGGACCCATTATCCAGAGGCTTATTTGTAACGTTCAGATTAAATTCTGAAAGGCGAAGCATCGATCGCACCGCGTTTTACTGGGTATGTCAGAAAATGCTATTTGCATTTCTGAATACTGAACTGACAAAATGTAGGTCAGCTTTGGTTTTTTTAAAGGCACGTTAAACTTCTGAACACTTTAGTTAAATCACTGCATTGAAACAAATACGAATTTGAGGTGACACGCACTATGAAGAAATGCTAATGCTGCAGCTTACAGACATGGGCTGAATATTAGATCTTCATGCAAATTATCATCCACCTTACTGCCAGTGCACTTCAGCTCGTTAACTGCTACCCTAAATCAAATCTGGGGTTACCACAGGTTACTACAGTCACCCTGGAACATAAAACCTACTGTATGGTTACTCTGGTTTCATATAACAACTATGTCATTAGTTAATGATTTAAAATTTTACCCTCTGCGAGCAATTCACATTCCAATGTAGTGCTGGAGTGGTTTCCACATCCATCCCCCCCCCCCCCTTTTTTTAATGCTACTTTAAAGTTAAAATTCTGAAGTTAATATTATAAAAATTTGTTGAGGCAATGTCTCAGGAACATTAACATATGTCCAAATGTTTGAGTACTCCGAATTCTGGTGATGCAATGGCAAAAAAAAAGAATATTCAAAATATTTTCCATATATTTTCAAAATGCTTTTTATTGAAGACACAATTAAAGACACTTACTTTAGCT
Source organism: Nyctibius grandis (assembly GCF_013368605.1). Taxonomy (NCBI): domain Eukaryota; kingdom Metazoa; phylum Chordata; class Aves; order Nyctibiiformes; family Nyctibiidae; genus Nyctibius; species Nyctibius grandis. The sequence goes on from NC_090664.1 coordinate 54,670,793, forward strand.
TTTAACTTGAGATCTTAAGAACTTGTTATTTTAAATGATAATGAATACTGGCCTCATTGCTGTTTTTTCCAATTTTATTTGAAAGAAAGGAAGGCAAAAAAGTTCACCTGTTTGTGAAAACATCCTCAGGGAATTACACTGTTCATTAAAAAAAATTATAATGGTTTAGGTTCCACTGTGAACCTTTTTCAAATAATTTACTGCAGAAGAAAATACCCTTCTGTAGGGACACCAAAACATTCAGCTACTCTAAGTAACTGAAAATAGATGCTCAGCTGACAAACACATTTTATAGAAGTCAGGAAAGATGTATTTGAAGAGAGAAAACAGAACAGCACAGCCTGAAGGATTTGGTACCTGAAGGAGGACTGGACTGTTCCTACGCTACTACTTAACTTGGCACATGGAAACAGCCAAGAATTTGCATCATTTATGAGGATCAAATTAAAGCATGTAGGTAAAAAAGGGAAATTCACTTCCTTGGACTGAACGCCTGTTACCCATCCAGGATCCCACTCCCTATGCTACACTCAGTGCAAAGGCTTGTCAGGATTGCACTGCTTCCTATAGACTTAACTGTATAGATTTTACATTAGAAGTCAGTGTTCAACTGATCAATAAGACGAAATACTTTCATTATAAAATCAACAGTTGATTTTATCCACAGAACTCATTATACCAAGATTCAGATTTTCAGTTTTTCTTGGTATTTTTTCTTTATATTTTTTCTTAGTTGCTCGCATTTATCGCTGATATAACAAACTCCTTTTCACATACTTAAGTCTCCACTTTAATTTCAGGACACAAGTCTTGTTAACGCTTCCAATTTCCAGAAGTGCCAAATGACCACAACACAAAGTATTTCTGCGAAGAACTATGATTTCCATTACTTAAAAACCCAACAGGGCATTAAATTCTCCGTGAATTTAGTGCTCAAAATATTTTTAATCACCTACGTACCACTTCCTATCGGGAGAACATAAGTTTCTACTCCCCAGAACTAAATTAATGACGTAGATAGGGACCAAAAATCCTCCAAGAACACGAACACCACAGGCATTTCAGAAAAAAAATTACAATAATAATAAAATACGACTGTAGCAACTTTCCATGCTCAGCTTTCATTTTGACAGACAACTAAATACAGTGCACCACCATGTGGCAACATATCAGGTTCATGTACCAAGATCTGTTTTTTTCCACCTTTGAAAGTTTTTACTATTTGTTAAAAATGAATGTTAACAATTCCTCCTTAATATTAATAAGCACCTCTTTAACAAGTTGTCACAGCTTCACTTATCTCAAAAGCTATTTTTTAATATATCTGGATTAGCAAGAAAATATTTGGATATTTTTATTTGTAGAGCACAATATTTACCTAAAAACATAACTGCCCCACGACCAGAGAACAGCTCTGTTTCTTGCCAGTCGTGCTTCCTTGCACATGAGAAATTGGGCATAAGCACATAATGCACATCAAGCTCCTTTTAAAACATAAATACATTAAAAAAAAATAAATCAAGCTAAATGCTGGACTCACATCTGATTAAAAGCTTCAAAGAATCTCGGGAAAAATCAAACACTTGAATGCTTACACACGCATTATTTAGCAGTTGCTCAGCTACTGTAAAACTGCTTCTCTCCAGCTTAACAACAAGAAAAAAAATTAATTTTTTCCATAAGAAACACCAACAGAAGGTCCCAAAAACCGTAAGAAAACCCTGACTCCCAAAGCCACTACATGCCACTCAGTACCCTGGAACATATTTCTGCAGCCAAACGCTAAGCTCGGAGGAAAAAGCAGGTTTTCATTAAACCAGACAGCCTTTGCTCACACAGTACAGCGCTGTTGTAACTCACTGTATTACAAAATTCCAGAAGATCGGCTCAGGTGGTTCTTGTACTCGTTAAATAAAGAGTTAATTCGTTATGCCTGAACATATTTGTTAGCCATTTTGTACCAATCCATTCGGTTCAATCTGAATTAGCAGTGAAGACTCACTGTAAACACCAGCCTCCCACTAAGAACCTATCTGTGTTCACCATCTCAGCTTCGGGCTCTCCCATAGCTCACCGGACCTAAAGGCTTCGCTAAAACTGTTAAGAAATCTAACAGAAAATTGGGTGACGCGATCTGCAACCGTGCAAGGAAGGTACGTAGCGCAACGGGTTTTCACAACCTCTGTACCTCGAGCAGTGGGAAAACCTGTAGTGGAAGAGGTAGGAGCGAGCAGCACTCTCCTTCCAGAGCCCGGGACGGACTAACCTGCCATTCTCTTTCTGCAAAAGTTGCTCTGGTATGATTTGAGAGTCTCACCACAGAGCACACAGTCAATCCAAAGTATGCACTTTAAGCACATTTAAAACAAAAATACAGAAAAAAAAAAACAAAACAACACATTAATCCACCTCCTGTATTAAGATCAGCCTTAAGTTTCCACTTGTCTCAAACTCCAACTACCCTCCTTCCACCCTCCCCCAGCACACCCTTGCTAACACACAGCCTGAAAAACCCCTGCTATGTAATTAAGACCATCCTGATTTTCTGCTGAAGACAAACCAATAGCAAGAACACAATGCATATTATGCAAGTTACTGCATAGTTATGCAAGTTATATGCATATTTTCCCTACGCAGTGTAGCTCACTGTGCCGAGGACTTTGAAGACACTTGTTTGATGTGGATGCTTACTCTTATTTTGAGCTGTCAAATTTTCCTCTACTTGTCTCAACTGGCTTTTTTATACTAAAATTCCAACCAGTTGCTAACAATATTACTGAAGCTCTTCCAGTACGTACAATAATATAGGCCATTAAGACCGTAACAACATCTGAGCACAGCATCACATAAGTTTACTCCACAGCAGGTCTCAGGAGACATCGTAGGCAGAGCACCGGCACCTTACTGTAGATACCCCACACTCAACATTGCCAAAACAGAGGAAAACAGCAGAAATCTCTTGAGACAAACAAGGCCTCGCGGTGGAAGTATCACTTCACAAGCGATGCGAATTAAAGAGAGTTACGTGAGCACTCCTGTGCTGAACAAAAAAAATAAGTTTTTGTTTCAACACCCCCCAACTTGATGGCTTTTTTTTTTTAAATCTACCTCCATACGACTGCAGTCAGCACTGGTGAGATGAGAAGACGGAGACTTCATGTACAGCTTTTCACTTGAAAGTAACGGGGAGCAACTTCGCCAACGATACAGGACCCCTCACTATTTACAAGATGAGCCACACAAAAATGGAAGCCTTCTGGATACTGAAGGCATCGATTTTAGGCAGAGATATATATCAATCTATCATTTCAAGAAGACCACTCGGCAGTCTACTATGATACCTACTAGGCAACATCACCACACACTTTATTTCTGATTTCTGTCCTTTCTCCCCTTTTCACCAGCACTGCCTGTAACAAAGCATAAACTCAGCATTCAAATAACTTCCAAAATCCACGAGCAATCACACACAACTCCCCAGAACTCGAACCCTGCCGCTCACCCGTACCTTTCTCATCGCCAGCTGCAAGGACACAACCATTTACAGCCCAAGACCCCTCCGAGCTTCCAAAAGGAAACGAGGTTAAGGTCAATCACCAACGTCTAGACTTGTGAGGAGCAGCAGCTCCTTTGGCCAGGCTTGATTCATCTTATTTTGGAGTAAAACGCAACCCAAGTGCGATGGCTTACGCAAGCAACAACTATTTATCTTCAGACTAAATAGAGCCCGCTTTTAAAAGCAGCCCATGTTTCTTTCTGAGGCACACAAGTATCCTCCAACAACAAACCTGAAAGCTACACAGATTCTTCAATACGAGGCAGGGAGAAATACAGGGAGTTGAGAGAAATAAGGAATCCCTTTTTCTCCCACAAAATGGGGAGAAAAAAAAATAAAATCTTTACAGCTGAGATTTCAAAGCCTTCCAACACACCCCACACAGGTATCCCTTCCCTAAAACAAGGCACTAACTGCCAAGTGACAACCTTACAAAGTTACCTCGCCCACCCTCAAGGAACTAAGACTATTTTAAGTAAGTAACTGCTGATTAAACTATTTAAACACTGTAACAAGTTCTCAGCTGTATCCAGCAAGCAGGTTCAGAGACCTTGATGCAAATATCTTCATCCCACAAAAAAAAACCCACCCCACCAAGCCCTCCTCTATTCCCAGCAGCCTAGAGGATCATACTACGTGCGTTTTTAAGCAGCGATTTCCAAGAAAAAAAAAAAAGGAGAAAGAGAGAAGGCAGCTCACCTTTATCCTGAGTGCAGGACAGGATCTCCTCCTCTTTGGGGTTAGTCACCTGGGTGATAACGGACGGGTTGTCCATGGAAACAGAGTGAGATTTCACCTGGCTGTTTCCCTCCCAGAGGCAGGCTTGTGAGCGGTGAGGCGGGGGGGATTTGTTTGTTTGTTTAAAAATCAATACGCAGATTTGTATTTAAAAAAAAATAACAAGAAAAAAAAAACAACTCCTCCAGGAGTGAAGCCAAGCGGGGGGGGAGGGGGAAGGGGGGAGAAGGAGGCAGCACCGCGCACGGGGGCCCCTCCGGTCGCGCTGCCACCGCCGCCTCCTCCAGGCGCCAATTCTCCACGGAGGGAGGGGGGGGGGGGGGGGGGGGCGGAGGCGAATCAACCCCCCCCTTAAAAAAAAACAACCCAAATCCTAATTAATCCACTTCACCCTTCCGGGAAGCCCTCCGCAGCGCTCCCCCCGAGCCCCCGCCGCGGCCGCCGCCTCCCGAGGCGGGGGAAGTGCCCCCGGCCCTCCGCGCCGCGCCTCCCCCCGCGGCCAGCCCCCGCCTCACGCCACCGCCCCCCGCATCCACCTGAGCCGCCCCGCGGGGCCTCCCCCGAGCGCGTCCCCCGGCACAGCCCCCCGCTCCCTACATACCCCCCCACCCCGCCGCCGCCACCGCCCTCCTCCGCGCTTATCTCATCCCCGCGCCCCCCCTCCCCAGCCCCGGCCCCCCTCACACCTCCGCCCCGGCCCTCCCTCCCCCCCACCCCCCTTCCCGCGGGCAGCGCTGCGGGATCGGCGGAGCGACGCCGGGCCGCCCCCTCCGCCTCCTCCTCCTCCTCCTCCTCCTCCCCCCTTTCCCGGGTCACGGGCCGCCGCCGTGCGCGGGCGAGGAGGGGTGCGCGGTGCGAGGGGAAGGAAGGGAGGGGAAAGGGGCCGAGCCGAGCCGCGCTGCGCGCCCCGGCCGCGCTCCTCGCGCTGCGCCACAGCCCGCCGCCGCCGCCGCCACCGTCGCTCGCCGCCGCGCTCGCAGCCTGTCAGCCCGCCCGGCGCGGCGCGCGCCCCGCCCCGCTCCGCCCCCGCGCCGCGGGACGTTCCAACATGGAGGCGGGGAGCGGGCAGCGCCCGGGCCCCGCTGCGCGGTAAACAAGGGGGCGGGGCTACGGCGGGTGAGGGGGCGGGGCGAGGCGCCTGCGTACCGGCGCGCTGGCGGCGGGGGGCGGGGCGAGGGGGGGGCTATTGCCGTTGCGTACAAAAGGCTGCTCTCCCCGCCGCGAGGAGGGGGTGGGGCCACGGGGCGGGGCCGGCGCCGGCGCTCACGTGAGGGGCTCCGGAGCTGTGAGGCCTCGGGGAGGCGGGAAAGGGGCTGTGCGGCGCTTCCCTCCTGAGGGCTGTCCCTATCAGGGCTGGGCTGAGCGGGGCTGGTTCCCTTCGGGAGCGGGTATAAACTGTCTGAGAAGGAGCTGTGGGGAGGGAAATATTTTTACAGGTGTCCCTGAGGTGCTTTTCAGAGGCCAGCATGTAACTAGAAGGTGCCAAGGCTGGTCTTGGCAGCTTCTCTCAGAGAAAATACTCTCTTTTTTTTTTTCTTAGAGCATCTTAAAAGGCATGTCTGACTCTCCAAGAATTCCCCACACCTGGAGGGTGCATCAGGAGGTGGGCTGTGGTGTGCATGTCCTGCTCCTCTGACCCTCCTCAGGTACCTGCTGTTAGGCAGGCTCTCAGGCACGATGGTGGTGAAGGCAGGTGGGGGAGCCCACCCAGGATAATGGCTCTTCTATGGAGCTGTCAGAGTGTAAAATAAAAAGAGAAAACCTTTAAGAAAGCATAGTGGTGTATTTAATATAACTGAAGTATTACAACCTCTTTTTCTCTCCTGGAAAAAAAATCCTAATATATATACAAGCCTATATTGCAACCTTCCTACAAAAAGGACAAATATCATCTTAAATTCCATTAACTAATTGGGGAAAATCCTTCTGTAACTGGCATAGACCCAGGCGACATGAATTTTTGTAATATTGGTTACAACTGTCTTTTTTTTAACCCTAAAAGAGAAAGCCACAGACTGTGCATCTTTTTTTTATATATATATATATTAAAAAAAAATATATGCAGCTATGAACAGTTTTACTTGACATTAGCAAAAACAGCGGCATTTCAACTGCCAAGCTAGGTTGCAGAAATGACCGTTGTGTTTAATTCCAGCAACAACAAGCTGCTGTTCTCATTGCAGTGCTTTCCCGTAAAGGGAGACTAAGGGCCCAGCCTCAAGGAATTCCTAATCTGCGGTAGTGCCACATCTAGTTTCTGTGAAAATTACTTAAAGCTCTGAGGCCTGGTTTCACTCTCAGTAAGTATATTCCTATAGTTGACACATTTTAACATTTTGCTGTGAGTCTTCAAGTCGCTGCATTTGTTCAATGTAGAAAAAGTCGTTCAAAAATCTAGCTGTGTGTTCTCTCACATAACTAACACTCCCTGCACAGCAATACATGCAGAGATACCAGTATTGCAGGTTTCTGGGACTTGTATTTTAGGTTTGCCCGTCCTGCTCTTACGACAAACACTTGCACAGGGAATGAGTGCAATGCCACTGCTTGCGTTGCATCCAATTGTGCGAGTTTCAACCTGCTGTTTAGCTTTGGCTTCTCAAGACAAGAGTCTTGCAGTTGCAAACAGTCCCTTACAGGTTAGATCGGGCACAGATGAATAGGAGTTAGTACATGTTGGCTGATGGAATTAGTCCTGCTACCTGCAAAGGTTGAGAGCTCCTGCTCCTAAGCTATTATGAAGCTTTATCACAGCACTAGTTATGTTGTAATCCAGCAAGTGCTTGATCTTTTACCCGCCCAGGCACTGGAGGCATTTTTAATTATCTGAGGGTTAATTTGCATAGAAGCTTTTGCTGAAACAATAAATTCATACCTCTGTTATTATTTGGTATGAGTTTCTGTATCAATATTTATATTTGGATAAAACCAAAGTAGCTTCCTACTAGCATTAAGACAAAGGATTTGCTTCAGAGCAAGTTCGAGAGTCATCCAGCACTAAAACCATCTTCCACTTCTTTGCAGGGAAAGCGCAGTTACGATGTGTGATAGGAGACATGTGCTCTAATGACTCTTTTCTATGCAGGGATAAGGAGATATAAATGTCTTGTCTGATGAAAAGCATGTTTTGCAAGGCTTGACAAATATGATATTCACCTAGAGCCAATGTGTTTTGTATGTTTTGAATGTTGGTAAGATTGTTTTTTGCAACTTATGTTGTAAAGCTCCACTCGAACAGCTAGCTATTTATGCATCGTATTAAGGAATTTGGTGCTTACTTCAGTTTAGAGGGGAAACTGCTATTTATGGTGATATATAAAGTGAAAGTAGAGTGAAAGAACGTGCCAGGAAGGGATATCTCTCCCTGTGCTTGTCCCTTTGCTACTGTCATGCAGCCTCCCTCACCCCTCTAGTCTAAGGTGGAGAGGAGAAAAGCTGGATACTGACAGCATACTAGAAGCTGGAGAAAGTCCATGGGCAGGGCAGTGGGAAGCAGAATGGAAGTTTAGGAAGCTCAGCTGTACTTGTACTGGCAGCACTGCTGTAAATTGGAAACAGGTCCATTCTAAGCAGTGTTGTTCTTTCTTTCCTACCCCCCCTTACTCCCATTCCTCTACTGGTTACGAGACAGGTGTAACAGAATCAAGAGCAATCCTTTCTGCTTTTACTTTAGAGACACTGAAGTGTGTACAGTATCTTTTATCTATGTTTCTTTATATGCTACACGAACTAAATCCTAAATAATCCTGTGGAACAAGTGAATGGTTTCATCTCTATGTCACAAATAGGAGGTGGAGGCACAGAGAAAACAATACTTTGCAGGAAATTGCAGTACAAGCTAGTGGGAGATCCAGATTTTCATCATGAGTCCTGACATTTGTCCTTGCCACTAAAATGTGTCCCCCTTTCAATGCCATAGGATGTTTTATAATAGGGGGAAAGGAATGTTTTTTAGCAGAACTGTTCTACATTAAAAGGAAGCATTTATTTTCATTGATATCAGCTCCGTGAAGGCTTGACCCTGGGCCTGCAACAGGAGTTTTATCCTTGACTTTAATGGAAGAACAATCAAGGTCTCATGATATTACATCCTAAAGAAAGGAAAATACTGCAGTTTGTAACAATAAGATAAATGTTTCATAGTTATTGTAAGCCGCTATATTCTTGCAATAAATGGTTTATTAGATTGATTAAATGTCTTCACTTCAGCTATTAATCAGTTTTGGCAGCTGTTTATTGCATTGTATATTTCAAAGTAATGGAGATTATCCGTTAATTATCTCATTGCAGTTCATTCTTTGTTTCCTAAATAGTGCCATTACGATGGTAAATTGCAACAGTAAAACAGTGTCAACACAAAGTTATGGAACTCCCATTTTATGATGCATTCATAAAATTAATGCAATCTACTTAAAACAGAGCTGTGATTTCAGCGCAGTGACGTATTTGATATGGCATAAGAGATTTTGATGAGAAAACAGCAGAGCATTAAGTGTGCTGGGATTCTGCTCTCACCAAAGTAAAACATAGCATATTCCCTGTTGGAATATATGTACATATCAGAACTTATTAAACTAGTACTTATTTGATCCCTTTTGGTTTCACCAAATGCTGCGAATTCCAAAGATCTTGTGCCTTTGAATACAATGTATGTGTTTCTTTTTGTCTGTGCAAAAAGAAATGAGAAAACTCCAAGCAACACTGTCATTTAGAGGTTACTATTGTCATTCCACGGAAGGATAAAAGAGTACCAAATCAATCAGAAGAAAATGGCTGCTTTTAGTATTATCTTCAGATCTGGCAGCAATTCATAAAGTAGCAGTTGCATAACAATTTCCATTCTAAGTCCCTTTTTCAGTCAACTGTAACTTTAACATTATGAGTTGTCTGTTTCAGGCTGAGTGTTTGGGAGGAATCGGTATTACTGTCAAGCGGAGAAAGATTCGTGAAACCTGCTTTCAGAACCTGTAACATAAATTGCCTCCCTCCTTGCTCCGCAAGAAAAGTTTTTTTGGGAAAAAAATACCACTGCAAATTTGGGGTTCTCAGGTTTTTTTATTCTCCTTGACTTTTCACTGTGCATATGATAGCAGAAATTGTGGATCCTTAGCCTGGGATTAAATTAGTGCCAAAGATAACGTGAATGGATTTTTTTGCTAGCCTTAACAATTTATGTTCAACCCCAAATTCCTATAGACTCCTAATCCAGAAACTTTGATTAAGGAACCCAGCTAAAATGAGGCCTGATTATGCCAGATACTAGACACCCACATGAGAAAAGATACCTGAAAAGCGTTCAACCCAACGTGAAGTGAACATATAATTAAAATGCCTGGCTGTAATTTTGGTGCTGGGTGGAATTCAACTGGTGACCAACAGGTGGAAGGCTCTGTAGAGCTCATCACCTGCTGACCTACAAGTGACATATCCAGTCCTCCCTAATTGCAAGAGACACACCTTTGCAAGAGAGCCTGCTTTTTTTTTTTAAGCAAGCAACCATATAATGTTCCAGTCTTTGCAAAGATTGGCAAAGTCTCCCATCCACTGGGTGTGCTAGTTGCATCTTCTGCTTCATATGGTCAAGTTTAAAGAGTCTCCTGCTGCCCTAAGGTGCTCGTCAACCTCTTAGAGACAGAGGTGAGCTGTCACCAGAATTCAGCTGGCAGAGACGTTTGTAAGAAAGCTCCCACTCAGTCAAAACCGGCTGAGTCAACGCAACTGTTTAAATTCTTTAGCCTAAATAATCTGACCTAAACCAGATTAAGGCTCACTTTGAGTCTTTCAAACTACAGAAGGAATACCACAGGGCCAGAAACAAACATTTAGGAGGCAACAGCAACTTCAAGTAGCATAATTGCTTGTCTGTCTGCAGCCTTAGACCATATCCATGCTATAACTTTTTGTTGTTGGTCAGAGATGAGAGGTGGGAATTCAGTGTCAAGGGACCGCAGTGGAGACATGACAACAGTAGCAGGACTTCGCTTTTGATTGTACTTCTGTTTCACTTGAGCACAGCAGCGGAATAGGATAAAACTTGGCTTTGCCCTTATCTGGTTACCAATTGTGAGCGCTCTGTTCTCCAGTATCCTGCTGTAACGTTCCTACCGATATGGCTGTAGAAGCTTGGTTTCCATTTCAGTTTTTACTGGTTGTCAGATAGTTTATCTATCTGTGAAATAGATATAATAACAGCTAATCTCGTGTTATGGTTCCATGGCTGTTTGTAACCCCTATTAATAGCAACCGTGGAAAGCCTGCGAGTAGGTTTTATAGAGCACTGGGGTAACCAGTTACGGCACATTCCCCTGAGGCTACATAGCATCAAGTGTAGCAGCTTGGCCTTTCCAGACTAGTTCATGATCATCTTAACTCTGGCATTCCCTATCTTTAGGGGATTTGACTTTGAACTCTTGGTATTCTTTCTGAGACACAATTGGTAGGCAATGGGTTTCGCTCCATGATTTATACTGGCGAATGTCTCAACTGATTCCCAAGAAGAACCTCCATAACTAAGCTCTATCTTATGCACCAGCTCAAGTGAATATCCTCACAGCACTTAAAAATGATCTGCTGGACTTTCACTGGAGGGAAATAGGATAGGTACACGATGTTTTGATAATTCTTAGAGGTTCATACTTTTAAATGCTTCTAAATGTTCTGAATTCTCATTTCGATTGCTGCTACCCATTCTTAAAAGTGTGTATTTTATCCCCCAAATGTGGGAAGTGTTAATGTAATACCTGATTCAGTGAGGCATTGAAAAACACAACCATTGTCACATATAAAACTTGCCTCCTTTAAATAGGACAACAAATACCGTTCTTATTGATAGCTACATGATAGGATTGCTAAGTTAATAAGAGCAATGGTAGGTGCATGTCATGTTAGTGATGCGGTTATGCTTTCCCACTAAGCACAGTAAACATGGGAAGGTGTTTGTCTACCGATTCCGGGGGAACCAGCTGATGAGCTGTGAGAAAGTCCTGGCTTTGTGGATGATGAAACGGGTAAGAAAGGCATGACAAAGGCCTGAAACAGCCCTCAGCAAGGACCTCAGGTCATCTTGGCACACTGAAGTTGTAATTTATTCTAGGAGTCACTACTGAAACCATCAGTGTGAGCTGTGAAATAAAGCAATAGTATGAATAAAGGCAGTAGAATTTGGCCTAATTGAGAAGAAGAAAAGGAGGAGTGAGGAACACGAAAGGTCTTGTAAGTGCAACGTCCTGTCATCTGAGTCAACTGATAGTCGTGCTAAGTAGCCATCTTAATTTTTTTTAAAAGGACTTCTCAGAAGAAAAACCTGCTGACTGTTGGAAAGATAAAGTCAAAATGATTAAGAATTGCAATGAGAAATTCTAGTCAGTACCTAATTTTCTCCCATTCATTTCAAATTGCATAAATGGTAACTTAGCTTTGGCCTCGTGCCTAGAAGAGCACCTGAGAACACATCATTGCATCATCATTGAGAGTCTATTGGCCTTCTTTTTTAATTACGGGCTGGCTTTGGAAAGTGAAGTGGCTTGATTGGTTAAGGCTGATACTAGACCTAACTAGCAGTGAATGACTACCACAAAAAATGCTAGCATGAAAACCACAAACTCTCTTTGAAGTCTTTGGAGCTATGCTTACTTGCCACTCTGACCATTTGTTGATTGAAATTTTGTTCACACGGCTACTAGTGGAATATGAAAATGTCAAGAATGTGAAAGAGCATTTTCTGTGTGGTGTGGTGGTCCGTGTGGCTGGAAGTAGAGAAATCAGAGTCAGGGTGGGTAGGCTAGTGTGAGGAAAAGAAGAGAGAGCATCTGCAGATGTAATGAAAGGGAGCCTTAGGCATGTCTGAATTCTCTACACAAGCTATGAGTTGGAAGGGTAGATGGAGGAAGTGGTAAGGCAGAGGAAAGGCAAATGAACCACAGAAAGGGTAGGAATTAGGAAGTCCTTAAAGAAAAGCTCCTAACAGCTCTCAGCATTTCAGTCCTAGTGGCTTTCCCCTGGAGAATTCCCTATCAGGGCATTTCAAATGTGGGGTGATCTTCAGCAGCTGGTTTCTGGAGAGCTGCAAAGAAACTTGGCGGCATTTGTTGGGGAAAGGAGCTTTAGATATTGGAAAAGCAGAGGTAATTTAAAGGAGTCTTGTGGCTGTGCTTGGGAATAGCATTGTTCTCTTCTCCAGTTGTTCCTTCTGCTGCCTGTGTAATGAAAAGGAGCCTAGTGGACACCAGGAACTCCACATAACTTTTCTTTCCTGAATATGGAGGTGCTGCTGCTTGACTGGTTCCTGGCGACTCCCAAAGCAGGAGACACTGGCCATCCCCAAATAGACTGGAGTAATATCCTACACTTATCACTGTACAATTTGTATTCCAGTAAAAGGCCATGAAACTGGTTCTCTGATAAATACCTACAAGAGAAGAGTCTAAGCATCAGGAAGATGCAATTATGTAGGACATACATCCTTCTCTGGAGACATTCAAAACCCGCCTGGACGCGTTCCTGTGTGATATGGTCTAGGCAATCCTGCCCCGGCAGGGGGATTGGACTAGATGATCTTTCGAGGTCCCTTCCAATCCCTAACATTCTGTGATTCTGTGTGATTCTGTGACAACCAGGATGAAGTTGAAGTTAATAAAAATACTTGATGGTGCGATCAAGATAGCTCAATAATCTTGTAAAAATTAGTCTCATACTACTGGATTCTGTACAAAAAGTAGTAGGAAGTGACCTAATCTGCTACCTCTCCAGTCTGAGATTGAAGCTATCCTTTAAAATCTTGAAAATCAACCTAGTAAAGAGACAGGAAGGAATATAGCATGGTAAGTTGTGTACTACTCCTGGAAGACAGGCAAAGTCCATAATTCCTGGTCCTATCACCCACCCATCAGAAACAGAAGCACCGAGTGGCCCCTGGGATGCAGGAGCTCAGCCCTGTGAGCAGACACAAAGGACTCACTGAGCGTGTACTATTGCCTCATGCAACCGCAGTGCAATCGCTTGTTAAAAGGGTGCCAAGTGTAAAAATGTAACCGATGCTGTGTCAGTGGGTCAGTGGGCAGCCTCTGCTTGTTTATTTTTGGAGCCACCATCCCAGCAGGGTACCGCTGAACTGAGATTCTCACAGAAGCCATTCCCAACTTGAAGCCTGTCCCAAGCCACCAACTTAATGAGTGCCATTGCTGTCATTTACAGCTAGCAAAGACGTGGCTGTAAATGAAAGCAAATAGATTGTAGCGCTATTAGCTGAAGGCATGTAGGCTGGCCTGCCACAGCAACAGACTTCACACAGTTGCAAAGTGTTGAGTGCTCTGGAGACTGATATGCTGTGTTAATTCAATTACTTAGTTCTTCAGCTTGGTTGAAAGATCTACCTGTGAAGCACAAATATCTCAAGCCAAACATGCTTTTTCTTGTCTGTCATGGGTAAAGTGTTCTGCACGTGACTGTTTATCAAATGGTCAGCTGCAACACGTGCATCTTGATGTTTCTCCAAGCTTCACTTGACAGCTATTGTACATTTCACTTTCCCTTGGGTCAGTAAATGAAACATTTTCCTTGCATACTTGCATTACGTTCAGTTGGGGAGATATATATTACTGAGTGCAAGCCAAACTGGTGTTTAGAGACTATGATAAAACTGGAAAACGGTATCACAATATGTTGGTCCAAGCATCGTTTGCAATGCTTTGCTCCTGGCTAGTCATCCTGCAGCTCTGTGTAGCAGAAGCGGACTCTGTTCCATTTGCATGCAGAGAAGACTTTGAACTGCCTGGCGTTTTGTGTGAAATTTCCCCTTGGCTGAAGGCCCTGTGCAAGATCCATGCACCATTTAAGTTCTTTATGCATTAGCTTTTACCAGAATAGTTAAATAATTAAGACAGTCTGTTGGCCAATGTATTGAGAAATGAATTACTTGGCTTCCATTGGCTGCTATTTATGTGACCATGTGGGTTATTATTTGCAAGTGTTCATGCAGCTTCAACTACAAGTGGAAGTGCCTGGGTTGTGGAGTGATAGTACTTTTTGGGAGAGCTGGGTTTTGACCTCGTGGGGAATCCCCCAGCTCTCTCCTCAAGGAGGAATTTGTGGCTGAGGGCTTGGGTTGTATTTGCAGGCTGCCTGGGCCTGAGACAAAACCAACAAGCAGCTCTAGGACACCTGCTTGACCTGTACTGCTTTGATTTAGGGAAATTAAACTCTACCCTGTAGAGAAAGAGCTGAAATCCTGCTGCTTTTGGTAATGTTATTTCAATGTACTTGTTCAGTGAGTTGGCCTGGTAGTTTACAATTCAGAAACCCCAGAGCACTGGTGAATGGTGAGGGAAGTACACTATTCATTATCTGCTGTCAGGCATTCATCATTCCAGTGTAAGCTTCAATCCTCTCATCAGGATGCAGAACATTACTTATGACCAGTCACAGGCCATGAATAATGGCTTAACGAAATGAACAGTTCTCTAACAATTCAGACTCAGGTTTGTTAATCAAAACTATTCAGAGCCAAGTTCTGGCATCCCTTCACACACACTGAATAACACCTATCCCCAGTGCAGTCTCTTTGGTTTTAATTGCATTTATGGTTTAACAAACGATATTTTTTTTTAATCTGGCTGATGTCGCCTGCCTAGCTCACAGGAAAAGCTGGAATTTGCTTCCACCGAGATGAGTAGTTCTTGTCTTGTTCTGCATTAGCACTTGTTGTACAAAACCACTTTGGCAGTGATGATGGGTCGGCATGTCTTTTCCTTAGCTCCATCAAATGGGGTATCCACACTGGTCAGCAGCTAAGCGCTGTCTAAAGCTAAGCAATGATTTAAACATATCTTTTATTCTTTATGTGGGAAAAGTAAGTCAAGTGACACATTCTTTATGGGACCTTATGCACAGCAATAAAATAGCATGACTATATTCATCCATGTGTAGGATTATGCACTGTTCTAGTCAACCTACCAGCTGAGGTTTCACACCACCAGCAGTTCTCTCCTGTGTATTGCCAAACACACTTCAGGCTCCTGGAAAGTGGAATATATTGGTGTATTTGCAACCCAGTCCCCAAGTATTGCTCTACAAATGTTCAAAGCAGCTGGTAGCTCTAGCTCTCTTCTCCGGTCGTAGGAGGCTTCTTACGTTTTTTGCTTTTCTAAACTGTGCCAAAGAAGCTGGTACTGCATTTCCAGAAGCAGGGATTGATTAAGTTGGAACATTTCATTTATGGAGAACTTTCTGGGTCGTAGTGGTAGTAAGGTAAAGCCCTGGAAATCCTCAGCTGATCTTTTATCTTCAATACTATCTTTGCATTGTAAAGCACAGCCTTGGCTGTCATTACACACACAGAGTAAGACCTCCAAGAGTGGTTCCCCAGCACTATTTTGGGGTATGGGACTACTAGCAGATGTGGAGGTGATAGGATATGTCCAGGATCCTGAATGCATTCCTACTCCCTCTAGTATTCTCAGATGGAGACTCCCAATGGAGACTGTCAGGGATGTAGTTACCAACTTCCACTGTGGTCAGACTCCTCTATGTGATGGAACAGAACTCTGCATTTTATTTTACATATTCATTTGTAAACCCATGTTCCATGCACAATCTTCCATAACCAGTTCTTCTTCCTTGGGATCACATTTTGGGAAACAGTCACAGCAGTTTCACCTCTGGAACGTATTTCCCCATATGATAAAATGTCAGTCCATTTCTATGGGTAAAGCAATGCTCAAAATGAGGACGGAAAAAACCCTCTGGATTTATGTCAGAGGATCTTTCTATCAGCAACGGCTGGTGCAGGGGAGGCACAGCTTGCTCTGGGATTTTTTTCCAGCAGATTACGGTCTGAGGCACTAGCTGCAATGAGTGGGAAGGGAGGAGCAGGGAAAAGAGGGAGAAAAAAGAAAAGGCCCTCATCTAAAGAGAAGCCAGGAGCGCTTATCTCTCCCTCTTCTGCTTTGCATTCATTGCCACCAGCTCTTTATCATGTCTTTCTGCCCTCGGGGCTATAAATGTGGGCATCTGTGGGGGAATAACCTGATATATGGTTTTGTGTCCTCTTGGAAGTTTTCAGCAAATTTTTATTTCGGTCATTTCTTTTCTTCAGGCATTGTATGTTCTTTGTTAGAGAAAAGAGAAGAAAAACGCAACCCAAACAACATTTCAGCTTCTCCAGCAAAGTTTCTATTTTGATTTATTGAAAACTTGTCCAACCAGTTATTTATATTTTATCTGTGAAAGACTCAAAAAATTTCATCTGAAACAGATATTTCCATGGAAACGTCCATCTTTGATGAGATGTCATTCCTCAGATGTTTCAGCTGAAGAATTTTGTCAGTTCTGGCAGAAAAAAAGAGACGGGGGGCAGAACAAACAAAGACCAAGCTCCCAGGAAAACATGCAATGCTTCAAGTTAATGGGCTAAAATGTCAGCTGGTAAACTGCCATAAAGCCAGAGAAGTCAACCAGTCAACCTGAGTCAATGGAGCTATGCTAATTTACACAGAGGATCTAGCCTTAGATTTTAATAGAACCAGCCTAGCAAGCTGTTTCTCCACTTACCCATCCTCCTCCCTTTTTAATAAGCTCTCAGTCATACTTGGCCTGTCCTTTAATAATTCACCCTTCTCTCTTCACGATCCTTCTTCCTTCTCTGGAGATAATGGGATGGGATTTTTTGCTTGCAGCCTTCACAGAAATATCATAGACAGGTTAAACTCCACACAGCTGGCTACTGGCTTCTAACATATCCCTTGTGCCTCTTTCTGGACTCTAATATCCATCTTCTGTTTGGTCTTTACTTAGCTGGTTCCAACTGACTTCAATGGTATTTGCTATATATTATGTTATAGCGTATTGTGTGGTAATCTGTAGATCCTTGAATATTGAAGTATTAAGCTCACAGAGCAATCAATTACTTTAATGGGAGTTGTGTGTGTCTGGCTGCAGTTCTGGAAAGCAGATCAATGAGATAGCTCTAGGACACAATCCAGCCTCTGGACCAAGAGACTGCTCTACCGCAGGAGTTAAAAACTGGGTTAAAAACTGGCTGGATGGCCGAGCCCAGAGAGTGGTGGTGAATGGGCCAAAGTCCAACTGGTGGCTGGTCACTAGTGGTGTTCCCTAGGGCTCAGTTTTGGGGCCGGTACTGTTCAATATCTTTATAGATGATCTAGACGTAGGGATTGAGTGCACCCTCAGTAAATTTGCAGATGACACCAAGCTCGGTGGGAGTGCCGATCTGCTGGAGGGTAGGAAGGCCCTACAGAGGGATCTGGACAGGTTAGACAGATGGGCTGAGACCAAGGGCATGAGGTTCAACAAGAACAAGTGCCGGGTCTTACACTTCGGCCACAACAACCCCCGCGGCCTGGCGGAAAGAGACCTGGGGATGCTGATCGACAGCCGGCTAAACATGAGACAGTAGTGTACCCAGGTGGCCAAGAAGCCCAATGGCATCCTGGCCTCTATTAAGAATAGTGTAGCCAGCCGGTCTAAGGAAGTGATTGTCCCTCTGTACTCGGCACTGGTGAGGCCGCACCTTGAATACTGTGTCCAGTTCTGGGCCCCACACTTCAAGAAAGGTGTTGAGGTGTTGGAGCGAGTCCAGAGGAGGGCGACCAAGCTGGTGAAGGGTCTGGAGGGTCTGACCTATGAGGAATGGCTGAGGGAGCTGGGGTTGTTTAGCCTGGAGAAGAGGAGGCTCAGAGGTGACCTTGTTGCAGTCTACAACTACCTGAAGGGAGGTTGTAGCAGAGTGGGAGTCGGCCTCTTCTCCCAGGCAACTAGTGATAGGACAAGAGGACATAGCCTCAAGCTTCACCAGGGGAGGTTCATGTTGGACATTAGGAAGCATTTCTTTTCAGAAAGGGTCATTAGACATTGGAAGGGGCTGCCGAGGGAGGTGGTGGAGTCACCATCTCTGGATGTGTTTAAGAAAAGACTGGCCATGGCACTTAGTGGTCTCTTTAGAGGTCTCTTAGACTTAGAGGTCTCTTCCAACCTGATTGATTCTGTGATTCTGTGAGTTACTATTTCTTTCTTATTAGGAAGCATTTCTTTTCAGAAAGGGTCATTAGACATTGGAAGGGGCTGCCGAGGGAGGTGGTGGAGTCACCATCTCTGGATGTGTTTAAGAAAAGACTGGCCATGGCACTTAGTGGTCTCTTTAGAGGTCTCTTTAGACTTAGAGGTCTCTTCCAACCTGATTGATTCTGTGATTCTGTGAGTTACTATTTCTTTCTTGCTAAGGGCCAAATCTGTATTTAAAACACAATTGGCAAGGTGCACATTATTGTGTGCTTTTTTTGTTGTTATGTGTAACTACAGTATGAATGACCATGTGTAACTGCTCAGTCCTATGTAACCTGTAACTGTATGAAATAAATACTTGGATGATATCCAGTTCCAGAGCTGCAAGTTTCTTACTGCGTTCCCTTGAAGCCAAGATCCAAAGTACCGAATTTTGTCAGACCCACCAGACTACTTTTCTTAATCGAGTTCTAGTTTCTTGGTGACCACGTTCTTCCCTCTCAGCTACTTTTGTTAAACAGAATAAGGAAGTGTTGATGCAGAAAAACTCTCTTGCAGACCTTAAAAGACTCATTCATCTTTTTTTTTTTTTTGGAAGATCGTCGTTGAAAAAGGAACGACACCCGATTGTCTCTGTTAGAAGTAAATAGTTCTGAGTCCCCAGAGAATGTAAGCCCCTATTTTCAGTGATGTATTTCAAATGCTTTGGTTTGTTGTACCTAATCTTGTCCACGTTGAGGAGTGAAGACACCATGCAAAGTCTGAGATGCCTTCTCTGTTGATTTTTCAGAACCATATTGCGTGGAGCACACCCTTGGCACACCTTTTTCCAGAGTAGCTGAGATGCTGTTTGATTGCCCCGGGTACAGAGCTGCTAACTGCATCTTCCAGAGAAATAAAAAGTAACATGTGTGAATGGTTCCCTCACTAAAACCCTGTGGACTTTGTATTGATTCAATCAACCTTTTGGAACAACAGAAGTATGATTGATGTCGTTTGAATTTCAGCTCAACATCTTGATTGGCATTCTTATTTAATGACTTTTCCTTATTTGTTAAATTTAATTGATGGTTATTGCATTTATTTCTGAAGGACAGTGCTTTAATTAAAAAAAAAACCCCTGCTCTATGGAAATTATTATTCACTATCTTTATGGCACAAAAGGGTATGTGGTGAACATAGAGAATAATTAGTAGCTGTAGGAGAAGAACTTATGAGAAGATGATTATGAATATGTAATAGAGGAAACAGACTACAAGGAAATTAAACCAAGAAATTTATGAGTGAATAATGGACCTCTGAGTAAATATGAGCATTCTCTCAACAGCCGCTTGGTGTGTTGTTCACCACTCAGTGTTTCAGAACATTAACCACCCTTTTAACTAACCAGTTCTTTGCTATTGGCAACGATCCATTCTCTGGAGTCGCCTTCCTATTTTACGGAGTGATTGCTTTCTGTATGCATAATGCTATAAATGCATGTGATGCCAAAGCTTTGGAGTAGGTGGGAGAAAGGTCATAATCTGTTACATACGTGTAGGTCTACCCTTAGCCAAAGGAAATAGTTGTAGGGACTAACTAGATCTGCTTCCAGAATTATGCTGTTATAAATGAGAGCAAAATTTTATCGTTACTACCAAATGAATACAGATCTCTTTCCACCATGAGAGCATCAGACCAAAGATGAGATTTTCAGAATTGATGGTGAAGTTTCTGAAGTCAGTTTTTAAAGTTTCCATTTTCACTGAGATTTGGTGACTAATTAGGAATTGTGACTTTAAAGACTGTAGGCTAGAGCTGTTGCCTTGTTCCCAAGAAAGTCCCAATATCTTCCAAATGAGTGACCAGATAGATATGAACCAGATATGTTAGCCAGAAAAGCAAAGCTGGTCGCAGTTGTATTTGAGAGGTAGTTCCCAAGAAACATAGAGCATCCATGAGTAAGGGCTAGGCCTTTAACCTGAATTGTATAATTGATTAAGTGGGGTCAAAGCTCCCTGAAGGAAGACTAGGTTCATATTTTGAGGATTCAGAAATCATAATGATAAAAAATAAGATGGTGAAGTTTGTTCATTGGGAAGCTTTTGTATTACGTGGAGAATGAGGTATAACGGCTGTATATTGCGGATAAAGATTATGTTTTCATTCTAGAGAGACAAGTTATTCGTGCTGATTATGGACCAAACACATTGCTAAATTATTGCCAGTTTTACAGCAATGAAACTGATAACAAAGATATGATATCAGTGGGGCTTTGTCTTTTCTCCTCCTTCCCATTAAATGCTGGTTAGCGCACAAAACTTTTTTTATGCCATAGAATAGAGAGCAAGTAGTTATCTAGAAAATGTAATGATCAACTACAATACGTGACTGATTGAATCAGGTGAGTAGTGTGAAAGATGAGGTTCGCTTACTGGCCTTGGCCTCTTTGTTTGGCAAAGAGAGATAAGAAGACAAAGCTCAGTTATATCAGAAGTTAACAAATGACTAAGTAGATGAGAATCTCAAATCAGCTCTTTATTTCATTGTGATCCAAGTAATTAATGGAGTGTGCTTGGAGGTGGTAGAAGGCCAAACATAATACCTTAGTTATCTTCCCCTTCATCTCTGCTGGAACATAGAGCGGTGCTGTTGGGAGGTACTGTCTGCATCAGTGAAGACCAGGTAGAGCCTTTGGGTTTGAAGGGAGCTGGGCATTTAGTTCTTTAGCCTCCTTGGAAAGTCCTAATTTGCATAGCTGGAGTCTACATGAGTCCATATTTACAGTCCCAAGTCCCACCTTTGGCTATCTTGCTGAAAGTCAACAAGTTTGGGCAGCTAAGGTTATGAGCCATAGGAATGAAATCATAAGCTTATCCCGCAGGAATGAAATCATAAACTTATCCCAAAGGAAATACGTGGATGTTCTCTACGTCAGCACAGCTTTTATCAGCAGTGAACATTTTTATTTCTTTCTGGGAAAAGGAGAACAACCAGTAAGCTAAAAGCAAGTACTCTGGAAAAAATTGATCCAGTCTTTTTTTTGGTGATGATGGGAAGGTTTTAAAGGATGTGTCTAAAATAGTGAAACAAACAGTGTCGACCCCCTAGAATTTGCCTTCTATTTTTTTTCTGGTTATTAGAATGATCCCTGGTACAGTTTTTGGCCCAGGCCACCTAGCACTGTCCCAAATAGTCTCCAGTCACTGTTTGGAAGTTCACCTTTCCCCATAGGCAGTTTGGATGAGGTCACGCTTTTCTGGAGGCTGAAGGACTTTGATAGTATGGACACAGCCAGACTGTGGTAGTTGGTCTCTGGACAATAAAATGCTCCCTGGCACAATTTAGTCCACTAGAAGAGATGTAGCTGAAACTTGTTAGGCTGTATTCAGACATTCAGGGGAGATCCTTCCTCAGTTACCTCTTCAGCTAAGAATAGCTGAGATAAGTTGTAAGAGGAAGAGGGAATATATGAGATCTTTTACACAAATCATCCACATTAAAAATGACAAGACTGTTTGGAAGATCTGACACCAATTGAATTGCAGTTTAGTACTTTCTGGAGCATTCTGCTTTTTTTGGAGATTTTCAGTGTGTGTGGAAAATAGAGGGCATGATGGAGAGTTTGGATACAAGAACTGAGGGTATATTTTGAGCCTCTGTGGCTGTGCCCTGTTTCAAAACAAACAAACAGCAGCAAAGACGTAAAGGCCAAGTTCAAACTGGGAGCTAAGACTAAGATGTGAAAGGAGGGAGCAACAGTGCAGACTCCAAGCAAGCATCCTTATATGCCTCTTGTTACAGGTAAACACTTACATTTTGGTCTGAATAGGTGAACATGGGCTCACATGCTTTCTGGAGATGAGGACAGGGACGTGCAGAACTAGAAATCTGATGCTGAATGAGTTTGATTGTGATGTTCCTGAGAAGGGACTTCTGGGGAGGTGGATTTAGCTGTATGGGCAGGGAAGCAGTTAGAAACTAGATGGTTACAGAAATCAAAAGATGCAAAGAGATTATCCATAAGAAGAGATCTGAAGACATAAATGTTAGCCTTGTTTAATCAGGCTAATAAACATTAATAAACGTTAACGTTGTTAATGTTTTATGAGTGTTTAGATACCGTCTTAAATGTTCTGCATTCTAAAGCAATGTTAAACATAGTGGGCTCATTTTGTTTTCACTGGCACAAATGAGAAATAAACCTCTCCACTCACTTGAGCTTCTGCATGCGAGATCAAAATCAGAGCCAGAGGCATTTGGAGTCTGAAAGAAATGTTTTTGGTTTTGATGTCTATTTTTGCTGCCTCTATTTAGAGTGAACATAGCCAGGGCTGGAAGTGAATACAGTGTCTCTGAAGAGGTGAATTATTCCCAGCCAATCTGTAGTGGCAGAAGTATGGTACTTTATGGGCTTGAAATAGACCATCCTCATTAACCACATGTTGGGCCAAACTCCATTAATTTCTACAGCCCCTCAGGGCTGAATTTAGCCCATTATAACAAAGTGATAATATCATTGGAAGCTATTTTTGTGCCCTGTGCTGTAACTTGGATACTACAATACAGTGTAAACTAGGTAAAGCCAATATATTTTAGGCTTTTTGGCATTAAATAGTTTCTCAGTATTTGTCCATGGTTTTCTCAAGAGTTCTCAACAGAATAATGAGCGGACATTAAAGGTGGTTGAAATTAAGGCAGAACTAATGCAGGGAGTGCATTGTGGGTACTTGTAGTGTCTTCGGAGCCATGTCCTTCTAAAGATGTTCGAAGTGAGCTGTGTGATGTGGTAGTATGTTGGCCAGTGATCGGTGGGACTTTGCCAGCAGTACTGATTGTAGGAGTGCCAGTGGTATGGAGTAAAGGAAAACTAGGCAAGACTCTAAGCAAGTTTTCCACTAAAGTCTCTAGTGTGGCCCACCTAGGGCTGTTGAGTTGCATGTTGACTCTCCTTCTTGTTTAGTTTATGTGAAGACCTCTCAGGCTTTGCTGATGTTGAGGCAGATGTGTGATTTAGACTTTCAGTTGAGGAAAGAGTGGAGGTGGCAAGGTTGCTCAGGCTGGCATCACCAGTCCATGCTGGGACTACAACAGATGGCCAGACCCCTTCCCACAAGGGACAGTGCGAAGCTAAGAAGCAGTTGACATATCTGGTCTTCGTGCTACTTGTTAAGCCCTGCCCTCAGTTTGGTTTTCTACTGGTCACTTGTCTTGTGGCTTTTGGCCATCTCAGGATTCTGGTACATGTCTTATCAGCTCAAGAGTATCAGTCACTGCTGGGGTTTAGCAGCACAAATAGGACTCATCAAGTTCATATGAAAACTTCTCCCAAACGTACACAGCATCTCCAAGTCACAGTCCCCTTCTCCAGCTGAGGTGAAGAGGGTGAAGATGGATGCCCTGCTGACACGTGACAGTTTCCCATGATGTTACGTGATGCTGCTCTCCTGTGTAGTTATTCCCGTGGCAACGACAACAATAATTTGACACATCATCCTGCCTGACGCATGCCTGAGCTGCGCCGTACTGGCATTTACGGCTTTACACCTGCTGAATAATTGTACTCTCACTAGCTTCAAGATCGAGCGTGTGAGCTTCAGCCATTCTGAGAACAGCTTCACTGGAGCAAAAAATCCAGTTAAAGAGAGAAACATAGCAGGCAGTGAGCTGCTGAGTCATTGCACAGCCCTCCTCGGATAGGCTTACACCAACACAGAGGATCAAAGGTGAGGTGACCTTGTGCATCGGAGGTGAGGCAAAGTCCTCTGCACGGGCTGGAATGTGCATTAGCTCTGGAATGCAAACACTACCTCTATTAGCAGCTGTAGGCACGGATCTAAGATCATCTGCGTCTAAGGGGAAAAAGCTCCTCACATGTCTAAAACCCAGAGAAGTCAGTGGAAAGACTCCCATCAATTGTGAATCAGGCGCTCAGAGAGAGTATTCTCAGATCTATTCTTTGATGAGAATTGTGATTAGTCTCGGTGATGTTTGGTTTTGGTCCACTCTGTTTTGAAGCTGGCTGAAGCTTCTGGAAAGCCTAGAAACCTCTCTCTAATTTGCTAAATAGGAAACTTGCATCCATCCTGTAATTTCACAATTCTCATTATAATCTCCAAAAAAGCATTAAAATGGGTCGTGTTTTAAAGATTACTATTTCTCGTCCCGTCTCCAGCCCACTCTTTTTATTTCAGTGGTCTAAATATCAAGATTGTTTTTTCTGGGTATGTGTGAATCAGTGGTTCTGCATTGCTGATTTCTATACCACCTCCTGGTCTAGGTAATTAAATGAAGCACCCTTTTGACTACTTTTAGAGGAATTGGCTGGCCAGGCCTGTTTCACTGGCTTGTCATATGGATCCAAAGCATTAAAGAGCCCAGTGCTGTTTGCCAGTTCTCCTCCATTGCTCTGAAAGGTGTAGGACAGAGAACATAATGGTGTTGGTCAAGATGAAAGCATGACTCTTGTTTTCTGTTTAGATCCCTTGCTCTGTGTTGGGCTCACAGGTGCTACTACAAGGTACAGACAGGTAAGATTCATCTCTCTTGAGACATCTGCAACGTGGACATTTACTTCTAAGTAGTTATCTTGCACCCCCTTTACAAGACATTTGCAAGACATGCCCTGTTGGGTTATGGTTTGTCTTCATGGATCCTAATGGGGTCCAGCAAATAAGCTCAGAGGTAGACATATACAGCTGAGGTATCCAGATCTGGTTAGAGAGCCTCAGCTTTACAGTCCAGTTTTCACTGGATCTCAGAGTTTTAAAATCAAACCTCTATTCAGTGTATTTTCACTTCAGTCAGACATCTTTGGAGGTGGATTTGCCCTCTTTCCAAGATAGGATGTGAATTTGGTCCCTAAAATTTCTGCACATATGGCCCTTTGCAGAAATCATGCTTTCATGATTTTCTTGCCCTGGGGCATACTTCTCTTTCAAACCATCCTCTGAGAAGTATTTTGTAACAGGGGGATCTGAATGGGATGCTTGTGCTTCTTTCCATTACTTCTTGGGAGACCATCACTGACCAGAACACCCATGAGTGAAAAAGCAACCAGGGTGGAAAGCCCAGATGGGCTCCCCCCAGACAAAGCCCATCATGATATCCTAGATGAGCCATTCTACTTGTAGGACAGGAGTCCTGCATCTGGATCATGCCTTATAACACACCATGGGATCCTGAGGATGAAAGAAGCTATATAAACATAAAATATCCCTGTTGATTATAAATGACAGCGAAAGGGAAATGCATGATTTAAAGCAGTGCCAGGTCTGGTCTAATACCAGATAAACAGCACCGAGGCTGTTGGTCAAATGGTGCTGTACACTCTACACTGTTCATGTTCAGGCAAACTGAGGGTGAAGGATATTTTTTTCTATCATTGACTCCACAAAGATCTGCATGTTCCTCTATGTCTTTCCTACAGAGATAAAGACGTGGACACTGCTGACATGTTACATTCCTCTTATCTGGGGTGATTGTACAATCCCACTGGTGTAAATCTCCTGGTTCCTAGCGTGATGCAAGCAAACTCCACCGTCGTAAAGAGGGAGGGTAGTTTGGCATGGTGCTGCCCCCCCAAAGCAAGAGGTGTGACTTGTCAGCAGGAAAATTGTGGAAGCGATTATATGGAAGGTGAGAAAAGGTTGGAAGTTAAGGCAGGGACCTTCCAAGAAAGCACCATGCAGTCTCCACAGCAGTTCCTCCTCTCGCCATATGTTTTATGTAAGGTAACAAGAGACTGACTGACACTCGGCTGGGTAACATCCCAAAAGTCTGGGCAGGACTGTCACGCTGCAGGCTGCCGTTACGTGATCCATCTTTGGAAATACAGTCCCATCAGGAATGCTTCCAAATCATGCATTTCCGAGTCCTGCCATCCTGAGGACTCTGGGAATGATTTTAATCTCATGCAACTTCAGGGGAATGAATCACGCATCAAGTGCCACTTTAGATGCTCCATGTTATCAGAGACATCTGCATGAGGCTGGCAGATAGGAGATGGGACCCATGTGAGACCTCTGCCCTTCTTGAGTGGCAACGAGAAGCCAGGTGAGATACACCAGGGCATCTCAAAGGGCATGAGATGCCTGTATTTAGGCACCTGCATTCCTTCCTGCACATTGACACCCTCAGTGTCCCCATCAGAGCTGGTCACCCTGGGCTGTTTTTGCAGTCAGCATAGAGACATACGTGTTTTCAAGGTGTGGTTTAGCCAAACGGTTTTAGACACCTATTTCAGGAGGAGGGGAGTTGTTCCCTAGACATCACGGAGTGTTGTAACTAGATTTCTGTGACTGCAAAGGGAACTCAAATATAGATATTTACGTGCAGTCAGATGAACCTCATCCCAGACCTTGTCTGTCTCACCTTGACATTAGCTTAATACCAAGAAAAGAGCAATCCACAGACCTGATTTTACTTGTAATTACAGCAGTGTTGATGAGATTAGATTCAGAACCACCATTTGGCAGTTGTCCCCCAAAAGTACGCTCTGACAGATATTCATTATGGTAATGTTTTCATGGCTCCTTGTGTAAAAACAAGAGTTTCAGTTAAGAGTTATTTGTTTGGATTCAAGCCAATTGCAAACGGCTTCAATTTTAACAGGGTGTCCCACGACGCTTTCAATTACAATGAGGTGAGTAAGAGATGTTTTGGTTTGCTGGCGATGCTGAAAGATAATTACACACATCTATATTGTTCCTGATCTAATAAAAAAGTTTCACTCAATCCCAGAGAAAACATTTCAGTTCGCTTTTAAGCAGTTTTCACGTTAAGAAGAAAAACAGAGTGAAAGGAAATCTCTGAACAAAGAGACATTTCATAGTCAAATCCGTCTCAAGCAACTTGTGTTTTTTAATTCTAAATGAATTAATTTGGCAAAACTGTCAGAAATTCACAGTGCTGCTGCTTTTTTTCACCAGAAAGAGCATTTAGCCCCCCAAAAATACGCCCACATTGTTGCAGCTGCAGCATTCAAAAAGCCACAGGGCTTTGGATCCTTGCTGGCAGGGTGGGAGGGACCTGGGATGGTCCCTGCAGGTTGGTGACAGCAGGTTAACAAAGGGCTCTTGGAAACCTTTCCTCCACGATACTTCCACAAGGTAAATGTTCCCGGTATTATTTGCAACACGGTCATAAGTCACAGCAAATGCCAGGTACAATAAGACCCAGACAGTAAAACTGAATATAAATAGATGAGGGAATTCCTGGCATTAGTTCTGGAGCAGTTTGGGACTGGAACAAGTGAAAAATACGATTTCTCTAAAAGGGAACTTTCCTGTAAGTAAAAGAAAATTTCCCCCATTTCTCCTCCCTCTTCTCTCCTCTCCTCAGATTCCAGTTTTTCACCAGGGAGAATCCAACTGTTTCAAGTGAGTTCAACCAGAATTTCATTTTGCTGAACTGGCCTGATTTGGGATGCAAACCGACCTCTGAAAGGCTGAAATCTCCCATGGGAGCAGAAATTTTCTGAATTTTGCTCATCTCCGGTTACTCCTCGCACAGAAATGGCCTAAAGCAAACAAACAGCAACTCTTCTAGTGCAGATAGAAGACCCACCTGATAAGTAGGTTAATTTGGATGGGGTTCCCTGGTGACAGCTCCCCTTCCTCTCTTCTGCCTGGGGAAACCTACGCAGTGATCAGCTCTGCAGACAGGGCAGTGCCAAGCTTCCCTTTGAGGCAAAAATAAACTTATACATATATAAACTCAGAGATCCTTTCCTACAGGAGTCATTTACACCCCAGGGCAGGCTGGTGTGGCCTGATGCAGCTCCACTGACCTCAACAGAGCACCCCAGCAAAAGGATCACCTCATTCTCTGTGGAAATATTCAACTATTCAGCAAAGCCAAGGCCCTAGAGGATTTTTTGGTAGGCTCCACAAAGCAGCTGATAGCCCAGATGGGACTTCATAGCTGTAGCTGGATGCTGAGAAGCTGCCAGCTGGTGATGCCTCCCCATTGGTGAGGGATCAGCATGTCACCGGTGGGGACTGGCACACGTGCCAAAGCTGGGAGCCCAGGGGGATGTGAGATGGACGCGTGTCAGTGGCTCTGGATGGAGGCAGCTGGTTCCTTCTCATTGCCTCTGTCTCCATAACACAACTGCAAGGAGACATCAGCCCCCAGAGCTGATGAAAACCTGGGGCAGGGCAGCCTTGGGGCAGCTGATGGGGAGAGCCGTGCCCCCAGGTGCAGAACACTGCTGGTTTTCTCAGCTGGGAAGTTGCTGTCTGTATGTATAGGGCATGGGATGCAGAGTCGAGCGGTTCTGCAGCAAAGACAGATGTGCCCTCTGAACGCTGCAGTCTCGGTCCCGAAGTACTCATGGCTGTCTATGCAGAGCTTCAGCCTTCCTCCAGCTATGGTGTAGTAATAGTCCTTTCCCTCTCATCTGAGGATAGCAAAGTGCCCTGCAAACAATTAAGTCTCACAATCCCCCAGCGAGCTGGGGAAGAATTATCTCCTCATTTTTACCTGTCTGGAAAATGACACAGAAATTAATTGACTTCTTCAAGGTCACTCCAAGAGTCAGTGGGAGATTTGAAAATGGGACCCAGGAGTCCTGACTGCTAGTCCTTCCTAACCACCAGATACCTAACATCAATTGCTAGGGAACCTGCTCTTAGGCTTTACAATTTTGATTAAAGATTCAAAAAGTGTTGGAGCTTTAAAGGAAAAAATAATTCACTACAACTTTACCAAGTGATGCGTGACCGGGCACAGCCCCTCTGGAAATACAAGCAGTATTTAAGAAGAGCTGCTCTGCTGTATGCTCTGCATACGCATGAGGTCTTAGGCTCGACGCCAGCTGACATGGGCAGCAGGTCTGGCTCCTGCCCGCGGGCAGCTCAGGTGGCTGGCAGGGTTTTGTGTGTCCATGTCCAGAAGATGAGGTCCTGAACTGCGGAAGCAGCAAGCTGTGGATTTACACCTTACACTGCACTTCTGTTGCATTATGTGTTCAAAAGCGTATAATTTAGCTGCTAAATACAGGCGACCTGAGCTTTGAGAATAACACGTGGAGTTTAGTGGATGCAACTCCTGCTCTGTGTGAAGAAGCAGAGCAGTAAGTCAGCTCTTTGCCCAAAATCATCCTGTGTGGGGCAGAAAGCACCTTCCACCAGGCTCCTCATCCCCTTCCCTGGGCTCCCGCCCCACAGCCCTGTGCTCCTGCAAACCTCAGTGACCCATTTCTGATGCCACCTCATTTCTTCTCTCACCAGCACATGGGGACATCCTCCCAGTACACCCACTGCTCTCTCCTCGGTGCAGACCAGCCCCACAAATGCCCCATAGCAAGGGCAGAGAGAGGAGCACAACCTGCCCCTTGATTTGCTCTTGCCTGCTCTTACCTCTCTGGGATCACCACTTCCAAACCCTCCATCTCCATCAGCAAGACCTGTTCCAGCCATGTGGCTCCAGCAGCCTGACTCACTGTTACCCTCTAGTGCTGGACCAGGCGGGCGACAGGCATCTCCCCGGAGAAAGCAGGGGCTTCAGGCAGCTCTAGGTTGTCCTCTCCACTCCCAGCCACCCCAAATTCAAGTCCTGGCCCCAGCGATTCATCATGGGGTGCTGCATTTCAGACCCTGGATGGTTTGCTGAGCCGCTTGCTCTGCCTCTTGCACCATGGACAGGCAGATTGGTCACCCAGCTGCTGGTAGCGTGGACAAGCATTTCGGTTCACTTGATTATGCTCCTGCCACAGGTTTTTCCTTCCTTCCTTCCTTCCTTCCTTCCTTCCTTCCTTCCTTCCTTCCTTCCTTCCTTCCTTCCTTCCTTCCTTCCTTCCTTCCTTCCTTCCTTCCTTCCTTCCTTCCTTCCTTTTTAGTTAGGGCTCTCCCTGTCGTCTTGAGTTTTCTTCTCCAGACCTCGTTTGCTGTGGTTTTAGTGGAGGGACTGGGATCTGGTTTGCCCATGGAGAGGTTGACAGTAAAACACCTGCCAGGAATGATTAGGGGAAACTCTTGTTTTTATAGGGAAAGCACCACTGGCGAGAGGGAACAGAGTTTGCTCCCAGTCTGCACCAGTGAGGGCTTGGTCACAGGAAGATGGGGGAAATGCTGAAGCCCTTCTGCTTTCCCCACAGTCTCTGGGAATATTGCCATTGGTTTCCCAGCAGCCACGATTTTCTCTCTCTGCTGGGAAAGGAGGGGTTGAACATCTTGAGAGCAGCTTTTATGGATAAGGCTGAAGACAGTCCGTGGGGCTGGGAGCAGAGTGTTGGGATCTGGCCAGGGTGGAGTGACAAGCTTGAAAGTGGGATGGCTTTCCTGGGGAGGGTGGAGAAAGGGAATCTCTTGCAGCGGTTGAGCCCTAACCCTCCTCCCCCTTCTGCTTCCAGGGGAAGAGGGTTAGCATTTTTCCCTAGTATGATTTGTCAGTGTTGGGCACCCAAATCAGATGCCTCCTCACCCTAGCCTGGCCACAGCCCTGGATGCCAATGGTTCAACACTGGAAACACTAGTAAAGCTACTTTCTTTTTCATGTTTTCCCATGTCTTTTCTTTCTTAATGACTGCCGCCAATTCCTTATTTCACACATGCCAACATGGATTATAACTTGCTCATCTGAAAAGAGTCTAATAGTCACATTGGCTAGGGAGTCGGAGCTGTGTAATCAAGAGCTTGCTTTGGTGCCCTTACACATTTGGACCTGTTTTTCTGATAAGCTTAGCTTGTTTATGGACATGCATGAAATGCAGCTTGTGGTTTTCTGTCCTTGTGCATCTTGTTTGACTATATTTCAACTTCACTGAGTGTTCCCATTGATAGAATAAACATCGGTATTCATATAAATCATTTACACTTTGAGATCCTGTGATAAAGCACGGTAAAAGTGTCTTGCCTACACCGATGAACTGAGCAAAGCAAACATCCTGTACGATAGGTAGGAGCATTTAGAAACTTTATGGCCAGAAACACCATTTGGTCTTTGAGTCTGAGCACTTGTATACACACACGATAAAAATTCACCCACATATTTCTGCGTTGTGTCCAGCAATGCATTCTTGAGTAATGCGTCTGTTCCTGGAAAACATACAGGGCACTGTTCAGCTGCCTAAATGGAGGTATATGGGTTTTTTGAGATGCTGTGGGAATCTGAGGCATCCACACAGGTCTGGTATGAAATGATGCAGGCCTACAGGCTCCCTCCCTCTTGGAGCAGCTGCTGGAAGTTGGGCAAGATACCTCCAAGACCCTCAAGAGGTGTGAGATATCTGTGTGTTGTCAAGAGAGTTGAGCTCCCTGCATGGTATGAAGGGGAGGGTTCAGATCACAGACGGAGGCAGCTAAATTCAAGTGTCTGCAGAATGGTGTCCACATGAGCATTGAGTGTCTGAGTTACAGCCAGTGGAGATCTTGTCCGTGCAGTCAATAGACCCCAGAAAGTGATTCATTTGGTCAGATGAACAACTCTGTTGACTGCATTAGGAGGGACTCATTTTTCTAAGCATTGGCACCTTTTTCTATGGGACATGCTCCAGATTATCCCAGACAGCTGATACCCAGGATACCTATGGCATCTGCAGTGACAGACATGACAAAGGACTTAGAGACCCAGGTCTGGATGACATCAAATTCCAGAGAGGTGCAGGTCTCCATAGGTCTTTTATCATATCTGCCAGCAGATATGTGTGCAGATACTTAACATATCCAAAGAGTGCCAGACATGTCTGTCTGGAAACTGAGCTGAGCACCAAAATCGGAGTTCTTGTCTCCTAACTAGACCTTCGTAATATAGATAGTTATATCTAATGTGGCTACTCTCGGCTCCCTTTACCATAGGTGGTAGGAAATGTGCACTCAAAGGGCGTGATTAATCTGTCCAATTTTACATATCTTCTCTAGGAAGACAAGAATAACCCTTTGGTTCTCCTGACCACATAGACTAGCTCTCTACAGGGTCTAAAAGGTGCATAGGAAGATAGAAGTCAGCGTTGGCTTTTCCCTGTAGATACAGTCATTTAATCAGAAGAATTGCATCTTCAGGAGATAGGCAGTCCACCAATTCCTTTGATAGATTTTCCCTGTGACTGGTAATTGTCTCATGCGAGTTTGCCTGGCTTCAGTTTATGTCCTGCTTGTCTTCAGTAGATTGAAGGATCCTTTAGCACTGCACTGAGTCATATATTCTGATCATCCCATTGATAAAATAAAGAGCTGGAGCTGCTCAAGGCCTTGCAAGATTGCTTAAAATTCTTAAGAACTGAGATAACACATGGTTGAACATATTGTTTCTGTCAATGAGGACAAATGGAGCAAATTATTAAGTAATTCTGTGTTACGAGATAACTGACTTAGTAATATCATCACAGCCATCTACGACAAATCAAAGCAAAGCTATGGTCAAGCCACATATGAATGGGTGAGTTTAACTGTCTATCAAAGTATGCATGTCCAAAAAGAGTCAGAAAGACCAGAAAACTGAAGAGGAAATATCCAATAGATGTAGTCACAGGAACATTGTTAGTATTTGCTGAGAAAATGGAAAGAAGGAGAGCGACTATACATTTGATTTTCATGTCCTGAGTTATCTGGAAAATGGATTGGCGCTGTGAACCCAGAAACAGCTTTCAGTTCTTTTCCACCGTTTCTAGAGGAAAAAAAAGGACTTTCTCAATGAACAGGATGGCACAGCAGAGATCTTGATCCTACAATAATTTCTTCTGGTGGAAGCAACTCTGAATTTTGACAACTGCTTCAGCACAACCCAGAACAGGTGCCTTTCTTGAAGTGTTCTGACTACTTTCTTCAGAATATCTTCTTTTATCCCAGATTTTGGAACAGGATGTTGGGTCTTCTCTGTCTCCCCCATCGAAACTGCACAACAGCTTAGAAGAGGCAATGGGAAAAGTTCAGAGGAGGGAAGGCTGAATGTAATTGTACGGCTAGTAGGTGTCTCATCTCCTTCAGAATGGGTCCCGACACCATGACTAACTTCACTGGTCATGATCTTGGCCTCATATCCCATGGCAGAGATGCTAAGAAGATAGGCATATAGGATACCTGAAGTCAGTAGGATTTGAGGCTGAGTGAGAGAGAAGTCCCTTGATGCTGGGTATTATACATCAAGCAAGAGAAAAATTTGAATGACAACCCAGAGAAGAGTGCTAAGGCAGCCCCTACTCACTGTCACCTAGTGCCTCTGATCCCAGGTGGAGCTTCTGTGCGTGGCTACCATTTCTTCTGTCGCTCTCGCTGCAGGTAGTGTAAAAGAGGAGGTGGATGCCATTCCAGATGATGTGAACAAGATGAGCAGGTCTGTGTTATGACCTCGTGTTACGACTGCGTGCACAGGAAAGGCACGTGGACACTGTGCCTCGGTTTCTCCATCTGCACAGTGGAGATTGTAGGACAAATCTACTGAGTATCTCCTGAGCTGTGTGACTCTAGCTGGTCTAACTCAGACCCTCTGATGGTGTAAATCAGTTCCTATGGTTCATACTGACAGGGATTCTGTCCTGGAGCTTGCAAAGCAGCCAGACATTCACATGCAACATGTGAATTCCACCCCTGGGGCAAAACCCACTGGCACATCTGGGAGCAGGAGAGGGATTTCCTTGCTAGAAACATCACAGTGTTACCCTGGGGAGTGGAAAAGACAAGAAGGCCACATGCCATCCTCTTTCCAGGCAGAGCTCAGTTGAATTTTAAACAGCCTCACTCACACCTCCCCCCATGACAGCAAATGTCACTTGTAAAGTACGTAATTTGTGCCTGCAGGCTTGTGTCACCCAGGTCACATGCAGACATGTACTCCCTGCTGTTTCCTTCTCTGCTTTGAAAGGATGCGGTTTCGGCATTGCCTGGCATCCCAATGAGGCTCCCGCAGATCTGGGGCCTTGCCGTAGCATGCGTGGGCTGGTGGGCCTTGGGGAGGTAGGAATGCCCCCGCTGCCACGATGGCCACCTCTGTGCATGGCTCCCTGCGTGCGGCTTAGGGCACTGCTGGCACCGGGTGTCTGCATTATCCGAACCGCCAGCTGTCAGAGGCTGCGAGCCTGCAGGGTCTGCTGGAGGAGAGATTTCTTGCTTCTTCTTGGGCAGATATCCCTGCTTTTGGCCTTGGGCTCTCGTTCTTCCCGGCTGATAGACCGCTTCTCGCTCTCTCGACATTGCTGCGTTTGCAACACAGATGGTGCTCGCAGCACCCCGCTTCCCCAGCCCAACCTTGCAGCAGACTCTTTTCCTCTAACTAGAAAGCTGATGCTGCTGGTCACTCTGCATCCTACAAACCCAACCTGTGCTGGAAGGGAGCTGCAAGACTCTGGGGAAGCCCTTAGCACATCCCTGTTGTGACCTATTATGGGAGACCCTTTGCAGGTCTTTAAGGCTGTGTTGGCCACACTATGATGTTGTCAGGGTGGTGGCTGCGATGCTCACTGTGCTGCACAGTCCTGTGCATGCCCTGATTCATCTCAGCTTTAGGCAAGTGCTTCTTCTGTTGGAATTATTTATGTTTAAATACCAAAAAAGAGCCCTGATTGTACTAGACTTGAACTGTTTTGTCTTTTCTCATCGTGAAACCTTGGCAGGGTTAAATGACTTTGCAGCACCATCCAACCAAATGACTGCTAAACAAGTGCTTCATCGTTTTGGGAAGTGAAACTTGAGATTCTCCAGCGTGCCAGCCCAGCAGACGCCTTCTGAAGCTTGTTTGTAAACTAAGCGGATGCATGGCTCTCCTGGAGGTCAGGGAGACATGTCTGTGAAACTGCTCTGATGAATGAGAGTCATGAACAACCAGTGGCCCTCAGCCCTGGCTGATCCTATGAGGCAATTCGGTTGCTTACTGTATTTCAAAGACAACAGTGGATGAAAGGCACTGTGGTAGTCTCTAGACACTCCTGCCAGGGTTAAGACCCCATTTACCCATCAAAAATAATGAAATTTTACACCTTTTAGAAAGCACTTCAAGATCTGCTTGTGATAAGTGCCTTAGAGAAGCCAAATATTGCTATTATTATTTATTCCAGTGTTAGAAATGTGTCCACACCTAGTAGTAGATGGATGCCACCATAGAGACTTTACAATCCCATCAGGCAAACGATGGCAGAAAGGGAGTATCCATGCCTCCCTAGCTGTACAATGTGCATCTGAGGGAGGTTAAGTGACTCACTCAAGGCTATGCAGCAATATATGGAAGAGGTGGGACTGATTTCAGTGCCACATTGCTTGAGGCTGTGCCTTCAGTAAAGATCAGGTGAGCAGAGCAAAGCAGTCCTTACAGAGAAGGGTCCTGGTCCCTTCTGGTCTGCATGCAGAGCTATGGTCATCCTGGGCAGTGAACCTGTGGAGAGTGAGCTTCCTTCTTTCTTACTCATAACAATATTTTGTCGCTTCTTCAGCCCACGCATAAGCACCGCTATTGAATCCCTGCTGGGACCCAGCACATTCTTGTAAACACCTGGGACAGAGAGAAAGTTTCCGCTAAAATATTTTTTGGGGGTCTGAAAACTGGGTTCTTCTATACCCTTATCTTTTAGGTGAAGTGTACGCTTTGAACTTCTGTTGGAAAAGGAAGAAAACATTTCAGCTTGAAAGCCTCAGACTAGGTGAGGGACATTGGACTTGTGCAGCCAGATAGTGTGTGAATGGAACAAGAATGGGATCTCCATCAGATCTAACGCCTGTCCTTAATTAGACATGCTTTAATCTGCGGTGATTAAGTGAATTAGAGTTCAGTGGGAACAGTGAAGATGCTCAGCGCCTTGGTGAGTCATCTCATAGAATCATAGAATGGTTTGGGTTGGAAGGGACCTTAAAGATCATCTAGTTCCAACCCCCCTGCCATGGGCAGGGACACCTTCCCCTAGACCAGGTTGCTCAAAGCCCCATCCAACCTGGCCTTGAACACTGCCAGGGAGGGGGCAGCCACAGCTTTGCTGGGCAACCTATTCCCGTGTCTCATCACCCTCACAGTAAATAATTTCTTCCTAATATCTACTCTAAATCTACCCTCTTTCAGTTTAAAACCGTTACCCCTTGTCCTATCACTACATGCCCTTGTGAAAAGTCCCTCTCACTATCTCCTTGGTGGCTCCACTGCCAGTGCCAGCCTGAGGACAGGAGGAGTGGATGCTCCTGTGTGCAGTCCTGAGGCAGCACTGAGGTGAGCTGGTGGAGCAGTCTAGAAAAGCTTGTCTTGTTGAGGGTTTGGTCAGAGATCAAGAGAGGACCTTAATTTTCAGACACATCAACCTCATGCTTTCTGTGAAGGGCAATGAAAGTTTCACGTCCCAGGGCTATGCTCTGCCATCCCATCACTGAACTTGGGTTCACCGAACCTTGCAGATTCCCTGATGGGTCTGCTCCTGCTCCCACTGAAGAGCTTTGACATCAGCTCAACTGAGAACAGACCTAGATTTGTAAAGAGAAACCAAGGCAGGTTTTTGGGGGGGAGGAAGTATTTTTCCTAGAGATTTTTTTTCAAGTATTTGCATTTTGTTATTGCATTGCTGAGGCCCTTCTTTAAAAACAGACCTATGAGCTAAGCAGGGATCCTCTTTGCAGTGCTTTTTTCTGTCCCTCTTTTACCCCACTTCATGCCACAGAACTGCTCCTCAGTGGGTGCCATTAATAAATAAATGCTTCCTTTGTCCCTTCTTCTTTCAAGCCAACCCAAGGGAATGAGATGGCACTTTAACAAGTCATTATTAAAGTGATGGTAAATATAAACCCGTGATGGAGAGCTGTGGTGTAGGAACAGATTGCCCAATTTTCTTAGAGAGATGGAGAAGTGTGTGTCATTAATAAAACATCTTGTTATATGGTTTTTAATTATTTTTCTCATCTCAGTTAAGATCGTTACCTCTGCTTACATGAAAAAGCAGATAACTCGATGAAGGTTCTTGTAATAAGCATTGTTGGAGCCATCATCTGCCAGAGTATCTTGGTAATTAATGGTTTGTTTAAATTCCAGTGCATAATTGTCTTTGCATTCTTGACTCAGACTGTTGCTTAGATCCTAATGGGACATTTGTAGAGAAAACAGGAGGACAGTGGGAGTTTAATTCATCACAAATGCTCATCAGCCAGGTGTGCTTCAGTGATGTCACATCCCAATGGTGCCACTTTGAGACTGGCTGTCATTGTACAAGAAAACGGCATCTCTTTGCTGGGCGTCTGGGCCGGTATTTTCTAGCAATTTACAGTGCCGAACGCTGACACATGGATTTATGAATAGGACTGAACAACTTATGAGCTAGGATCGGTGGGATTTTTTTCTGTTGGCTCCTCTGAGCTCCGAGTACCATCTTGTGTGATGGCACAAGTTTTCTGTACAGGAAGGACCAGGAGATCTGATACTGCTACATCTTTTCCGGGCCAACTGGCATCTTACCCTTTCATCTCTCAGTCCAGCTAGACTGGACCCCAAACCACTGCACTCATTGAGCTCTTTCCCCTCTATAGAGTGGCATGAGAAGTCCTTTCTCCCTGTCCTTGCTGCAGCCCTGCAGCTTAGTTGTGCTGCTGTCTCACCTGATTTTATTGTGAGACATGAAATACCTAGTTCTTGTGTTCCCCACCTCCAAACTCAGTGCTGCCTCTGATGCTTAGTGCAAGTTAAGTGCAGACATAAAAAAGTGCTTCTGAGCCTTGTAAATATGGAAGAAATTTTGAAAACATGATCCAGGCGCAACTCTGAAATTCTCAGAAAACATAAAAAAGAAGTATCCTGTTAAAAAAACAAAATAAAAAATTATTGTGACATATATCTCAGTAGATGCAAATCCTGAGGAGATGAAGGGACCAAGGGGTCTGCTCACACTGCTTCAAAGCCGATAGGTCATGGCATTAGGTTCGTCGGGACTGCCACTTTGCAACCAGTAAAGCATTTAGTAAAATTGCAATTTGACAAATTCTAAAGTGCAAAGCTAATTTCGGTCAATGACATCCCTCTAAGGTTGGGAGATGAGTGCACATCCTCACTGAAGAGGTCAACACTGTCAGAGCCGGTCAGTGGAACAAGGAATAAAAACATCGCTGAAAACGCCACCCAATCCATGACTTGAGAATAAACAGTGAGAAATTCCTCTTTGGAGGGTGTCTGTCTGAGCCACCGGAGGCAACGACTAGAGCTGGGATCTCAAACAGTAAATAGAGGTTTTCATACCTCAGTGACTTTACGACCCATAATAGCTTTCATGGTTCTCTGCTCTGATCAGATCTCATGCTTCAGGACAGAAAGTATCCTGGCATCGGGAAGGAATCTGTCCTCCACGCACCACAGATGCCCACTGGTGACCAATGACAAGGTGCATCATGTAAAACTCCCCTCTGAAACATCCACTATCAATGCCTGCTGGTACCATTTTTCAGCCAAAATGTTGAGTAGCTGCTAATTACAAGATGACAAGTGAGCGGCTCATAATGGCATTGTTGATTATTTTTGGGAAGCCCCCTGTTACTGTGGTGACAGCCTAGAAGGAGAGAGCGTGCAATGTTAGGTGCCTTTGGGCACTTTAATTTGTGGCAACTTCCTGTGTTCCCAGCTCCCCTGGGAGCAGCTGGAAGGGCTGCTGCCTTCCAGCCACAGCACTGAGCCAGTGGAGCAGCACAAAATGATTACGAGTAATGATAAGGCAAAGGGAGAGCAGTCCCCTGGGCCTGGCTGAGCGATGGTGACTGTGGGTGAACATCTCACCTGTCAGGATGGAGGTTTGCAAAATATCAGACTTGTCCGAGTTGCTTTAACCAATTTCTTGTGGATGTTCCCAGGTACACTGGGGCTCCAAACATGTTGGGATGGTGGGAAGCCAAAGAGATTCTCTCTTCCTAAGTTCTTGTCTTTTGATAGGTCATCAAGCAAGAATCCCTTTGCAAGTTACCATGGGTGGGAGTCAGCTTGCAGAATAAGGCCTAAATTGAGATGCTTTTGTGTAGATATCTTCATGTGAGGCAGGTGCCTACGCCTCTATACACAGGATGAACTCAGTTGCCTGAACCTGGTGCCTATAACTGCATCATGTGTCTTGGACCTTTAGCTTGGACTAGAGGGTCTGGAGAGCAGTGAAGGACACTTGGTGCAAGGCAAACCTGAGCAGCATGGCTGGAACTGTCCTTGTTTCTGCGAAAATGGTGAGGAACGGCAGCCTCTCTCTCCCTCTCTCTCCCTTCAAGCACCCATGGCTTTTCTCTTGTGTTAACTGTCATCCTCCTCCTGTTTCTGCAAACGCTGTAATTCGAAAATAGAAAAAGGAGAAGAACGAAACAAAACAACTGCTTAAAAAGCCCCGTAAAAAAAGGGGAACCTAAGATATAATTATGCCTCTTGGATGATATTTTCCCCTGATAATACTGGAAAAATACTAGACATGTTCATGTGATGTTCTAGCGTGCGAGTATCTATAGCACGTCTCCCTCCTGCTTGCTCTCTCCCTCCTCTCTCTCTTTGTGACACTCTTGCTCTCTGTTTCAGGAATTGCCAGTGTTTAATGTCGATATACCTAGAGACAGCTCAGATGTGAACCTGCAGCGCTGCCACGCTCTGATTTCAGGATCAGTCCGTCAAACCCAC
Organism: Nyctibius grandis; assembly: GCF_013368605.1. Lineage (NCBI taxonomy): Eukaryota > Metazoa > Chordata > Aves > Nyctibiiformes > Nyctibiidae > Nyctibius > Nyctibius grandis. Next base: position 54,710,616 of record NC_090664.1, read on the forward strand.
AGCACACACAGTCACAGCATTTGACCCCAGAAAAAATTTACATTTCGAACCATGTTTCCACCATAATTTGGGTCTCCAGCGCATCTCTGTGTACCTTTGAAGGAACAGATGAATGAATTAAAGTGATCGGTGATGTTGGGCCATCCCTGCTCCCACCAAAGCCCCGTTTCCCCGTGAAAGCAGACAAATGCTTGGAGCTCATCGAGCAAGACAGGAGCCGTTCCCCCATGGGCTGGTGGATGCACCAAACCGGGGGCTGAAATGGGGGACAGGGCACCATGGTTTAAGTGAGGTCTAAGCAAATATAAGTACTAGTGGCTTTTGCAGCTCGGCGGCACGTGAGCCAACAAATAATCCCCCCTGGCTACTTTCGCTCCTGCTCTCTTTCCCTGCCCGATCAAGCCCGCTGCTAATTGCACTGTCAAAGCTCTGCAGGAAATTTCCACTGCTGTTGTATGGAGGCTTCTCCTGACACACTCCTGGGGTTAGAGGATCCCGGGCTTAATTTATTCACTGTTTTCAGACTCAGGTCCAAATAAGGACCTGCGCTTTCCCTTTCACCTCTCCCCTGAGGTTTGCAGCAGCTGAAATCCAAACCCTGCAGCAGATCACCGTGTTTCGCACTAATTTAACATGAAGCTTCAGGTACTTAAACATTTTTGCAGTCTTTGAGCACAAAAGTGGCCTTTTTTCCCTTTGCCTCCATCCCCTCTGTTATTCAGACACTGTTCCAAAAAAAATTTGAGGAATGAGCCATGTTGCTTATTTCTTTCTGGCACATTTCACGTTTTTAAGAGCAGTTTTTTCCACCATGTTGCAGGCAAGCTCACTGCTGGGCATGGTTCTTAGCAGGCTCTTGAAAACCCAAGCTGGATTTAACGCTGGTGAGAAAACCTGAAAGCAGATCTGTGTCCCAAAGCCCAGAGTCTGAGTGTCGGATGTTTGCACATCTCAGCACTGAGGACCTGATCGTGGCTCTGATGATGCCCTGTGGAGTGAGACCTCAGCAAAGCAGGCTTGAGTCCTCCACATGGGGTAGATGACCCCATAAACACGTAGCACATGTATAAAGCTTTATTCTGTTAAAAACCGAAGACTCACATTTATCACGGCACTTCTTAGGTAGCATTTTCTTCTAGATAGCTCTTAACTTGTCAGAAAAAGAGATGAAGAAAGAGCAGACCTTTCACCAAATAGGGTATAGTTCAGTGAAAAGTTAGAGCTGAAAAAACTGGAGACGCCAATAACAAGTAGGAAAATTAATATTTTAATCTTTTTTATATTATTTTTTTGACTTGTTGTTTTGAAAAAGCGCTTAAAATCAACCAAAGATTCTTCTTTCCAGCTGCGAAGGTGTCATCCTTAATTCAACCTCCCATGAAAATTCAAGCTGCCTTGTCCTCATCGGGGTTTTAAATTGAATTAGCTAACTGAATTAGGAATGCTTTTTGCTACTCTGTGTTTGGTAGTGACTGATAAGCCCGCAGCCTCAGAGAAGCACGAGTTTGATTCAAGCTTCCGTCTGGACCTGCACGTGGAGCCCGTTAACCATCTGCAGGAGAGCTCTCCTGAGCCAGACCCATATTTCCTGCACAAATGATACTTGTGACAAATACCTGGTGTCATTGATATTCCATTAGTTTCCTTCACTGAAAGATCAGACAGCTTTAAAAAGCCAATAAATTCCCACAGATTGTCTCTGAAAGGGAGAAAAAAGATTCCTTGGCAGGCCACACACCATTAAGCCCAAGAAGTGAGTAGTGTTTTATGGTTAGCAGAGCTGAGGTCACTACTTTTGGATGAGTGCAATTCAGATTCACTGAAGCTACCGAAACCCAGTACTTCTTCAGGTGCTGGGACGAAGACACCTTATTCAGACAGCAGCAGCCTCAGCTCAGAGGAGTGACTTTCTGCACCGCTGCAATTCCAGGCTACGCTGGTCCTGGGAGCATCCCCCGGTGTTTAGAGATAGAAACTAGCATGGATCCCACTTCAAAAAAAGCTTTATGAAGATCCAGGGAAATGTCTTTGAAGCCAGAGCATCTGCTTGCCTTGTAGACTAGAGGCCATATGTATTAAGCCCTTTTTAAAAGGGGTTTTGGAGTGTTGTTAAAGTTAAAAATACCTTAGAGGCGGGTGTCAAGAGGATGAGGCCAGACTCTTCTCAGTGGAGCCCAGTGACAGGACAAGGGGCAATGGGCAAAAACTGAAACATGGGAAGTTCCATCTCAATATGAGAAGAAACTTCTTTACTTTGAGGGTGCCAGAGCACTGGAACAGGCTGCCCAGGGAGGGTGGGGAGTCTCCTTCTCTGGAGATATTCAAAACCCGCCTGGACGTGACCCTGTGCAACGTGCTCTGGGTGACCCTGCTTTGGCAGGGGGTTGGACTAGATGATCTCCAGAGGTCCCTTCCAACCCCAACCACTCTGTGATTCTGCCATTCTGTGATTCTGCAGCTGGCAACATGCCCACCTTGTGGTCACCATGTCTCTGTCACTCAAGAAAACGTCCCAAGCCACGTGCTTTCTTCTTTTGTATGCAGATGAGCAGTATTTGTGGTATGAAGTTGCAGCAGCTTCCTCATTGCCCGGCGTGCTCAGGAAATGTGGATACTGTCAGGTTTTGGGTGCCGTTTCCTGACGTTTGTGTGTCCTTACGTCTGTCTATCTGTTGAAATGATTTCCCCAGAGCTTGCTCTAGCTGTAATCCTTCAGCAAATCCTTTGTTCCCACTCTTCTCCTTATGGCTGAAAAATTATGTTATTCATCCCCAGATAAGTCTTTCAGCCATTCGCACCCAGATTTTGAATATCAAGAAGCCACATTTTTTTTGTTTTGTTTCATTTTGTTTTTAATATTGTTTGATACAGGCAAACCAGAATCTTTTTAGCTAAATACAAGAATAAATGAATATGCAGAATTTTTTTTTCTGAAGGTCTCAAGCACAAACGCTTGCTTTGATGAATGACTCATTCCCTTTGTTATAGTGGCATTGTTGAAGCTCTGGTGTTTTCAGGCTATGAGCAAGGCAAGGTTGGGAGGAGCAGTTATTGTCTTTTGTTAGACTAGATGATACAGTTGGAAAAAATCAGGCAAGATTTCAGGCATGCGATCCTTTCCTTCAGGTTTGGAGCTGCTTTTGCTGCCTTCGAGCTGACTACAAGGATAGACATTGGAATATGGGACTGAGTTTAGCCAAAGTCAGCGCAGTTGTCCTCAGCTTTTGCTTCTGACCTGGAAAAAGAGCCCTGGAGCTCTCTGCCAGTGTCACCCTAAATTCAGCCTCATGTTGAAACTCTTGATCATTTCATCCATTAAATGATAGCAGCCCCTTTGAACATACTTGCCCACATGTCTGTTTAGCATCCAGTTGCTCTTTTACACCTGGTAAATAAAAGCAATTGGAGATAATTAATGGCTTTTTTGCCTTCTTGCTCCTGACATTCAGATGAAAACATTCAGGTAATTCCAGTCCCATCCAACAATAGCACAGGGGGAAAAGGAGGGAGGGAGGAGACACTTGGTGTAATTTAAAACTTCTGTCCAAAATAACTGAGAAAAAAAAAAACCATCCCAAAATTGACAAATCTCTGAATAAACTTATCGTGGCGGCTCCGTTTCAAGGCAGACCCTGGGGCTAGGAAACTTTTCTGTCTGCTCCAGTCCTGACACAGGCAGGAGCTGGGGAAGGCACGAAATGATGAGGGGGAACGCTCGGGGCAGCTCAGGGGCAGGCTGTGCCCGGGCCAGTGGGAAGCCAACTCTGGCTGCGAGGAGGAGGAAAACTTCCAGCCCCCATCGTGATACCCCTGTTAACGCAAGGCCATGGGTGATGCTGCCTCCAGGCAAGGTGTTGCCCCATGATGGATGGGGGGAGATAACCAAGTGGACCCCCAAGTCCCTATGGGTTTATCAGGCGAGATTTCTGCTGTTGGCCAAGGCACATACGGCACGCTCTCCAGCCTGTTTATTTCAGCCTGGATGCATGCGGGAGATCTTTCCTCCTTCTCTCCCACTGCATCTGACTCAGAAAATGCTTGAAAATCCCAGAGTTCTGCTGTCTCCTGCCTCTCCCCCTCTGGGTAACGGGAGGATGAAGGAGAAGCAAACAAAGACATCCTTATGCTCGGGAGAGCTGACGGGTCGTGAAGCAGCAAGCAACTCCTCCTCTCCTGCTGCCCTCCCGGGGATCCGGCCTCCCCATTGTCTGCAGCAGCTCCAGGCATGTTAAAGGCTTCCTTGGCGTGGCTTTCACATGCAAGCAAGGGCTGAGGCTGATGATAGAGAGGCTGTTGATATTAATTATCCGAATTGCGGTATGCGCGTGAGTCCTTTGCTGAGCCTGCAGTCCATTGCGTTCGCTGCTGTGCGTTGATGGGTGAGGAGGTTATAAAGCTGGGGGGAAAGGCACAGCAGGGACCTTGTTACCCTGTTTGTCTGCATTGGTGTGCTCTCTCTCCTGTCTTAAAATTATCGTGCAAGTTTGTTGGAGCCAGAGTTTCCCTTTCTTATGTTTGTGTAGCAGCGAGCACCGCAGGACCCTGCTCTGTGCCCGGGGAGCATCATTTTAACTGAAACAGTGCCATTTTACAGCTGTGAAGCCCAGGGAGAGAGGATGGCAGTGATTTGGTTCCAAAGTCTGTTGGAAAAGCAGCGACCAGACCTTGATAGCTCAAGTCTGGACCTACCACCCTGGCTGCGATGCCCAGCCTTGTGCAATCACCCGTCGAGGGGTAGGAAGGGAAGGGAGCTGGGCTGGTGTGGCAGAGCTGGGCTGTCTGCTAAACACGACCCTACAAACAGCAGCCAAGACTTTCTCCAGCCAGAGCTGGTCACAGCAGTGTACAATTGCAGGAGCGGTGACATCAAATAGTGAGGAAATAAACATTGCACCTCGGCGTGATGAGATTTGATTTAAATAAAGAGAAGGACAACCGAAGCTCTGCACAAGGCAGAGAAAATGTGAGACTCCTTTTATCTGCCTATCAGGGCCCCTATCTGCAAGCAGGGATCAACCCCTTGTTATTTTGTATTTTTTTTTTTAAATGGTGGCTCGCATGCATGCAGAACCACATCAGTGCTCCTGCCGCAGCACTGGGGTGTCATAAGGACACGGGAAAAAAAATCACAGAGTCTGTAGGTAAAGTCACTGTGCGTGTTCAGGTTGGCACCTGGGTGAGATGAGGAGAAGCATTTCCAAGACACCTGTTGGGGAGGTCTCTGAAAGCGTTTTCATGCCCATGACCTTGTCAGTTGAGCTTCCGAACCCTGTGATGGCCAACAAACCTTCATCCCTGTGTGATGTCCTCACCTTCTTTAAATAAACTCAAGCCTCAGGCAAGGGCAATCAGCCAAGCAAATATACACAAATTCCTTCCTTCCCTCCTTCCACCCTCCGCTCTGCTCAATGCACGAGCTCGACGTGGGGCCTTGGAGAGAAAGGTCAGGACCATTTGGTGTCCTCTTACTTTGGCTAGTGAAAGGGCATCTCTGGCTGTGCAGCCTTCTAAAAATAACCCATGCTTGCAGAGTGGTTTAGCTCTCTGTCGTGTACAGGAATAAAAGGATGGGAAAGGTCTCCAGCGAGGGAGATGTCCAAAAGAGGTGCCATGTGGTGCGCTACTTCTCTAGCAAACCCACGCATATGTTTCCTCCTCTGTGTGAGCATCCCTCGTGCTGAGAGAGGGGCTGAGAGGGAAGGAGAGACCTTGGAAAGCCTCTCTTGGACACCTGCATGGGTCTCATGTGGGAGTGCAGACCCCCTGGAGGGGCCGGTGGCCAGGTGAGGGGACGTTGCTGTAAGCCCCTGGCGAGCAGGCTGGCAGCAGGGACCAGAGGATGCTGGCATGATGCTTGTGAGCAGGCAGCGTGCCACCCTGCCAGATGGCTGCGGTGTGGATATGCAGCAGGCAGAGCACTGGTGTGTGGAGAGGGGCTTCGGGTGGCCATGGTTTGGGGGGGACCGTGCCTCCTGCAAGAGGACCACGGGCTGCTCAGAGTGAGAACAGCTCCCGTGCTGTGGAGCTGCTGGGTCAGGAGCACTGGTTGGGGCGGGGGGTGAAGATGTGGGAGATGATAATCCTTTGGGAGCAGGTATACCTGCTAGAGGCAGCCCCTAGGAGAAGGCACTGAGGGAGATTTTGGGGCTTCATTTAACTCCTTCAGGACCCCAAAGGGTCCAGCAGCACAGAGCAGGTTGCAGAAGTAGCCTTAGCATTGACACTTCAGGCTTTGGCTGGGATCTCCCATCATTAGAGCTGGCCAGTATAAACCAGCCCACTTAAGTGTTCACCCTCATCTTTTTTTTTTCCTTTGGCTTACCAAGCAAATCTGTCCTGTGACAGCACTTCTCCTGTGATTTCGAATACTGAATCCAGCTTGATGTTCTACAAAAGGTGTTTCTCACTTGACTTTTCCCAGGCAATCCTGTATCAACCAACTAATTCCTCATCTAAGCATGCCCACGAAGTGTGACAAAGTCAGCAAGAGACAGCAGAAAAATGTGCCAGGAAAACCCAGAGTTACCCTGAATTCCAAAATCAGGGGAGTGTTTCTATCATGCTTATGGAGGGCTTGGAAGGTTTCATCCTGATTGCTGCATGCAGGTCCCCTGGGTACAAGGAGGGGGATTTCAACCTGCAGGAACGTGCAGAAGAGACCTATGAGGAAGGTAAGAGGAATGGAGAGTCATCCCTAGGAGAAGGGACTAAATCCTCCTGGTGTTTTAGATGGATTTCAGTCATTATATGAGCAGTATTATATTTTATGGCTGCCTAAAACAGCTGATTGTGGGACTTGAGAAATCACTGGCCATATATTCTGCACTGTAATCGGGAATTAATCTGGCCGATTGCCTGTAGCTCTGTGATTGCATCTCTCCAAAAAGACAGCAGGGCCTTATAGTATTTTTTGACTGAAGGGGGGCAAATACCGGGAAAAGCCATCAACTTCTGACAAGTCAGAGCAAGTGATAGTGATAAATAAAGTGGAGGTCAATCTGATTTGCTTTAATGGGCCATTTGTGAGAAGGAGGGGGTATGTGTGTGTATGAACCACCTGACATTGTCCAGGCAACCATTGTGTTAACCATCCCCTCCTCTTTCCACTGGTAAAAGTGTAAAACATGCCCAGGGTCCTTCCACAGCCAACAGGGATTTTACATCCCAAATGCAAGTCAGGCAGAATGCAGGAGATGTGGAAGTGGATGTCAGGAGCACGAGGCAGAGCTTGTGCATGTGTGTGTCCCACATGGTGATGGCTCTCTGGATGTGTGTACACCAAAGCCTGGGGAAAGCTTCCTTATGGGAGAGGAAACTAAGAGCTCTCCGCTCAATTACTCCAACAAAAAGCCCTGGGCACATGGTGTGCTGTAGATGAAAGCTATCTGAAAGCACAGCAGCAGAGGCAGCTCTGGTGCTTATGCTAGGGGACAATTCCTGAAAAATAATAACAAATAGAATTCTTGGGGGTAACCTGGGAAGGCTGTTGTTTCCTTAGAAAAAAGATTCACCTATAAACCTTCTTGTCCTCCTGTTTGCTACATGAATCACAGGGAAAGGCACCATGCTGGGCGTTGTGTTTTCAGTGCTAGTCCCAGCTCTGCACTTGTTCCACTTGTGGACTGCCTTTCACTGCCTCCTTTGCTCGTTAGCCTCTACGTGCTCCTGGAAACCCGTTGGCATCGTGCTCTGCAGAGAGGAGAAAGCTGGCCAAGGGAAGCAATACAAAATCTGTATCTGGAGGTTCATTTTGCAGGGAGCTGCAGGGACTTTCACACATGTACAGAAACTTATTAATAATAAACAGAGTCGTCTGGAACATTCATACATCCCGCATAGGGGTTAGTGCTTCAAAGTCAGGGAAATTTAGCAGATGAGTAAAGAGGGTACATGGGGACTTCATAGAATCGTTTTGGTTGGAAAGGACCGTTAAGACCAACAATTCCAACTGTTAACCCAGCACTACCAAGCCCACCACTAAACCATGTCACTCAGCACCACATCTACATGTGTTTTAAATACCTCCAGGGATGGTGACTCCACCACTTCCCTGGGCAGCCTGTTCCAATGCTTGATAACCCTTTCAGTGAAGAAATTTTTCCTGATATCCAATCTAAACATTCCCTGGCACAACTTGAGGATGTTTCCTCTTGTCCTATCATTTGTTACCTGGGAGAAGAGACCGACCCCCACCTTACTACACCCTCCTTTCAGGTAGTTGTAGAGAGCGAGAAGGTCTCCCCTCAGCCTCCTTTTCTCCAGACTAAACACCCCCAGTTCCCTCAGCCGCTCCTCATCACACTTGTGCTCCAGACCCTTCACCAGCTTCATTGCCCTTCTCTGGACTCGCTCCAGCACGTCGATGTCTTTCTTGTCATGAGGGGCCCAAAACTGAACACAGGATTCGAGGCGCGGCCTCACCAGTGCTGAGTACAGGGGGATGATCACTTCCCTAGTCCTGCTGGCCACATTATTGCTGATACAAGTCAGGATGCTGTTGGCCTTCTTGGCCACTGGCTGTGTGGCGTAGGGCTGTACCCAGAGCCGTGAATCCCAGGAGGAGAGGATGGGGAGTTGCCTGCCCCCGATTCAGGAGAGCCAGCCAGCCCAGAAATCAGAGCCAACAAAGGCTGTTATCGCTGGCAACCGTAATGAAATTAAAGAGATGCCCTGCTATCCATCACCAGGTGTGTCAGTTTTCAACACTTAACGGCTGGAAGTTAAAGCCTCTCAGCTGCATTTCCAGTCATTGGCTTTCAATTTCAGGCACAAGGAAGGGAATTACGTTAGGGGTATTGCAGGTGAGATTTCCTCCCTCCTGCCGCCCATTTCCGTGGCAATGCATCAGTAACGAGACTACATGCATAGCATCTTCCTTGCCAAAAGAGAATAATTAATTCAGTTCTTTATCTAGTTACTTGTCCAAAATCACTCTGGGATAATGGGACAGAGGCCAAGCCAGTCCTTTTCTTTAGTATGTGACAGCCACACGTCACACACATCACATCACCACCCCTCCTTTCAGAGATGGGGAGTCCAAGGGGAAAAGCACCTTGCTGAGGTCTCATCATGAGTCTGGGAGTTGTGCTCAGCCTCTCCAGGTGTGGTCCCAGGGCTGTCCAGACTTTCCTTTAGCAGCCCAGGGTGAGGAACAGATACACGGGGCACATTTTAGCTCAATTCAAGCGGTGTTGGATAAACCCTACTGCACCCTTTGCCGTAGGTTCAGCCCTGGAGTGAAGAAATGAGCAGAACCATGCAGTGTGTGAGAGCAACAGCATATGAAGCATGGGAGGACTGAAGAAAAGACCCCCTTCATTTTCACAGCCACATAAATGTGTGTTAGATAGAGATACAGACTCATTTTTGGCATTTGTCAGACAACAGCAGTTTTTCAATGCTGTTTCTGACGGCGTCATATGGGTTTTCCTTTTATAACAATCTCTCTCGTGGAAATCCCCGTTGGTCCCCACTATTCCAGTGAAGGAGACTGTCTAATTCAGCTCATTTTCCCCCAGGAAGATCCAGCTGATTATGCAATAACAATGTGTACCAGCACGTTAATGGCACTTGGCACCTTCCTGGGCTGCACGGGAGGCAGGGGATATTGCTGTCATTATGGAATTAGTCACGCTGGAAACACCGCAGGGTTTGTTTAATCCAAGGAGAAAAGAAAAAAAATTGTTGGGTTGGGGTGGAGAGAGGCAACAACTGCAGCTTTCTGAGCCAGATGGTGAGGAAGCCATGACAGCACCTTGGCACCTTGGCTGGTGAGTGGGTGTCCCAGGGCCTCCCCACACTCTGGGTGCCTGTGGATATTAGTGAGTTTTAACTAGGTACGTGCTGGGGTTTGGGGGTTTTTCACCATGCAAGACCCCAACAGATGTTTGGCTGGATTTTAGCTGGTATAAATGGTCAAGTGCCTGCAGACCCCCATGGGAAGAGAGGTCTGGAGGGAAAGACCCTGCCTCCCCTTTGCTGCAGGTGCTCACTGAGAGGACACATTTCTGGAGAACTGATGGTCATGAGTTGGGAATGCACTCCTCCAGCTGCGGAGGAAAGGACGGGTCCGGACCAATGCTCCCTCCTCTGCTGGTCTCCAGATTTCATTGCAACACTGCACCCAAGGCTGCCACTCTGCAGGTCCCCTTTGCCTCCCCCAGGCCTCTAGTGCCTTTATGGGGTGAGGTACCTCTGTCACACACTTCCTCCAGCATCCTGTCTTCTGGAACTGAAGACCTAGCCTGAGGGAACACCAGCCAAGTGATCTGGGTCTGAGCCCTAGTGTCTCACCATCTCCTGGCTGAAAGAAGAGGTGTGTTGGCTGCAGCTGCTCCATGAGGGGTGTCCAATTCCTTTTGACCATCCTGGAGACACCTCTGCAGGTGAGCTTGCAGCAGCTGAGACCCACACTCACTCCACTGGCTCTTCAGCCCATCAGGGCTTTCAGGCACCTCTGTTTCATGGCTGCAGTTATATGCAGGCCCCCCTGTGTCCCATGCCACCGGCTGTGTGCTCAGTGACAAGGAACTGCTGGGATCATGCCAGCTGGAGATCGTCTGCCTCCAGTCTCCTCCTTCCAAGCCAAGACGTAATGGTTTTGCAGCAAACTCAGTGGCTGCTTGTCCCCTGCCTGTGCCTGCATCAGTGCTGCTTAGATTTCTCGTGCCGTCAAGGGGCTTCGGATCTGCCAGCTGAGCTGGCCCTCACAGGGCCAGAAGAAGATTGATCTGGACTAAGTTAGTGCACAGACAGATCCCCCAAGGTACTACGAGCTTCTCAGCCCAAGGGAAACACTGCAGCCTGGTAATGCCATAGGGAACATGGCCAGAAGACTTGGCCCAAGGAGAAGGGGTGTCTGTTCCTTCTGCAATCAGCCGTCCACACCATAACCCATCTCGTGAGTTTTCCTGCTCTGTGCAAGGTCCTGACAAGGGACATTTTTTACCCTGCCAACCCGGTTGCTTCTGGTACCACAAAAAAATGACTGAAGGAAATCCGGCTGTGTGGTGGAGCATGTCCTCCTCTCCCATCTCCATGGGACATGGAGGAGAACTCCCATCAGCAGTCTTCATCTCTGTCTCACTGCAAGGGGAAAGCAAGACACAGTGGGTATGCATGCTCCCCCACGGGGTGCAGCTAATTAATGTAAGAAACGGCACCAGAGGCTACGAGGCATTGAACTGGAGTGTAATTAGCTACATGGGATTTGCCAAGTGTCTCCATCCAGACAACAGGCAGGAAACCTCAGGGCCATCCTCTGTCAAAGAGCTGCTGTATGAAAGCAGAACCCCTCGAGGGGTGCTCAGTGCTGCTGTCCAAGCCCGTGGGTCCTTTGGCGCCTGGCACAAGGCTGTATCGGGATGTACGCAACAGCCCCGCTCCTGCTCCCCGCCCCAGGGTGCCAACAGCACAGTCATCTCTCTCCTCCTTGCTGCAGCTTATTTAATATTTATGCACCCAAATGCCAGCAAATATCCTAATACTTCATGTGCTCAAGGGTCCAGAGCTCTGCCGAGATATTTTGCTGCCTATGTCTCCTTTCCCCTTGCACCGGGCTCTGTGTAGGTGCTGTTACTGGGTCAGTCTGGTCTCCTGCATGGGGATGGGAACAACCACACCAGCTGGTGTCCCGGTGTCTCCTTGTCACCCCCATTTGCTTCTCCCAGGCACAGAGGGCAGGATGCCTTGGGTGGGCACTGGCACTGGATTTCATCATGTCATCTCCCTTCACAGGCCACGGAGATCTAGTGAATGCGAAGAGGTAGGTGTCCAAAACATGCCAGATGATTCACACCTCCAGAAGTGCCTGTTTTTGTCCACTGAGCACCCAGTGGCTCAATAGTAGGTGTCCGTAGTCAGACCCAGACAGCTTGTCACACCCCACAGGACCCATGGGTTTTAGGCACTGTGAACACGAGGTAGTAAATATCTTATGCTGCTTCTGGTCTCCATGGGCACCTCCTTGTGAAGGGCTGAAATTAAACGTGCCTGGTTTTATCTAGCCTTTACTGGGATAACAAAACCACCCATTTTCATCTCTAAAGGCTTTGGAAGCCTGGGACAAAGGGATTTATCCTCAAGAAGCTGAACTAGAGGCTGTGGGATAACCCACCTCTCTTGGATAAGCCAAGAGGGGACAGAAATAGCCTCAATCCCACCAGAGGCCTGAACCTGCAAAAGCAAATGGGGCTTGTGATTCATGCCGTGGCCGGCTGCCCGCAAGGTTTGCACAGGAGCGTGCGCAACCGCGAGCGGAGCTGTCGGGTTCCTGGCCCTGGCCATCCTGAGCTCCTGCAGGAAGGATGGACGCTCTCTGAAACACGCCAAGACTTGGAAAGGAGCGTCACGTCACGCCTGGCAGGAGGAAACCTCTCCAAACATAATGCGGCTTCTGTTCAAGGCTCCCTTTGCCCGTGTGGATGGTGTAAAATGTGCTTTCCTTATTTTGCTTTTAAAAAAACCCCATGCAATGAAACACAAAGCAAAGGGCACCAGAGGCACACTGGCACAGGGGTGATGGGGAAAGGGAAAAACAAGGCAGCAATCAAAATCTATCACCTGCTGTTACCGTTAGCAGAGTTTGGTCCCGTTAGCTCCGTGCATGCTCTCCTGCTGCCAGCCTGGCCGTCCTTGCCTTTGCTCTACAAAAAAGGAGTCAAGATGAGTCACAGCAGCGATGAGATAAAGGTTCTGCTGACCTGTCGAGCAATACCAGCGGCTTCACGGTCAGGGTCTTGGGCTGTGACCAGCAGCAGGCAGCTCAGGCAGGAGCAGGGACAAGCGTGACAGCCCACATGGCAGCTTTGGCACCGAAATAACCCTCCTTCCCAGGATGTCTCACCTGGAAGGGGCCTCTTCTGCACTGATTTTAGGCATCTTCTTCCCCACCTTCATGTCCAGTGGATGGCAACCAAGCTGGTGAAAGGTGTGGAGGGTCTGACCTATGAGGAACGGCTGAGAGAGCTGGGGGTGTTTAGCCTGGAGAAGAGGAGGCTCAGAGGTGACCTTATTGCAGTCTACAACTACCTGAAGGGAGGTTGTAGTGGAGTGGGAGTCGGCCTCTTCTCCCAGGCAACTAGCGATAGGACAAGAGGACATAGCCTCAAGCTTCGCCAGGGGAGGTTCAGGTTGGACATTAGGAAGAATTTCTTCTCAGAAAGGGTCATTAGACATTGGAAGGGGCTGCCCAGGGAGGTGGTGGAGTCACCATCTCTGGATGTGTTTAAGAAAAGACTGGACATGGCACTTAGTGCCATGGTCTAGTTGCCATGGTGGTGTCAGGGCAACGGTTGGACTCGATGATCCCAGAGGTCTCTTCCAACCTCATTGATTCTGTGATTCTGTGATTCTGTGATGGAAGAGGAACAGACTGGTATGGCCAGAGATCAAGAAAGCCCCAAATAAGAAAAAAAAGAGTAATCTTTGCTCGCTTAATATTTGATGAAAGCCAGTTCTGTCTCAGCCCAGAGGGCTTCTGTTTAGCTGTGGTGCGCAGGGGAAATTTCTTATATGTGTTTGCAGACAGAAGCTAAACCTCTTGGGCACTGTTATCCCATGAGCAATCACTCCTGTCTGTGCTGGGGTAAATGAGAAAAAGTTTGGGGTGAGGGACAGGGTTCTGGGTGCAAGGGAAACCACAGGGAGGGTTTGGAATGGCAACTGTGTTCGCGTGTGTTGTTGAGATTTGCCCAGAGGCTGGGACATAAATACTCATCTCCTTTGCAAACAGGGTGGGAAATTCTTTAATTGTTTATACTATATCTTAAAAAAAAAAAAAGAAAAAAAATTCCTTGGGCAGGAAAGCTTCATCTTTCCCCATTCCCTGTGCTTGCAGTAAATAAAAGCTGCTCCCTGCTGCTTCTCTCACCCCTCTGATCTCTGGTGTTTCTCAGCCACGGTCTTACACTAGAGGTTTGAGCTGTGCTCTGCAGCTACAAGTAAAGAAGATGGGACGAGGCTTTCCACAGGGCAGATGCGATGCAGGAAGACAGTATGTGTGGTTGGGGTAGGATTGCAGCGGCTGGACTCACTCCCCTCCATCTGGACCCACTTTATTGAGGCCCCCGGGGGGGCTCTCATCACCCTCTGCTTTTTCTCTGTTTGGGATAGAGACACTGGCTCATCCCGCTTCAGGGCGAGATCTTACCTGGGCTCCCTGAGGTGACTGTCACCCCAGACGTGGGTAGGACCATGCCTTGATATTTTGGTAATTAACGGCTATTTCCTGAGAGAGAGAGAGCAGCAGACCTGGGGGGGTAACATGGCTCCTCTGGGCCCCAAAACTTTGGCCAAGCTCTCCTTGGCAAATCGACTCTCCTGAAAGTTAGCTGGGAAGGTGCTCCGACTCTTCTGAAAATCCCACCCACATGGCATCATATAGGGTGCTGCTACCCATGGGGCTGATATGCTGCTGCATTGCTCCAATCTCCCTCCTTTGGGACCTCCGTGGCGATGCAATGCCCTTACTCAAGCAGTGTCATTAAAGCTGATGATAGACTCGCACACCAAATTTGGCAGGGAGGGAGAAGATTAAGATGTTTCCACTCATGGCTATCAGTAGCTTCTACTCATGGTTACTCCATGTCTGAGGGACTTTGTTGCTGTTTTGGTTGGATTCACCATGTGGTGGTGACCCGAGGGTAGGTCCCACCTCTGCTGTAAAGGCTGGATTTAGAGACAACCATAAGATGCTGATGGGACTTAGGGACCATCATGCTGGATCCAGCACTGGGTGGCCATTCACAAAGAGAAACTCTGGGGTGTCTGTGGCAGGTCCCTTAGCTCCCTCCCACCTGCAAGGCATCTATGCATAAAGCATAAATAACCATGCTGGCCAGTTTCTTCTAACAGCACGGGGCAAAATAGCACTGCGGCTGCACTGCCAGCTGAAGTGCTCAGCTGCAAACCTCATTTCTCCTGACATACTGCTCTGGACACGATGTGAGATCCCACTAATGCTGTTTCCCTAGAACTAAAGGTCACTTACTCATATCCAACGCCATCGGAATCGCATTTCTGAGGTCGGTGTCACTGGGTGAGTGGTCCAAAAAATGAAGCCGGTGTTTCAGCTTTCCAAAGGGAGAACCTATCATGTGGATTAAAGACAGTTAATGAAAAGAGCCAGTTTCTCACTTTGAAGACCAAAATACTGTGTTTATCTACCTTCACATGCAGCTTCAAATGTGTCTTCCCCAAAATGGGTCATCGGCACCTTCCAGATTTAACCTCACTGTACATTTATGAGGAAAGAAGGTAAAAATTAGACAGCTTTTCTGGTCTTTTGATCAAGGTGGGTTATCCTTCCAGAAGAGGTTGTTGTACCTCAAACAAACCATGAGCACCAGATGGAAGTTCCTGTGTGGTGGCAACTTGTAAGTTAGACTGAGTGAGTGCAAAACCACCTTCAGCCTTGGCAAGGTCCGTGGGTGTCTCCGCTCTGCTCCTCAGCACTGGGAAGTGTGGAGCAGGGGTTGGTCAACAGCTACTTCTTAATCTTGCTGGGGATGATGCTGTAGCACGCTGCACTGGCCTAACACAAGGGCTTAAGTTTAAATGATAATATGCAGGACAGTCCTGAAAGGGCTTTTTTATATTGGCTTTTAAGGGCTTTTGTCTCTGTCTTAAACGCACATCAGCCATGTCTGGACCATTAACCTAAACAAGACCAGGGCTAGGGTACAGGCTTCTGTGATCATCCACAGTATGATCCATGGCATGTGTGTTGTCCCAGACCAATTAATTCTCCCGCAGATGGTATCCAGCATCATTCCCAACACACAGCAGGAACCACAGCCCTTTTTGGGATAGCAGGAAGGGGAGGATGTGAACTGTGCGGGGCAGAAAGCCAGCCCTGACCCCCTTTATGTTCGAGTACAGAGGTAGGATGCAGACTCACCTCTACGTGGGAAAACAACGCCCTCCCCAAAGTGAGCCAAGGGCACCATTCCCCTGCAGACCTGCCTGGGCTTTGAGGGTAGATGGATGTTTTGGGAACTATGAGCCAAAGCAAAAATAAGCTAGAAAAACAGCCCGGGAGCCAAGCCCAGCAGCGTTCTTCAATGCCTCATTAGCCTCCCGAATGCCTTGTCTGACCTACCCAGAAACATGCAGAAAATATCCCCTCTGGAATAAGAGCTGTCCATGAAACTCCTGGCAGGGACGTGGCCACTGAGGCTGGTGTTGTGTTGGGACCTGTCTCCACAACCCATGTCCTAAGTTGCTGGTGCTGAGCTTCACTCACATGCCTCATGAGTGAGTTTGGTTTTTTTTTTGGCAGTTGTAAAAACCCAAACAAGAACTGGATTAAGCTGATTAGGTTCTGGTTGTGTTGATGCAATGAGGCGGGAGTGATGGGCAGAGCGTGGCCATCTCTCTGCTGGGGCACTGTGGGCAAGGGGTGCACCCCATCATCCCCTCTCATGGCTGAGGACTGGTCACTCAGGCTGGGGGAGACCCTCCACCTCATGTGCTGCTTATGGTCACCACCTGGCCCCCTGTAAGAGAGAATTTTTGAAGAGGACAAGGGGGAAAATGTCCCCTTGTTTGTTTGTTCCTTCCATCTGTGTTTGGAGAGAAAGGATTTATAGAAGTCAATTCAACTCCCTGTCTTGCCTCAGCTGATATATTTCTCCCCATCCTCACAGAGTCACAGAGTCACAGAATGGTTTGGGTTGGAAGGGACCTTAAAGATCATCTAGTTCCAACCCCTCTGCCACAGGCAGGGACACCTTCCACTAGACCAGGTTGCTCAAAGCCCCATCCAACCTGGCCTTGAACATCTATGCCCAGCTCCACCAGGAGAAATCCTGCAATCAACTGGGACCACCCCAGCAGAGAAAGGGACAATTTCAGCACCATCAAGGAAGAGTTCAGACAAGTGCTTGGGCCTGATGCTAAACCCCAGGCTGCAGAGGGGGAGGAACAGGAAAGTGGTGCTCGGAGCATGCAATGCCACATTAATGGCCGCCTCTCCTTCAGCTCTCCCCATTGGGAGTCATCAGCTTAAGTCCACCTCCACCTTACCGAGAGGGAGGTGGGGGTCCAGGCACAGCCGGTGGGAGAGGCAGGGATGGGAAGCAGGTCCTCTGTGGGGTGCCCCAGGGGGATGTGCAGCCCCAGCACGCTTGCAGCGCTTGCCAGCTCCGCACAGCTGCTCCCCTCATCTGCGTGCATCCAGAGTGGCTCCATTCAGCAGCGCTGCTTCCCGCAGCCTGAAAGGGCTGCTGATTATTTTTAATGAGCCTTCTCCTTGCTGGAGGTTTGTTTCGCACTGATTGCGTGGGCAGTGCCGTAATTTCACCCCGCCAGGCAGGTTTGCTTGCCCTGTGCTCCCTGGCATTGCTCGGCACCTACGGGGAGCTGGTGGGGGGGCCCAACAGGTTTGGGGAGCAAATACGCAGGTTATGGAGCGATAGCTGCCATGCCCCACTTGAGGCAGAAGGTGTAGAGGACCCCCGCAGGAATGCAGGGCCCTGAAATGGAGGAGAGCAGCATACCCTCCAACCTCGCTCTTGGAGAAGGTTTGACCTCCACAACGTTTGCACAACCTCCAGGGCACGGCACGATGCCTGCCCAGCTCTGACCTCCTCCCTCCCACCTAGCAGCAAGGTTAGGATATTTGGGAGGCTCCTCCCCTGCCCCGTAGCCTTCCTGCATGCCTGCCCCAAGAGCCCAGCCCATGATTCAGCCCATCCTGAAGCACAGAAGATGATTCACATCCTAAAAGTGCCTATATCTCTCCATCAGCTCCAAAGCGAGCCCAGGATGCAGCGCTGAGCTCGCTGTCTTTGGATGCTGGATCAGGCCCTTCATACTCTGGAGAAACAAGTAGCATCCTGGCCTTGCAGAAGCCAACACTAATGTGATAGAGGATGGTCTTGCAGTGACAGCAGTGCAAGGTGCAGCGCTTGGGGCTGTCGCTGGAAAACCACCAGCTCTGCATGGGGCTGCTCCATGCAGTAACTGCCTCATCCATTAGTCCGTGTAATCTGACGGGACATACCCTGTTGAAACCTGCTACCCAGCTTTATTTTTTCACGTTACTCCTCCTGCAATTTTCTTTTCCCCTGAGAAATTATTTAAACAGATGGCTGAGCTTGATATTAATACACTTATTTCAACATTTGCATAGAGCATCTGTTAGGAAAAAAAATGTTTTGCAGGTTTAAAAAAATAATTTTTTTTTCATCTTTGACTTGAATTCCAAGAATCTGAGAAGACGACTACCTCTTCCAAGAATGTATAAAAGCTTCATTTATATACCAGTAGGATGCAACACCACTGAAATGTCACTCACTGGCAGATGATTTGGAAGGGGAGAGGGAAATGAATGTGTGTATTACAGAGCTGATCAAGTCTAGACCAAAAAAAGGAGAAAATTTTAAAAGCAAGCTCCCACCCTAGTCTTTCTGGTGTTATTTGGGCCAGTCAAATAATTTAGAGCCAAATTGTCTCATTTTCCTCATTAAATAGTGTCTCATTTATTGAGCTGTTCTGCTGCAATGCTGATCTGGCATATGGTGATCGTCTCCTGGCCATGTCCTGAGCTCACAGCGGGCTGAGCCCCCTTCCCCTGTGCTCCTGCTCCCTTCTGCCTTCCTTGGAAAGGAAAGCAGGGGGCACAGCCCAGGTGGGACCACCAGTGCATCTCTCCTGTCCATGTCTCAGCTGCTCAGAGGGCCAGGATCTCAAGGTACACGTGGCGTGTCTTCAAAGGGTGGTCTAGATGAAGCTGTTGAGAAATCACATCTTTTTCTCTCAGAGAAGATCTGACAGTATGTCTGAATCCCGTATACCTCTTTCTTCCCCAGTAAAATAGTGTCCTACAATAATTTTGGATTATTAATTTTTGAACTAGCCCTCGGAGGGGCCACAATAAAAATAAAACCTCATGAAGCCCTATGTGGTTCATCGCTGCACATTAACAAGGGGCCGTTCCCTTCTGTCCAAACTCTCCGGGTCACCTCCTTGTTAAACCCACGGGGCCCATACTCTCCTTCCACCCAAAGGACTACTCTGATGCTAAGTTACTTTATTTCTCCTTTTTATGACTGTGTAGTAAACATCTTTCTGATGTTTTCAGCTGGCCTCCACAGACTGGTGTCTGGTCTGATGTTATTAAAACGATGTGTGCCCATCACGGAGAGCTGTAGGTCAGGCTAAGCTCTCAATCCATACGTGCATTTGTGTAATTGCCTCTGCAACAGGATTTCCCACTAGTTTAATACCGTATGTTTTTAAGAAGGTGGCTATTTGTGCCTTCAGTTTTTATTCTGTCTGCTCCACTCAAGTAGCATGGAGGATGCGGTCAAGGTGACCGATCCCCACTCTGGCTCATGTGATGGAGGCTCTGATCTCATCAGACCTCAGCTGTAACGGAGTCACCCAACCTGCAGCAGTGTTGATTCAGAGCAGTACCTTTGATCTGGAGTCGTTCTGGATTCGAGGTTTCACGTTGTAAGGGCTATGTATCTCAGACTGGTTTTCCCTTGGTTTCATACATCACTGTATCCAGAGGCACTATGGTCTAGGGTATTACAGGCGAGAGGCAGTGTTATAAATCATAGCCCATACATGCTTTAATTATTTTGTCAAGATGATTTATAAGCTCTAACTTACTAGAAAGTACCAGGCTGTACCTGTGGACCGGTCTTTTCTGGTCCTTACCTGTGTTAGCTCTGAGGACCTGCTCCTCACCTTTTCCTCCCACGTCTGTGCTCAGGGTATGGTACTTTTTGGAGTCAAGCAGCCGCTTACCTTGACAGTGACTATGGAAATGGACCCGAGACTAGACAGGTATTTTCCAGCTGGACCCAATATGACACACGGCAGCCCCTGCCATCCCCCCTGCCATGCACCAGCCACCCGCCCCCACATCCCCACACCAGGGTAACTCAGCTTACCCCGTAACAAACTTTTCTGGCAGGGCGTCAGATCAGCCAGAGGAATAAAAATTTACAGCCATAGCCAAGGTGATGCCAAAAATACCTGGCATAAATAACCGCCTCCCAGCACACAGGTAACGGGGTTGTGATTTAAGTCCCTTGCAACGAGGGAGGAGGGAGAGGAAGGGATGCTGCTTTTTGAACATTTTTCCAGTGTTTTCACTTTTTAATGATCTACTTAAGCCCATTGCTGAAGGGTGTAATTTATGGATCCAAAATATAACTGCGGGGTTTGCAGCCTCCATGCTTTGGCTCCGTCTGGTTTATCACTCGGTTCATTCCTCACAGTTTTGCATGACAGCGCAAGGGCTGAGTGCCATGAATGGTATGCAGATAAAAACAGGGGAGAAAGGCTTTCCCTCAAAGGCCAAGCGCTGGAAGAGTGAAGGGGAGGGGGAATAGAGGGGAACGTGCTTGGGGGAGGCTCCGGAGAAGCTGTGAAATGCCTCTGGAGCAGCCAGTGGGAGATACACAGAAAAAGCAATGTCAGAGGCTGTGTGATGGAAACCAAGGGCTGGATGCAACCCTGCAGGCACTGAGGGGCAGGGAAATCACATCCTCGTGCACTGGGATGATGGCGTCAGAGGCGACGATGCTCACGTAGGGGTATCCCATCTTCCAGTCCCTCTGTGCAGACCCTGGCTGCTGAGACTGAACCCAGGCACATCTGTAAGCGTGCATATGGGTCCTGCTCCCCTCCTGCGCAGTGAGGGCTTTGCTCTGGCCTTACAGCTTCACCAAGGGCATGGTGCAGCCCCAGACCCCAGGAAGTGAAGAGACCCTGCAGGAAAGCCGAATGCTGTGCGTGAAAAGGCAAGGAGGCATCCCTACAGCTTCCTTCATCACAGCAGGTTTTGAGGTGTAGAGTGAAGACGTGCCCCTTTCTCTTGCCCTTTGGTGGAGGGAGGGTGGGGGGAGTGGGGAGGAGGATCTCCTGCCTGCTCTGCTCCTCTGCGCTGGGCTGCCCTCCCTGCAGGATCCAGCACTATAGTTAGATGAGAGGTAACACGAGGGAGGGTTGACACGGCAGAGGACTTGTTTCCTCCTGGCCGGGATTTCCAGTCAGGAGCAGAGCAGTGAAGCCTTGGGACTGGTTATCTCCCTGCAGACAGACCTGGAGGAGGCTCCTGCTCATGTCTAGGTGCTGGAGCTGTGGTCCTACACCTTGGCAGCTTTCCAACCTGATGGGATCCAGGTTTTGTCAGCAATAGTGGGGCCAGAGCTGGGTCACAGCCCTCAGCTCTGAGCTAAAGGATGAAGTTAGAGTCCCTGTATTTCTCACCCCAGCTCCACCACAGACACAGTTTAACATCGCTAGAAAATGAGTTGTGAATTCCATTTATGCGCATGGTAAATCTTCGGGGAAGGTCCGAGCCAGGTTGTGGAGAGGCATCCACACCCATTCCTGTTCCTGATCTCCGTATACCCGCTCAGAAAATAAAACCATGCAGCTTTGCCTCCCTCCTGCTTTTCATGAGAGTCTGGCTCCAGAAGCGTGCTCCCTTGCTCTGGCCATTTCCATAATTAAAGCAATAAGCAGTGAATGTGATTTAAACCAAGCCTGAGCTCTTGAAAAGCCACCTGTGGTGTTAAAAGCAAGTCAATAAAGCGTGTTAATAGAAGCGCTAACATTTGAGCAGCGTACAGGCAGCGTTAATTATGACATTCCCCATCCTGCAGGTCGTTCCAGTGTCCCTCTAGGAACAGGCAGTGGTGACAGGTTTTGGATCTGAGCGTTGGGCTCAGCAGCAGCACAGGTCATGAGGGGAACAGTATCAGGCTGGGCAGGCAGAAAGCATGGGACAGGCAGTCTGATTTGCTAGTTAGACCTCTTAAACGCATGCTGGTATCCCAGCCTGGGTCCCAGAGCCACCACCTATCTGCTATTCTAGTGCCTTCAACTGAGATTTAAATACATCTTTGCACGCAGACAAGGGCTGGCTTGAAATCACCCCAGGACAAGAGAATGGACTAAAGCATCCTGCCAGGCATCAGAACCGTCATCCTGGGGAGCAAACTGCAGGCTGTTTGCAGCTTTTGCTGTCTGTCCCATGGGCTGTCTGTCCTGCTCTAGGCTCCCAGTGGTCTGCTCTGGCACCAGTCCTTTGCTCATGAGGTTGAATCCAAGTTATTAGTTCCCTTTATCTCCTCCTTGGCAGCTGAAGTTCCTCTCTGACAGGCATGAGCCATTAAAGGACTGTGAAGAGGTATTCCAGCAGCAGAATGAACACAGGACGCTCTATCATCAGCCCCTGTTATCCCAAGGCTGGTGCACTGGGATATTTGGGAACAATTTGGACCCATCCTGGCTCCAGAAGCAGTGCAGCTACAGATGTGTTAAGATGTGTTGGGTCCAGCTCTGCCCTGGGCTATTGCAAATAGCTTTGCCCACGTATAAACTTACTTTACCCAAAGACTGAAGAGCTCAGCCCACGAGCAGTTTGATACTGATACTGTTCTAAGTGGAAAGCAGAGGCAAACGGAAACAGGAGAATTTTACATTCACAAGTGCCAAAATAGTCAAACATTTGTCCTGAATGTACTGTCTGAAAAAGCATTGCGAACTGCTTTGCTCTTCCAGACTGTTGTGATGTGTCTGCTCACATGTGCACAGGGACAGGCTCCAAGGAGAAACAATGACAGTAGCACCTTCTCAGAAAAGCCCTGAATTAGCAAGATGCTTGGCACATGCTTAATATTAAGCATGTGCTTAAATCCATCCCCCAACATCACAGCCCTGAAACATGGTGGCGAATCCACCCTGGAGCCAGTCAGTAGCTGATACTCCAGAGCCATCAGCTGGAACTTAAAACATGTCCTCAAGTGCTTTGGGAGGCAGGGGCCAAACTCCCACTGAGTCAGCTGAGTCTCTGTCTCTCCAGTTTTAATTAAATTCCATTTTTACAGTAGAAAAAAAGTGCTCACGAGCATTTGATTAGAGCTTTTTCAGATTTTTTGATCAGCATGGGACAGAGGACATGTTCAGTCTGTCATTAAACATCCTCTGACGGCTTCTAGAAGTCAAATACTTGGCTTAAAAAAATGTGTTATATTAGATTTCTCTCTCTCTTCCATACGTGCTGCTTCATGATTTTGCCTTCTCCAAGTGAGCCCTCAGTGTGTATGGAGGATGGAGAAGCATTTCTGCTTGCACTGCCCCATATAGTGTGTATTTTACACAACATACACCCTGTTTCTGCAGAGCTTCAGGCGAGGTGGCATCCTTACCCCCCATTATACATGGGGAAAATGAGGTGAAGAATTTGAGTGAATAGACCACGGGCAGGTAACAAGTTGACAGCACATCTGGACATTGGGGTACTTTCTCCCTGACTCCTTGGACTGTGCCCTCTAATACAAACGCTTGGGGCACAACAACCCTATGCACCGCTACAGGCTGGGGGAAGAGGGGCTGGAAAGTGCCTGGTGGGAAAGGACCTGAGGGTGTTGGTCTATAGCTGGCTGAGTATGAGCCAGCAGTGTGCCCAGGTGGCCAAGAAGGCCAACAGCATCCTGGCTTGTACCAGCACTAGTGTGGCCAGCAGGGCAAGGGCAGGGATCATCCCCCTGTACTCAGCACTGGTGAGGCCACACCTCCAATACAGTGTTCAGTTCCGGGCCCTTCACTACAAGAAAGACACTGAGGTGCTGGAGAGAGTCCAGAGAAGGGCAACGAAGCTGGTGAAGGGTCTGGAGCACAAGTGTGATGGGGAGCAGCTGAGGGACCTGGGGGTGTTTAGTCTGGAGAAAAGGAGGCTGAGGGGAGACCTTATCACTGTCTACAGCTACCTAAAAGGAGGTTGTAGTGAGGTGGGTGTTGGTCTCTTCTCCCAGGTAACAAATGATAGGACAAGAGGAAATGGCCTCAAGTTGTGCCAGGGGAGGTTTAGATTGGATATCAGGAAAAATTTCTTCACCAAAAGGGCTGTCAAGCATTGGAACAGGCTGCCCAGGGAAGTGGTGGAGTCATCATCCCTGGAGGGATTTAAAAGCCGTGTAGATGTGGTGCTGAGGGACATGGGTTAGTGGTGGACTTGGCAGTGCTGGGTTAATGGTTGGACTTGATGATCGTAAAGGTCCTTTCCAACCAGACCAATTCTATTCTATTCTATTCTATTCTATTCTATTCTATTCTATTCTATTCTATTCTATTCTATTCTATTCTATTCTTTTAGTATATCAACCAAAATCACAGTGTCTGACTTGACTTTTGTCAAATGAGTGTGTGGTTCAGAAATTCACAGACACAGGAGCCTGGGAGAGCCTGTGGGACATGGAAAGCAGCTGGTGGCAGAGTCAGAGGATGATCCTGGGAATACCCCAGCAGGATTGTGTCCTCTCCTTCTCCCAGACAGAGTGGATAACACAGAGTGGCAACACAACCTGCTCTGGAGGCAGGTCAGCATCTGCACACCACCTGGGGCTTTAACACCCCAAGGATGTTCTGCCTTGTCTGTGTCACCTGCAGATCCACGCAGGATCAATTTACTGGTGCTGAGGCGGCTCACGGGCATCTCCAAGGGAACAGCAGCTCAAGAGGAGCTCCCTGGGGAGGAAGTTTGGGGGACAGCAGGATGTGCTGGTTGTGTCGTTCAGCACCGTGGGTCCTGCCAGCGGATGGGGAGAGAGTACGTCTATGTGCTAAGCTCTTTCCCAGCCCCTGTGATGAAGCAGATCCTGGGTGGATGAAAGAACAAAGGAGGGAGCGAAGGAGCTGTGTAAAAAGGTTAGCTCTGCGTCTGTCCAGGGTGCCTGCACAGTGTGCCACTTGCTGCAATCGGAGGAGATGCCATCTCTTTCTTCAGGCCTCTGCCTCTTGGGGGTTCATGGCTGGTGCCAAATTCCCTTTGCTTTTCTCCTTCTCTCTCTTTAAGAGAGTTGCAAGTTCCTGAGTTGCTTCTCTCCTCTGTCTTTCCTACCAGCACTTTCATCTGATATGTTTGGGTCCCTCACTGTTGCATAAAACAACTCCTTGCTTGCAAATGTGGCCTCTCAACTTATCCTAAGCTCCCAAGGTTGCTCTGAACATGGAAGAAAGGGTCCAGAGAAGTGGGCTGTGCCTGGATGCCCCCAGGACTAGGGCTGTAGGTCTCCCTCCCCCAGCCTAGTTGGGTGCCAGCTCACTCCATGTCATTCACTGAGCTCTGTGAGAGGAGGAGCGGAGCGCTGGAAGGAGAGGGTATGGTGCAGGTATGTCATCGCAGTGGACGTGCAGGTCCTTCCTCCTCAGATCATCACACAAATATCTTCCCTGCTCCCTCTCACTGTCAGGAGGAAGGACATTTGCCCAAGGAAATAATTTTTGCCCTCTATAAGTTCCTTGCCCAGGGCTTGACAGCAAAGCCCACTGCCTGCTGCAGTGCAAGAGTTGCCTGGTCCTGCCTCGTAAGACCCTAGTCTCTGCCTGTCTCCATCCCTCGCCTTTCATTTGATACCTTAAACTACCAATTTTTAGTGCAGGGAAGATCTTGCAGGATGTATAGAGCTTGGTACTCTGGTCTTTGTTTCTCTGGTACTACTTCAACATGAAGGATTTAAGCCCTGTGATAAGCCAACCCCTGCCTCTACCACAAAGTCAAACTTACTGTTTTCATCCTGGCTGCTTTGTCTGTGTTCAGACTCCTCAGGCATTTCCTCACTTGGCATTTATCACTTTCAGTATATCTACATGGACTTTATTTTTCTTACTAAAACAGATTGAAAAACCATCAGCTCCTTGACTGCTGTCCCCTTAACCTGTCACTAAATATTCTTCATCTTAGGATATGCTCTTGAAAAACGTATAGATTCGAGTCCTGCCTCTCATGGCTGCTGTTTAGCTAAGATATATATGTTATTATTCATCTCTCCAGTCTCTCCTCAGCCAGTCCTTCTGCTCACCACCGTGGCTGGATTCCCCCATTACATATAAAGTCTGCCTTTGCCCTGGATGGAGATGTTATTTATTGCCTCTTGCTCGCTTGGCTACAGACAGAATAAAACCGTCCCTCCAGTTACCACACTGCTTTCAAAGGTGCGATGGCCTCATTTCTCCAGACTCAAGTGTGAGCTATGGCTGCCAGTGAAAACTACTCAGCGTCCGCCAGCGGAGATGAGCTGCGAACACTAACCACACCAGACCTGCAGAGATCAGCAGGTTTTCTCTGGAGATCTAGTGGTGACGGAACGTGGTGGAGACCATGAATCACCCCTCACCCCGCGGGTGAGGCAAGGGCCAACAGCGATGACAGGGTGGGCAGCAGCACCAGAGGGAACTTCTGCCGTGGCTGCTGACTGCAAAATGGGGTGAGAGCTCACACCACTACCTGTTAAGCAGGTCCTTCATTTTCACTAATGTGCAGTAATAAATTCACTCAATTTGGCTCAATTAAAAAACTTCTGGGACCCCTGAATGTGTGCAGCAGAGCATGCAAGTGGTGGGACCTCATGGACAGCACGGTAGTCAGAGTGGGACCACAAGAGAAGATGAACCCACCTCCCTTTCTCTCCCACTTGTCTCAGTTATCTCCTTGGTACCTCCACCTGCAATGGGGAAAACATCAGCCAAGCTGCAGGCAGTGATTCCTTGAGAACATTGCTCCATGGGGCACCCCAGTGGGTGCCAGCTGGGGCAGGGACAGGCTTTTTGGTGCAAGAGGAGGATGGCAGATGGCTGAGAGCTGCAGGGTCAGCAGAGCATCCTTGTCTCAGCTGTGAGGTGAGGGCAGGCACCCGGCCCTTCCTGTGCAGGCAGAAGGAGTAGACATGGGCATGGCTGGAGGGCTGCTGCGCTGGTGACCTGCCCGAGCTGCCAGGTGTTTAATTTAAGCATCCTTCTGTCATCTCTCCAGCTTCACTAGAAGCCAATTCACAGGCCTCTTGCTGGCTTCCTTCTCCCAGAAGCTTTGAAACATCCAAAAATTGTAAGTCAGACCTCACAGTGTCTTAAGATTAACTGGGGGAAAAAACATCTCCATCAGGACTTTTTTAAAACAAACATACACGGGGTACTTTTCCTGGCTGGTTGCACTATGTAGGGTTGGATGGTGTAGTGCTTTTCACTTTTTCAGTGTTCCTTACAGTGAGGAGAGACTCATAAAATCATAGAATCATAGAATCCTAGAACGGTTTGGGTTGGAAGGGACCTTAAAGATCATCTAGTTCCAACCCCCCTGCCACAGGCAGGGACACCTTCCGCTAGACCATGTTGCTCAAAGCCCCATCCAACCTGGCCTTGAACACTGCCAGGGAGGGGGCAGCCACAGCTTCTCTGGGCAACCTGTTCCAGTGTCTCACCACCCTCACAGGAAAGAATTTCTTCCTAATATTTAATCTAAATCTCCCCTCTTTCAGTTTAAAACCATTCCCCCTCATCCTGTCACTACTTTAAATCATCTTAAAAAACAAAGAGAGATCTTACATAGAGTTTACAGCTCCAGGAGCCATGGGCTTATTTAAATAAAACACCAAATAGATTTCTGACGTGATTGGGGGAGCTGGGAAAGCAGACTCCCAATCAGACACAGGCTTCTTATCAAAGGTCACCATCACCAAAAAAGACCAAAAGAAGCAAAACCCCAGGAGAGTTAAGTCCCTTTGCAGGGCTGAGAAAGCCAGGGCTGGAGAGTCTGTCGTTGCACTAGTACATCGATTTGGGATGAATGCTTCGAGATACAGTCATTTTCCTAAGCAAGAAATCAGCTGCTTGACGCTCATTAGTGCTAATGAAAATCATACAGCCCGAGTTTGTGCTCCAGCCAGTAATTCCTCCAAACGCTGCCATTTTTACTGTTGTCTCAGGGAAGAAGCCGGAGCAGAGTCTGAGATACTGAACTTTAAACCGGTGCCAGTTCTAAATGAAGCAAAGCTATCGTAGAGTATGCAGAGGGGTTTATTAGGTTGCCCTTGAATTTTATCCAGCTGGACAGGAAGGGACAAAAGCCCCTGCCTTTACAATAGTCCTAATAAAAATAAAACAAAAATGCAGGAATTTCCACCAGACTCCTAAGATAATTGCTCTGGGACACCTGCACGGGGAGAGCTCTCATCCTGCTCCGTGTCCATGGTGTCCGTGTCTCACCGTCCTCTACAGTGATGGTGATACACCAGTCTCGTGCTGCTCTATGCATGGGCCAATAAAGCTGCTTCTCCATGACATGGTGGAAACTCTCCCTTCAAAGCGTGACTCAAACCTTTCCGCTTTCATATCCCCTGCAGGCAAGAAGCCAGGTTAAGGTTTTGTTGGTCAGGAGTGTCCGGACCACAAGGATCACACATTTCCTATGTGATCTTGGCCAGTCTATTCACCTCTCGACCTTCGCTTCCTTACTTTTAAAGTCTAGGCAATAACAGCCTCTTAGAGGAAGGAAGCATGAGGATTCGTACGTTAATATTTGTAAGACACTCGAGGGATACGTTGAGGACGTCCATAAAAATGTCTAGCAGCAATGAGCAATGTTTTTTCTGGGCATAACTTGAATTCAGCCCAGACTGCTATTGTTCCCAGAGCACCTGTGGGTACTAAGCCTCGGGGACACTTTCCTAAGCTCCATAAATATGGAGAAAACAGGAATAAAAAAGAAAATATCACATTGCTTCGATGGGTAGAGCCTTCACTCACAACTGTGTATCTCAAACCTGCACTAAAATCTGGATTAATTCCAGAAGATTTTTCCATTTTTGGTCTATTTCTTCAATGTTTCCTTTGGTGACCATGTTAGTAGCTGGCTGGATCTGAAGTATTCACTCATTTGTTCCATGATTAGCAATCACTGAAGTGTGTGACTCTCTTGACAGATCTCAGCAACAGCTTTCATTTCATGCAGGTCTAGGGCTGAGAGTCCCCACTTGGTTTGGTTGCTCCATTGGAAACACAGACTGAATAGCAAAGGTGTCAAGGGAGAGAAACCTAAAGTTTACACTCACGTAACCGGGAAGAGAATTTATTCTGAAACATGGTAATTTAGGCCTTATTTCTACATTTAAAGAATAAGGCCACTGTGGCAGAAAAAAAAACTTTTACAGAAAAGTGGCTGTCTGATGGTGGGCAGTAGAAGGTGATCCATGACTTTACTAATGAATAGGGTGGTGTTCACGAAACTAAATTTTAAAGTGTTTTCCATTCTAGGAGAGCACTGAAAAAGCCTGGCTCGTGTAATAAGACATGACTTCACTTGCTTTGCTGGTGTAATCTACAGCTTTGCAAAGCCATACAGTCTTCTGTGCATGCAACCACTAGCATGGCATTGGGAGGACTCCTCTGGTTGTCCTTCTGGATGGGTTGTCTTTTCATGCACTGATTAAATATTTAGCACTGTGGACAGCCTGCTTTTCTGCATGGGAGCCTGGAAGTCTTAGGTCCAGGGAATAAGAGGAAGAGCCTTTATCAATGACATCTGTTTTATCAGGATTCCTGGTGGAGGGATTTGCCCCTGCGCGCAAATGTAAGAGTTTGGGAGAAGCTGGACAGGTGCAGTGGGGCCAAAAGCAAAACACTGGACCTTGTGATTTTGTCCATCTACAAGGAGAAGCCCTGCTTGAGCAGTGAGAAACAGAGAGGCTGTCGCTGCAGATGGCTTGCAATGGCACCTTTGCACTCCCTGCCTCCCTGCTGGATACAGGGGTGCCAACAACCAAACACTCATTTGTTCCCGTGCTGCCTGGATTGCAGACCGGTGTAAAAGCTCAGCCCTGGCACGGTTACAGGGGCAGTAAAGCAACAGTGACACCATCCTTGAAAGAAAGAGCTGCTGAGGACATGGGAATCGCTATAAATAACTTCTTGTTCGGTTGTAAGCTGTGCAGCCCCCATGCAGATCGGCAGAGATGTGCCTCAGACCAGTGTCCTGAGACTCACGATTGTTCAGGCTTACCTCTTACAGAGCCAGGAGGGAGAGGAGAGCTGGATTAGGCCAGACCAATGATTTCTAAGGCTTGTGAAATGTGGCCATCAAGCTTTCTGTATGCATATTTGCATGATGCAGAAGCAGACATAAAACCAGCTGAAGCTCAGGGCAGCCCAAACAGGAGTCCTGGAGGGTACAAGACGAGGTCTTCTTGCACTTCTGGGAGACAGCTTGTGAAAACAGATGTGCTCTGACAGAGGCTGGTTTCTGTAGCTGGGAAAAGAGTGCGAATCCCAAAGCAGAGGGCCCTCGACAAAGCGCAGCTTGCTGCCAGGGATTCCTCCTCCCTCCCCCTCTCCCTCCTTCGAGACACTGACACTGGAAATGGTCCTGCTGATTAGACAGCGTCTGAGCTGACGAGCCCGATGCTGGAACACAGAGTACTGTTCTGATGCCCACGTTTTCAGAAGGAAGTTGAAAAATTGAGGAAGGTGCCAAAAACAGCCACAAAAATGATACGAGGGCTGGAAGAAATGGCTTACAAGAGACTTACAGAGCTTATGCTGTTTAGATTATCGGAAAGAAGATTGAGAGGACATTATCACAGTAAGTACTTCCTCTTGAAAAAAAAAATAATACCAGGTACTAAAGGGGTCTTTAATCTATCAGGGCATAGCAAGAACCGGTGCCGGAGGGCAAAGCCAGACAAACTCCAGCCAGGCAAAAGGATTTGCGTTTTTCCCCTAACTGTGAAGGTAATAAACTGCTCCGGGGAGGGGATCACACTCCATCTTCTCGGATCCAGGCAGATTATTTTCTGTTGCTACCATTAGTTCCTGGGTGCTGGACCTCAAACAGATGTGGTCTGCCGTGTCCTGGAGCTTGAAGGATAAAATGCACCGATCCCTTCTGGCTTGAGGCTTTCTCATCATTCACAGCAAGGCAGGAAGAAAGACATCTGCTGTTAGGTGTTAGGTAGCCACAACCCAAAACACAGATTTACCACTCAGAAGCAGCCTCATGTCCTCTGGCAAAAAAAAAAAAAAAAACCAAGGTCTAATCTGCAGCTGTGGAACATCCCCTGATGATTGAAGCACTAGTGCCCAGGGAGTCAAATGTGGTGGGACAGGACACTGTCTGGTTTTCTCCTTTGTGTGCTGAGAGACACCAAATATCAGGCAAGCCTTGGTCATACGGTGGGCAATCCCAGGCCAGACAGACCCTTGACCCACCTATGAGATCGTTCTCTGGTGGGACTTCCAAGCTGGTGCCCCTGTAAGGCTGTGCATGGGAAGTCCTTGCCTTTGCTCTGTGGCCAAAACTGTATCAAAAACAGCTCCAGGCTTTGTATGATGAAAACTCAGAAGCAGCCCCCAGAAACAGGCAAGGGCCAGTGGCATGGTTGCACATACCTCCATGGGGCAGGGCTAGCCTAAATTAAGGGCTGACCGGAACAAGAAAATGACCTACTGGAAATATCCTGGCCCTGCTCTACCCGTGTGCCGTTTCCACCTGCATAACGAGGTGCAGAACATTCCCCAGTAGAAACATTAGCTTGTTTTTACGCTGTCTCTGACTAGGTGTAAATACTTACTCAAGGCATGGACGAGAAAAAAAAATAAAGCTTTAAATGCTTTAACATTCAAGAAAAGTACTCTCTGTACCAGGAGTTTTAGTGATCGCTTTGGGAGAGCCAAGTGTCTGAGCAAATTAACCTTGGATCTGAACAGCCTTGCAAATGGCTGTCTAACAGTGAGCAAACACCGTATTATTAAAGACAAATGAAAGTAGCAATTGCACTGAAGAAGACAAAGAGTTTTGCTCAGGTAGATGCTTAATTTTTTCCTTTGAGCACTTCTGAGATCAAACCTGATAAAAGCCAAGCCTCTCTCATATTCATTGGCCTCCTAACGATTATTTAGTGAAGGTCTTATGCAAATTCCACATGTCACAATCCCCACTGCTATCGGGAGACAGCGGTTCATTTCAGTTTGAAGATCACGGTGCAGTGT
This sequence comes from Nyctibius grandis, assembly GCF_013368605.1. Classification (NCBI taxonomy): domain Eukaryota; kingdom Metazoa; phylum Chordata; class Aves; order Nyctibiiformes; family Nyctibiidae; genus Nyctibius; species Nyctibius grandis. The sequence continues at coordinate 54,742,398 of NC_090664.1, forward strand.
GAGACTTGTTTGTTCAAGAAATGCTCCCACTCTAACCCCCTCGAAGGGCTCTGTTAAACACAGCGCTTCCATGTTCGTCAGGAATGTGTCTCCTATTTCCAATAAACACAACAGCTAATTAGTTAGGGAGAGGGACCCAAAGAAAACAAACATGGTTGGAACAGAGACTGGAATTTCTGTAATCTTTGAAATCCAGAGGAGGTTTTTGCAGCTGGGGAGCACAATACCAGGTGAGGACCATCTTACACCGTTCCACCAGGCACCCGTAAAAGCCAAGACCAAGCTGCTGTGGCAGAACAGAGATACACTCCCCGTGAGCCCAGATTGCTCCCTATGGAGCCAGAAGCCCACGCAGACTTGTGCAAATGTGTTCCAGAAGGGCTTTAGCCCCCACCCCGGGGTATGATATACATTTCCTTTCATGATATAATGAAGAGGCAACATGCTACCTACTTGCACTTCAGTGTGCCTTCTCCTTGAACCTACTGTCAAGGGAATTGTTTCTGTCCAGCTGAGTCCTAAATTCTTCCCACATCAGCACGGACAGGATCCAGCCATCATCACGCAGACCATCACCCCCAGGGCGTTTGCCCAGTGGTCAAAGAAGCCACGTCTAGGCTTAAGTGGAACTGAGCATTCAAAACCCTGTGTGCTCATATGAAAGCTAGTGCTGTGCAGTCCTAATTCCCTGGCAGGCTGCCTGAGCAGCCAGATGTGCCTGACACATGGTGGGACTGATGGCATCACACCATGCAAAGATCCCTGAGCAAGCCCGGAGGGCAGTACCAACAGGGAGAAATTAGCTCGATGCGTGGAGACCCAAGGGACACCAGCTGCGGCAAGGCAGTTTACTCCTCTGCTGCTGATGCCATCCACAGAGCAAGGTCCTTCAACACGGACTACACATTTCTGTGCTGTGCTCTGTAGATGTGGCCTTTGGAAAGCTCCCCAAGGCTGTTGTGTGGCCGTTCCCTCGTGGCTAACTTGGAAAGCTCCTGGCTGCCTACCTGACTTCTGCAAGGCTTAGCATCAGGAGACTAAGCCTTGCTGTGGGTTGCATGGAAACTGCGGGAACATGGCCTGCAGACTTCACTGACACTGTGGTTTTGGTGTTGCTGCTCAGAGCTTGGCTCCTCCACATGGATCTGGTGCTGAGTCCTCACTCCCACCAGCCCTAAATTTCTAGTTGAAGCAATCTCTGCATCAAGCCTGCTCTGCTCTGGCTCTCTAGATAGCTGATCTTGCCTGGGACTCCTCCTAGCAACAAACGTGTTTGTGCCCAACATGACAGTAAACACGAGAGGCGGAGTAAAAAACACGCAGAGCCCAGAGAGCTGAAAGAGGGGGCTCCCTATCTTGAGCTGAGTAGCTGGCTTGGTTTCTTTTTTTTTTTTTTAAGCTTGGACTGACTTCATGAGCAGAACAAGGCATCAGATGTTTTCCCCTTCCTTGCCCGCATGGCGTGTCATCCGCTCTGTAAGACTGCGTTGGCTCTGCCAGAGGCAGCAATGACTGCCATGGCCAAGTGGGGAGTGTGGTGCATTCAGCAAACACACACAACTCCTCTGACAAACTTTGCACGTTCTCAGGTTCCTGCACTTGTGTTTAATCTGTCCTTCTTCTGCGGCTTTTTTAATGTGGTGGTCAGGAAGGGTCAGAAGCTGCAATCACTCCCTTTATATGCACCCTAGTCTGAATATATTGCAATATTTGTTATATATTTTACTTATTACATATATGTAGATGCAGCCTGTGAACATCTAAAATGCAAAACTGTGATTTATGTTTTCAGTAGAGCTGGATCCAGAAAGTGGAGGATGCGGCACACTCTGTCAAACCCAGGCTCTCAGAGTCCACCCTCTGAGTCTTTGCTCTATGCTGATGAAGTTGTGGCTAATGCACCAGAATTGAAGAGGGTCAAGGTCAGATTTACACCCACTGGGCCAAATCAATGCCCAGATAAGACTATTGTTTTAAATGGCTGTTCAGCATAGTGGGATCTGAGAGGCATTGGAGTAGACAGGTTATGTGATTCTATTTCTCACACTACACGAAGTGACTCATGGATCTGTTCAGATCTTTAGAACAAAGGCCCCTAACTGCTTTTTGCAGCCTTCTTTAGCAGTAGCATCCGAGGAAGAGGCATAAGCCAGGCTCCCATAAGCTGCACCCACGTGCTCTCTGGCATACACCTGACTCCTTCCCTCCTCCCTGCTCTGAAATCATGCCAACTGCAAATCTCCGTGAGGTTTTGTGGGCACCCAATCATCTGCCACTGTTCACACTGGGCAGCCCAGATCTTTCCTTCGTGGCATGGCCACTCTTTGAGGTTTGGCTGAGCCAGTTCAACTCATGGCATCAGAAGAAAACTATTCCTGTGTTTTTTCCTGGCAAAGTTAGATTTGTCTCTAAAGCTGCTCATGGTGGGGTTCAGCAGCCACAAGGGAAGAGGTAGGACAGCAGAGCTGGGAGTGAGGGAGAGGGAAGTGGGAGGGATGGGAGGGGGAGCAGGACCTTTGTCTTCTCCCTGGGTTCCATGTGGGTTAGCACTTGCAAGTAATTTCCTTGGGCCTGTATCTGTGTTCGATATGGGAATACTCACTCCAGGCTACTTCACCTCTTTGGGTGTGTGAAGAGTTATTCACCTGTCCCCTGCAAAAGCAGCTCCATTTGGCTGCTGCCTTGATGGGGCTGCTCCTTGGGGCCAGCTGGTCTCATCCCAACACAGAGCTTGCCATGACACTGGCCAAGCCTCAGGCATCAGCCCTGTGCTTTCCCATGGGAGAGGACAGATGCTCATCACTATCTGCTTCTGCTTGCCACGAACTTGCCATGAACTACAGTGTCCTGTGTAGGTGCTGCGTGATGGTAAGGAAAGAGGGGCGCAGCGCCATGCCTACAACCCTGCAGCAAAACCCCACTTACCAGCTCCAGTCTGTGCCAGGCTGCCTCCCATTTCCAACTGGGAAACCGTATGCTTCATGCTCATCTGTGAGCAAATCTATTCACTGTACCTTCTCCTCTTTGCATCATTAGACCTTGAGCTCCTATGACTTGCAGCTCGGACCATGGTAATTTGCAGTCACAACTGCCCCCCACCCCACCCAAGTGCCTCCTCCCTCTGGAAGCATTGTCATTAAAAATCTTTCTAACTTTTGGCTAATTGGCAGAGGTTATGTGCATGCTTCAGAAAAAGGGTAAATCGTTACAACCTCATGCCTCTGTAGTCAATTATAGATTGTTTTCCCAGCTCAGCTGATTTGGCAGGCGGCGGCACTGCAGTAAAAAATGAATGCCTGTAGCCAACACGCCTGATGTCTCTGCTTGAGAGCAGCTCAAACCAGAACCCTGTATCACAGTCCGCACCCCAGTCTGGGAAGAGATGAGCTTTGGATGTCAGCCTGTCCCAGGACTATGCAGATTGGACTAGTCTCTTATTCATTCATGTGTTCCTTTTTGGCCAGGTCAGGGATGCTGCTTCTCAAATGCAGCCAGACTGTTTTGCTCCAGCATGTGGAGGTCAGCCCCTTAGGACCACCTCTGCAGGAGAGGATGCTCAGGTGGTCCCTCACCACTACTTTGATCCTATCCCTTTCCTTGGCCCTTGGTTTCCCTCCCCCAGTGCAGAGGGGAGATGCCCTCCCACCTAGGCTCCCACATTGGCCTCGGGTGCTCTTGAAGGACAACATGATGTAGTTTCCAACCAGTGCAGTGCACACAGAGACACAGGTACTTGCATTTTCTCTGATGGTTCAACCTTGCCCAAACAGTGCAACCTTTGTGTCCTGGAACAAATGTTTGAGGAATGTCTGGGATTCATGTTCACAAAGACACTCGTTATCTCACATACTTCAAGAATTAATTTACAAGAGCAGTGCAATTTCTTGTCTAGACACTACTAGGGACTGTGCAGGGGCACAAAACCCGGAGAAGCAAACGTGAACTGAAGGGTCTGAGTGTCCCTTCGGCCACTGTTGCTACACAGAAACCGAAGTATTTCTTTTCTCTTCAAAAACTTGAGCAAAACAAGATATTTGTACAAAAAGCAGGACTGTGGAGCATGTGTCAGGGCATCACTAGGCAATGTCCAAGTGCTCTGTTTACCAGTCCACCACCTGCTAGGGCCATGCTGATTGTGCAGCCGTTCAGGGAATTACAGAGAAAGCACTTTGGGATGTTGCTCAAACCGATGGCAGCCAGACAGCGCCTTCTCGACCATCTGCTACAGAGTTCAGCATGGTTCATCACAGAAACGCGGCTGCCTCCATGGTGAGTTAGGATAAGCCAGGGTTTTCAACCTGTTTCACTCCATGCCTGCTTTTACAAGTCAGTTCTTGCTTTCACATCACATCATCAGTGTCGTTTGTGGTTGCAAACCACCCATCTTGCATTTCCCTTCCACACCCCCGTGGAAAGGGCTGTCTCACATTTTGGGAGTTCCTAGGACATACCACCAAGGCAGTGCTGGATCAACAGGTTGTCATGGTGCCACAGAAGAAGTTTCTGGTCCTGAGATTGCAAGGTGAAACCTGAAGAAGAACATAAATCACCGTGGGTCCCAAAGATTGCTGTACTTAGGATCTTCCAGTTAAGATGGACAAGCTTGAAAATGTCTCCTAACCTGGGATCTTCTGTTTCTTTTGCTAATCATATAAATGAAAATCCTCAAGTTTCTGTTTGGCTGTGAAAACAAAGGCATATGTCCTTCATCCTACTTGGGGTTCAAGGTTTTCATTGACAGAAGACCCAAGGGCTCCAGCCACTTGGCAGCCCATAAGAGTGCTGAATGTGTCTCTAGCCCATGGGAGAAGACCAAAACCAAGCCTCTGAGGCTGTTTGTGGCAGCCATCTGCTCCATAATAGGAGTGAAGAATTAAGTTGTTTGGTCCACTTGGCTTATCCAACAGAAAATTAAAAGGCCTTTAATATCTTAATATTTAATGTCTGGCAGTATCTGTGTAAGGAACAGATTTTTGAGAACAGGTAGCTCTGTAATCTTGCTGGGGCAGTGACCAGAGTGTGAGAGCTAGTGCCAGAAAAAATGGAAGCAGAAATAAGGCACAATTTTTAACAGCGTGAGTGATTAACCAGTGAAAGTGCTTCCTTATGACCTGTCTGCAAAGCCTTTAAATCACATCTGGATATTTTTCTAGCTGTTAGACTGTAACTCATCCAGAGGTTACGAGCTTGTTGAAGGCATTCCCAGATAACAGGCCTGAGTGGGCAGAAGAAATGGGCTACAAACGGCAGATCCATCTGCCGCTTCTGGTCCCAAACGTGGAGAAGAGCAGGCAGACCAGACACCATCACCTCACCAGCAGTTTGGCTATGGGTTTCCTCTTCCATCCCCAAACTCTTCCCTGGTGCTGACATGAGATGCTGAACAACCATCCCTTTGCTCCTCCCCTACCCAGGGGTCACCTGGAGTTAAATAACCAAATATTTCTGGAAGAGCAGGGCCTGGTTTGTGGTTTCTTGATGGAGTCATTCCTCATGCCTCAAGCGACATTAAAAATGGGCTCTTACGCTGCAGTAGCAGAAATTTCCAGGGAATTCGACAAGATTAAACAGAGCGCCTCCTGCACCATCCGACTTGCAGAAGCGGTGGCACTGAAGGTGGTGAGCACCATATCTCACTTCCATGGAGAGCTCAAGTTGGATGAATTATTCCTGGATGCGATCCCTACCAAGCTCAGTGTGAGTAGTCATGCTGGTAAAGCTGAGCACAGACATTTCTGTTCAGGAACAAACTTGGACAGGGCCAAAGATGTTAGTGTTACGAGCAGGGGTCACCCAGCCAAGTGCTGGTGTCTCCACTGAGACTGGTCACACTGGGCTGCCTCCCATGGTCAACAAGCCAGGGTGAGTTTCTTCTTCTCCTAAATCCATCAGCCAATTCAAGGCAGTCAAACCTCATCCTAAAAGTGTCTATTTTTCTTCACTGATCATGAAGGGAGCCTGGGGGAAATGGGTCAGAGACACACGGCAGCTGACTGATGTCTGATGTTAAGTGAGGTGCACCCCATCTGTGTCAGAAGCACGTGGCTGTGCCGCTGCTCTGCAGCAAGATGGGTCTCGTCCTCTCCTCCCCATCAATTCAATCCTTTTTCTGAGCTTTACAGGTGCTTTGAAGAAAGTCTTCCTTTGCAAAGGGGCACAGTAAGGCCCTGAGCTCGGGTTGGGATTTTTCCTGTAGGACAGCAATGTCCTAATAATATCCTCAGCACAAAGCGCAGGGAGACTTTAGGAGGAAGGAACATAAGGTTCTCCTCTCTCCTATTCAAACAGATCTAAATTGCAGTCCTAGTTTTTTTAGCCAAACCTTTTCTTTTTAGAAAAAAAAAGGAATTCAGCTATCCAGAAATGCCCTGCAGATTTGTGTTAGCTTTTGTTGAATTGCCCTAAAATAATTTTAAAAAGAGTCTGTAGGGATTATGTTCAATAAAGTCTGATGTTTTCATGCTGAGATTAAAAAACAAGAAACAATAATTCATTTACATGTAGTTTCTTGTTTTTAACTTTTTCCTTAATTTTATATTTTACAAGTGTTTAAAATCTCTCAAAGTCAAAAAAAAACCCCTTAGTTCCCAGCTGAAACAAATGCTTTCTTCAGCAAGTTTTTTTTTTCCTTTTAAATTGATTGATTCACCTCAGATTTCATTTCTGGTCAGCTTAAATGAGAACTTTCAGTGAACTATACCAGTCACTGAGCTGCTTTATAAGCTTAATTAGTTAATGAAGTGCTTGTTATCAGTGCCAAAGATTTCTTTGACGCAAATTACTAGCACCTAGAAATGTAAATAACCCCCCCCCAAATCAGTTCTGAGAAAATCACATTGACTAATTGATTTTAAACACAGCTAATGGATTATATTGCTTGGCCAGTTAGTATCAATTTATTTTAATCAGTAATTAACCACTCCGTGAGTAAGAAATATATTATCTTTTGCCTGTAAGAATATGTAGTTATAAAGAGGGATCAATAGTGATCCAGCTAAACCCCACTGCACTGATGAATTGCCGCTGTTTGCATTTATTGTTTATACTGTTCTGTAGGTATCCAAGTACACTGTATACAAGTGCGTTGTTAATTAAAAAGTGATAAAATATCCAGTTAATTTATGGGCTGTGGTGAACCCCACAGAGAGAGGCTGGCACGGGGCGAGAGGGGGGAGAGCTCCTCTCCCTGCAGAGCCCGCGCACACTCATCACAGCGGTGAGCACAGCCTAACCTCCCTCCTGCCCCTGATCTTATCTGACTTGGTCTGGTTTCCAGGAAAAAACGCTGCTCACAAGCCTGCCAGCGTGGCTGTGAGCAAGGGGCCAGCCTGCCTCTTGCCTGCAGCACAAACCCAAACCTCTCCATATTCCCCACCAGCCTGCCCTGCCCACCGGAGCACCCACAAACGTGCCTTTGGCACAGGTGGGAGGCGTGGACCTGGTGTACCACCCACTGCTGCAATTGTACTGTTCTGGATACCGACACCTCTGGGTGATGCTGGAGTGCAACAGCTCCACTTGCCCCCGCACCTCTCTATAACCTCGTGGGCAAGCACCACCCATCCTAAAAGGCCATGTATAATCTAGCAGGAGAGCACCATATATACTACAAAAGCCTGTACAACCTACTGGGCAAGCACCATATATACTAAAAAAGCACATATAACCTGGTGGGCAAGCACCTTATATACTAAATAAAGCACATATAACATGGTGGGCAAGCACCATACATGTGAAAAAAGCCTGTATAACCTAGTGGGCGAGCATCATATATACTAAACAAGCACATATAACCTAGTGGGCAAGCACTGTATATTCCAAAAAAGCCTGTATAACCTGGTGGGCAAGCACCATATATATGAAAAAGCCTGTATATCCTAGTGGGCAAGCACCATATATACTAAAATAGCACATATAACCTAGTGGGCAAGCACCATATATATGAAAAAGCCTGTATAACCTAGTGGGCAAGCACCATATATACTAAAAAAACCTGTATATCCTTGTGGCAAGCACCATATATACTAAAGAAGCATGTACAACCTACTGGGCAAGAACCATATATACTAAAAAACCACGCATAACATGGTGGGCAAGCACCATATATATGAAAAAAGCCTGTATAAACTAGTGGGCAAGCATCATGTATACTAAAAAAGGACATATAACCTGGTGGGCAAGCACAGTATATACTAAAAAAAGCACATATAACCTGGTGGGCAAGCACCATATATATGAAAAAAGCACATAAAACCTGGTGGGAAAGCACCATATATACTAAAAAAGCACATGTAACCTGGTGGGCAACCATCATATATATTAAAAAAGCCTTTTGAGGACCCAAGGTGCATACCACTTCTTTATTCCCTTTTATATTTCTATGAGTTTTCTGCAGAGCGCAGACTGCAGCCATCGCCGCGGCTGCTGGGCAGCTCCTCTCTCTTAACGAGATCTCCAAAGCAACTCCCCCTGGCCTCCAGTGAAAAAATGCTTTTTTCTTTCTTTCTTTTTCTTTTTCTTTAAATACAGCATTTGGCTGTTCTAATCAGATGGTATCGGATGGTTTAAGGTCGTATTTTTTTAAAAAGCACATTATTTATTTATGGTGCTTTTGCTGCGTATTCCAGCTAGGCAAGATTTTGCCTGAGGGTCGAGCGCGCAGGACTGATACAACAGCCTGACTAGCATGTCTTGCAACCAGGCAAACACAATAAGCAGGCAGGCACAAGAGTAAACTGTTGCCACATATTTTCCTCTTCATATTTTAGTGTTGTGGGATTAGAGTGTTTATGTTAGAATTTTTTTCGCTATTATTTCTACGTGTAGAGTGGTGAGAGACCTGCAATGTTGCTTAATCACACGATACGTCCTACATAACTTACCTTCTACCCGTGCCCTCTTGAAGTACCTACTCAAAAGCCCCAGCTCCTGGAGCTTGGTGATTATTCAGCAGTTTAAGAAATTTTTCCTTCTTAAATTAAAAAAAAGAAGAAAATTCTCTCCCTCATGACTGAGGGAAGCTGCTTGAACGAAACTCATCTGTGAAAACAACTAACATGCATGGTTTTTAAAACCCTGTGGTTTTTTCCAAATCCAGTCTTATGATTTTTCATGTTGGCTGAGGAGAGGGGAAATCTGCCTCGTGACCGTTGGTTCTTGTTAGCAGAGCTGTCATGAATGTTTCGTGTGGGAATGCAGCTGTGGATCTGTGCAGATTAATACAACACACCAATGAAGCATCATTGCCTTCCTCCGCAGGGCTGGGATGGAGGAGAAATCCCTGCAGGACACCTGGGGATCGAGCCATGGCACAGGGCAGCCACCTCTGGCAGACTCAAGCCACGGTTCACCAAAACTTTGGAGATAGATAGTCAAACGATGGGGTTTTGACAGCTTTGGAGGTTGTATATGTTCAGTATATCTAATCAACGCTCTTCTATTTGTCTGTGATATTTATATCAATATCACAGTTAATTACAAGTAATATTTATAGCATTACACTGTATGCATTTATAAATAGAACAAGGTAATTTTATATTTACCAGAAATGCAGAGGGAAAAAAAAATTACAGTGATCTAAGAGTTGTGTACAAAATATGTCTAAAAATATGTCCAGAAACTGGAATTGTTGTATGGAGGAAATATCAACATAATGACATTTGTCTTAAAAATAGCAGAAAAACATCAGAATAGTAGAACTTTTTGCAAGTTAAGGTGGGAGGCCTGAAGGGAGACATTCCAGAATTTGGGGGTTTGCCTCAGTTTTCAGAGGTGGGGAGTGAACAGAGAAGCTGAAGAAGGGAACAGTGAGGAACAGATCTAAAATTCCTGACCCAAATGAAATGTTTCTGAGTGCCTAGAGCTGCATCAAGGCAAGACGCTGGAAAGTTTCTCATAGATAAGTTCTGCTAAAATTGCCAAATCCTTGCAGATGACTTGGATCCCAGCAAAGCCTCCCTGTCCTATGGTAAATTTTGTTTCCAGACAACATCCATCTCCAGCCATAGTGTGGAAGTCTCTCAGTGCAACGGTTAGATGGTGCCCTTAGCTGATGCCAAGCTGCTCTTCCCTGTGTGTCCATCCTTGGGTGATCCTCTTGGGCTCCCCAGGGCAGCAGTGGAGCCTGTCCCCTCAATGCCACTGCAATGTCACCACACTCCTCTCCATTTACCAACCCTGCTAGCTGCCAGCTGGACATCCCAGCCCAAGAAAACCCTGGCTTGTTCCTGGAGAGAAAAGGCGAACTCATGGAGATGCAGTGCCCCAGCCCCACAGTCCGGTATCAAAGGGCCAAACCCTTCCCCTGGGAGAGATTCCATGGACCAAATTGTTTAGTGGAAAAAGTTTAGGAAATAACAGCTTTGAAGTCAGTGAGACTGATTTCCACTGTTATGTGGCCTTACTTCTAACCCGAAGAGCATGAAAAATAGCTGCCTAGAGTGGCTTGATTTCTTTTTTAAAGGCAGATAGACTGTTATTACTGGAAAAAGTGAACAAAGGTCCAGGGGCACAAGGACATCTTCAGCCTTCTAGGTCTGAAATCTTTTTTTAATTTCTCCAGTTGTTTCAGATAAATAATTCCAATGTTTGAAACATTAAAATATCCAAAATTTAAATAATAACACTTCAGTTATAAATAAAATTATGTATGGTATGTATTCTATTAGTATAGAATTAAACTATAAAAACAAAATATTTTTTATTTTTATATTATTAGAAAACAAAATATTATTTACTTTTATATTATTAGAAAACAAAAATTCTTTATTTTAAAAAATACCCTCCAGGTAAAAGCTATCCCTGATTTTCTCTCTGCACCAAAGAGTTTTGAAAACTTTGTGGTCCAAACCCCAAACCATCAACAACCTCCTTTGAAGCTGTTGAGGACTGAGGACACTTGAATCCTTGTAGGAAAAGGCCTTGAAAGTTTCTGGACCTCAGTTACAAAGGGAAACTGGAGCGAGCTGGGGACTACTCATCAGCTGTGCAACCCGGGCTGGATCATTGGTGGAGATTTTGGGGCAAAGTCATATGCTTTGGACTTTGTTGAAATGAAGAAAAAAGGAAAGAAATAAAATCTGGGGGAAGTGTTTTTATCATGAACTCCTGTCCTCAAAATGCTCTGGCAATAACAAATGCATCCTCCAGCACATGAAAGAGAAGAAATAAAGGTTAAAGCTGGGTGGAAATTTATCATATTTTTTTTAAACCTTTTTACTTTAATTGCCAGTTGTGATGGCAGGAAAAAAAAAATATGTAAAAAGAAAGAATAGCTAAAAATAGGTCAGATAAAAGGCAGCATATCTAGCCATAAATTATCCAGAGCCCAATAAAAGCTCAGTGAATGAGACAGTGGAATGTGTGGGGGCATGAAGACATAATGATATTAAATTAGAGCTTGCCTTCAAAACTGAAGAGGGTTGTGAATTACTCTCATTTAAGAGCCTTGCAGTAATCGATAGCGGCTTTTGCTGCCTGTGGACAAAATCTCATAAATTCCCTTTTATTTTAGGTGTCTGTGCAAGAGGAACGTGTGCCATGGAGGTTCCAAGAAAGGCGAGCGGAGCGGGTCCCCGTGCGGTTGTGATCCTGGCAGTGCCCAGACTCTTCATTTCATCTCGGATTTGCTCCTCCTCCCGCCCCCGCTCCCAAGGGGAAAGCAGGGCGCTAAATGCTGGATGTGCTAATTGCTGTGCCATCGCACTTAAGAGGTAAAACGCTGTCAAGCTGAGCTCCCTTTGGAGAAATTAAATCTCCCTGAAATCCTCTGCCTACACTGTGTGCATCACCCGCCCGGACATCATCTCCATAATGTATCACAGGGTCTGATTCTCTTCTCACCGTCTTTAGACCAGTGTAATCTTAATATGTAGGAACAACATAGTTTTCTGTCACATAATTTGTAGATCTTCTGGTGAGTGCCCAAAGCATCGCCATTATTCACTTCTGCAGCCACCTGAATTTAGCAGAGCTGCTGTCTACATCTCCTTGTAAGCCCTGTCCCTTTGTAGGTGGGTACCATTTGTAGACTGGTACAATTTCCATGCTTAGAAGTTCCTCATAATCTGAAACCTGCCAAGAAGTGCTGGTGTCTTGATTTCTAGGGTGGGAGACAATGGTGTGACAGATGTCTCAGGGCACAGAAGGTCTGCAGAACCCATTATCCCATAGCCAAGACTTACTACGTGCCACAAAATTCTTCCTAAGGTTTTCTAACACACTTAAGACCTACAATAAAAAAACACAAGTAAAATGTGCCACAGGAAGAGAGGAAAACACACAGAGGGCATCTCCCATGTCCCAGATCCCAACAGGATTCATTAAAGGCCTCCCAGAGGGACCCAGATGAGCCGTGCCTCATAGTATGGAAAAAGGTAATAAAGGCCAGCAGTCCAAATAAAGTCCCAGGATAAACCAAGCTTCTTTGCCTTCCTGTGATATTTGCATTGCCTCTTGCATGTTAATAATTAACAAGAATCTGCTTCTGGGGCCATTACCTTGGGAGCAGTGTGCCCATCTTCCTGATGGGCTTTAGAAAACAAGCCTTTACCACAGATGAACATGATCCTTAGAGGCACAGATGGACATGATGCTCGGAGGAGATGAGTAAGGACAGGGCTTAGCTTGGCAATGAGGAAGAAAACAAACGCCTGCTTTTGGCAATGGCACTGGCCAAAGGAGTTATCAGGAGTGTTATCAGGATCTTTGGAAGGAAATTGCCCTGCCGTGAAACCCAGCATCCCTTGTCCAGCCAGGGTTTTTCAGCCCTACTGTGAGAAAGCAGAGGCCAGCAGTTATCTGCATTCCTCTCATTCCACCAACAAAGTCTCCCAGCGGTTCATTTCCTCTAGAAAGGTATTAAGGAATATTAAAGGGATAGGAATCTGCTCATTAAAGGCAGGTCCAGCAGATCCCTCACTTGCAAAAGGAAAGACTGCAGGGCTTAATTTACCCAATTGTTGATGATTGATTAGCAAGGCCATTTTAAAATGCTTTTGATCCCTCAGTCCGCTCATTACAAGCATGGCTGGGGCTGGAGCATTGGACTATTCCCATAATCTCAGAAGCTGAGGGAGATTTGAACAAGTTTTTATTAATATTCCAATCGAGAAGCATGAGGGAGCAGATCAAGAAAAGCATTTTGCCGTATTGCATCCACTGCGCCAGGTTTCCAGCAGGCTTGGACAGCTCGCTTGGCTGCACAGCTGAACGGCTGGGTGCCTTCCACAGCTGCACCCTGGGTGTGCAACAGGACCTTTGCACGTGCGCTTGGCTGTGGCAGCCCGTGCAGCTGCAGCAATTGTGCAGTGTGCTTTAGATCTGCTGTTGCAGCCATGGCTGTTTGCTTGTTGGAAACATGTCTGAAATGCTGGGCTACAGGAGAAATGCACATGGGGCAAGGCAGGCTGGGCTAGAGCTGCTCTGGAATATGTGGAGGCCCCAGGTCATAATGTTTTTAAATTAGTCTTTTCATCTGATGTGCTAAATTTTTATGTCTCTCACTGTGAGAAAGTGGAGAAGTTCAGAAACAGCAGACCCAACCCCAGGAGAGTCTGTGCTCCAAGAAGAAACATCATCTCTCCAACCTGAGTCTCCAGTCATGTGATGAACATTGCAGGCAGCATTGTAGTGAAAGGAAGTCATTAGATGGTCATTAGGCATTGGTAGGGGCTGCCCAGGGAGGTGGTGGAGTCACCATCTCTGGATGTGTTTAGGAAAAGACTGGACATGGCACTTAGTGCCATGGTCTAATTGACATGGTGGTATGAGGGCAATGGTTGGACTTGATGATCCCAGAGGTCTCTTCCAACCTGATTGATTCTGTGATTCTGTGATTCTGAGGGTGAAGAGCAGGCAGAGAAACAGCAGGAGAGGTCCTGCTTCCGGAGGCAGGGCAAAGGCCAGGAGTTTGGCATGGGAGAGAAACCCTACATGAAGCTGTCCCTGGTGTCTCTTGTGCTTCAGGCTCTATGTGAACAGCCATATCCCAGTCTGATCCCAGACCTGATTTTCAATTTGCATCCAGACAACCTCCAGATCTGACTCCAAAATTATGCATTTGAAGGCTGGCTGGAGTCTGGGCTACTCAGAAGACACATGTGGTGCCAATTTGGGCTTGGGACTGCAGAGACTTGTTCGGCTGCGAAGTGATCACAGGTAACTTCTCAGACACCGATGGCCACATGAGGCATGCTGCAATCTGCTGATGAGAAGCCTGCTGCACAGAGTAGGCATTCATATGACTATTAATCAAGGTCTCGCATCTTACCATCTGGTTCTTGTTCTCAGCCTGGCTTCCAGGTGGCAGCAAGCTGTTCATATGGGCTCGCTCCCACTCACGGTAGTCTTCTGGGTTTCAGTGTCTGTCACTGAACGTAGAGAAGATCCTCCTTGAGCTGTGCTTGCAGCCCCACCTTATTCATTTGCATGCCTGAGCGTGGGGATGGTTTAGAAATCAGAGATGGCATCCAGCTCCCCTCGATTTAGATGGCTCCAAGGCAAATGTCTGCCTCTGGAACTCATTGTCGCAGGTTCCTCTTTCAGTCAGTGGACTGAAACGGTTACTTTTAAGACATGATTCATCTGCTCTGTTTAGATGCCAACTCTGGGATGAATTTTGTGCTAGTCTCCACTGCCCAGGATGTTTAGATAGATCTGAATTGTAAAAAAAAACCTGTCCAGGCTGACAAGCTTAGAGGTAGACACCTACAAGGGAGATGATAAACCAAAGGAGATGCTTCCTAGCACAGGCATGTGAAAGTGTTTCCTGTAACTGGAGACTGGCAAGGTCTGCTTTGGACCAGAGGATTTGACTCTTCTCAGTAGAGATTCCCATGAATAATACAAATGACAAGCCCCACACTTCCCTGGGTACAGCCATCCCCTCTGCCAATTGAGAAATTACTACACATGGAGCCCCATGATTGCAATGCAGTGACCACATTAAACACTTGAATTTAGGTCTTTGCATGTGGGCTGCTCCACATGAGCAAAGTGTCTCAGCAGCTATGACAGTCAATGGAGATGAAATTGATAGTTCGCAGCAGTTAGGTGTGATGCAGATGACCAGCCATTAAAGTGTGCTTCAGTTGTGTAACATAAAATAAAGTGGTATTTTTGATGTCATAAGATGTCACACTTGGCCTCTTGCTACAGCTCCAGATAGGCACAGGTCACCTGTAAACCTAGTGTCATCCAGGTCTGGTGTCTGCCAGGTGCATGTGGATGACTTGGATACTCTGGGACACCTCAAATGCCACAAGCCATCTATATTTAGGCAATCAAATTGTTCTCTTGTGACACTGGGAGGCCACAGGCTGAATTCCAGCCCAGGTCATCACCACAGTGAGGACTTAGGCAAAGCCACCATACTCCTCAGAAAGCAAGCGCTGCCCTGCTCTTGGTTGCTCCTCTCAGCCCGATGATGGTGGTGTTTTGCAATAACTGCATTATCCCATGGCAAAGGTGCGCACTCTGCTGCTGGGTGTAGACACACTGGTTACTTGTGCTTTCCTGTTAGTCTGTCCACTAACATCTCCCTCCTGGAATGTTCTTTTTACTCAGGAAGGAAGTACAGTTAAACAGAATAAGTAAAGGTCAGCATATCTAACCTTCGGGTCAATTCTCCTTCAGGTTTCATCGAGTTTCATGTCTCTAGTGGATGTGGAATTTTAGATACCATTGACCAGAGACAAAGGAAAACATAGCTCCTAGCTCTCCTTGGTAGAGCCATGAGGTTTAATTGGTCTTCTTCCATTTCCCTGGAGTCAGGCAATTTCCAAGCCCTTTCAGTTTTCATTATTTTGGGGGAGGAAGTATGTTTCAAGCTCCTGTGATGATGAAGAAAAGGGTCAACATTGAAGATTTAGAAGGATCAGCTTTTATCAATGTAAACACCTCGCTTTCTTGAGGGTGCATGGGATTTGAATCATCATTTTAAATGGTGGAGTTGGTAATTCTGGACCAGCCCTGCCCAAATTAGCATCCTGTCCCCCCATCACTTGGTAGGTCTATAGAGATGGCTGACGTAAGGGGAAGAAAAGATTAGGTTTGAGCTGGAAAACTATGGGTGAGTGCAGACCTGAGCAAGACAGAATCACTGTGCCTTGTCTCCATGCCTGTGACACCCTTGTAGTGAGTTGTGAGGGCACACACATCACATACTGCCAGGTGATCTGGAAAGCACTCAGAGAGCAAGATGAGTAGGCTGACTATCATCAACAGACTGACTGACCTCTTTGACCTGCTTTTTAATATGGTCTCTCAACAAAACACTGTTTTATTCCCCTTTGAGCTTGGAAAGCTGATTCCAGCCCTTCCTCACGTGAAGCTCAGCTCTCAGTCTCAGCTGGATATCCTGATAGCTCATATTAGGTGATTGATTAAGAGAGAAGTTATGCTGCAACATTTCTTCATGGCACAGACACATCTGATGCACGGATCCATCTGCCAGCTGGCCAGCAGGATAAGGGTGACCAGTAAAACTTCAAGCCTGTTTTTCTAGATCAAGGTGGTGTCTGCAAGCCATATTCATCCTGGGACAAATTCTACCCTGGGAGACTCAAGGGCAATCCCCATTTTCAAAACCCTCTCTGGCCTGGCAGAGTTTAGCTCACCCTACACATCACTGTGAAATCTATGACTCACTGGTTGCATCCTGGGGCATCTCAGTTCACAATCAGTGCCAAAGTGCAGGAGACCTACGGCTGCCTTTTCTTCCCCTCAGATACAGCATTTAGATTAGGAAAGGAGTTGTAAAGATGACTATTACTCAAGATGACTATTACCCCATTATCCTGTGCTGGGTCCAAATTTGTAAGAATAAACTTCTCCTCACCCAAGAAACTCTCTGTCTGGACAAAAGGAGGGTATATGAGATGGAGGAACAAGCAACATTCAAAGCAGGACACAGCCCCTGGACTTTGGTCCTCCAAACTTCAAATTCTCTGGGGATCTTCCCAAGTTCGCTCCTGAAATCCTGCTCTGTCTGTGACCTTGGCAAGTGGCTGGGTCCGAACATGCCTCAGTTCCCTCTCTGCAGTAACAAGGGCACCAGTACTTGCCTGTGCCACTGAAGCTCTCCAAGTGCTTGCAAATGGTTCAGACACTGTGTATGATCTAAACAAACTGAGCTGGGGATTATATAAACTACCTACTCACATAAATTGGGAGTTTTAAGAGGGGAAGAAGGAAGTTTTTGTTTGTGTATTTTTTATTACAGGATATAATCAGGCAAATAAATAATCTACCATGTGGTCCATGGTCCAGGCAGCCCAAATCCTTTCCTGCTGTGTCTTTAAGAGTCCTACTCAAAGCCAGAGACAGGCAAGGGAGCAGCTATACATTTATTTTATTGCTCTGCAAAAAGCAAACAAGCTTGAATTAGTTGAAAGTGAGGATGGGAAAGAATGTGGCCATTCTCATCTCCTAGGTCCTAGGAGTAGTCGCTCTGTATTTCTTGGACTAGGGTTCATCTTACCAGCCTTTAGATGTCCACATTATGGATGTGTCCTAAAGGACTGATGGTGGAAGGCTCCCTTTAGGGAGAGGATGGGTCATTTCTACAGCATGAGTCATCTGATCTTGTCCAAACTATTTTAGACTGTTAGTCAGATAAGCATCATCCTCTGTGTTCTGGGAGAAGCTCTGCAGCAGGAAGATGGACTGGCAGCTCTTGTGGGCTGAGACCAAGAGGCTCAGAGGAGAGGACAGGCTTCTGCTTGTTATCCGATGGCTCCAAGACCACAGAAGTGGACTCCTGGGGACTGCAAATTTAAGGGCATTATATTTCAGCACACCCAGGTGGTGCTAGATTTGTGCAAGAAGTCACCCAGAAAAAGCAAGATGTTTAAAGATGCTTTTAAAGGTTGTGGGAATGGATATACAACCTAAAAACATGGCTGAGCAGACTTTTGTTAAATCACTCGGTCTCCTCCTCCTGGGACTACACCTGGGATTCAGTCAGCTACATGCTGTGATCTCCACCTAGATTAGTCCACAGAGTTCCCAATGTGGGTTCAGTTCTTCAACACTACAAGCTGGCGTTGCATCATTTCATCCAAAACCAATTGTGAGACATGATCACATACAAGAAACATCTAATTTCCTACTCTGAACCAAATCAAGAAAGAAGAGGTGCTTGGACATACACCCTTAAAGCTGTTAATGCAGAGTTTGGCTCAGCCTTGATATTTGTGTAAAATTGCCCATCACCTCCCCAGGGTGTCTCAGCATCAATGTACACAAAACCCAAGCTTTTCTTAACTATATTAGGGAAAACAAAGCCCCTTCCCTCCCACCTCTGACTTACCACCTGGACTAGGAAATTTGATGCTCTAGAAAAGATACAAAATGAAATCCACAAAGTAGGTAGGAGTTTCCTCTGGAAAATCCAGGCTCATCAGGACAAACTTCTGGGCCTGGAGACAACTATTGTGTTGAAAGGAAACTCAGTGAAATACAGGGAAGGGAAAAGCCTTGTTCATGTTTCAATAGGTCACAAGGTGCAATAAATGACCACACTATTGAATGCAAATATGTACTTTGGATCAGTTGAATGGCTCTTTTGAGTTTGGTTAATCAGTTACAGAACGATGTTGCTTGCTGTTGCCTTTTCAACAGACTTGACAAATAAGGTCTTTTTTTTTTTTTTTTAATCCAGACCAGATTTGTCTCTTTTTAGGAAAAAAAAAAGCCCATAGTGTCTATGGTACATAGCACTGCCAAACCTGTTTTGTATGGATTCCTGCCTTCATCAGGCCCTTTGAGGAGAGGGGACCAGAGTCTGGCAGGATAGTAGATCGATGAGGTATCTCTGACCTAAAGGTCAAAACTATGTAACCTGCTGCATTTTAGCAGCTCCAGAATTCATCTTCCACCTAGATACAGCAAATGATATCATAGAACCACAGAATCATAGAAAAAAACTGTTTGAAAGGGACCTCTGGAGATAATCCAATCTACCTTCCTGCTTAAAGCAGGGCCAACTTCAACAGTTGCTCCTATCTTTACACTTCTTCAGCCTGTGTTCAGAAATAAGGTCTGTGAGTGAGTATGCTCTCCTTTAGCAGGAACTGTGCAAAAATTGTGCTTTCCAACACTTTTGCTAGGGAAATCTTGGCAGTACAGCAGACTGGGTGAGTTTTCCCTATAAATTTTCTTACTAGTGCTCTAAGCATCATTTGAAGTCCAGCCCCATGACTTAGACTTCACTGGGAGCTATTTCGTTTTTCTCCATGTTAAAGTAGATGAGTACCCTCCAAAACCAGCCCAAAGCTCTCAGTATCCCACCTTAAGTTGCTAGGAGTTAATACACAAAAGGAGAACACGCTGCTCAGTGTGTTGCAAGAAGATAATGAAAAAGTTTTCGAAGAACATACTCCACCACTCAAAGGACAGGGCTGCTGGGAGATTGTCACGGAGGCAGGAGGACCCTTTCTGACACTCTTTGACATGTTTAGGCCTGTATTCATTCTCCATTTCCAGGCAAAGCTGGTGCATGCTCTGGCAAGAATTATATAAGTAGCGACAGGTCGATATCCCCAGCACTTGATTTTTGCTCAGAAAGAGAAAAAAACAACATTAGAGAGTGAAAACTGTGGTTTATACTCAGGGGTACAGTAGCATGTAGTCCAGCAGACTTGATTTCTCTTGCTGTCCTACTGAAAGTAACAGCCCTGCTTCCACAACACTTGCTTTTCTTCCACACTCACCCAGATTTGAGCCAGCAATTATCCCCCATGACTGTGTCCCACGAGTGGCACTCATGGCCTATTTCCTCCTTCTGTCCAGCAGCCAAGTGAAGACCATACGTAGGGTGACACGTGGGAGCACAGCTTGCCAACAGACTGCAGCACAAAATGTTTCCTACAGGTATCTCAGTCTTTCCAGGTAGCTAATTATGTCGTGGGCGAGAATACTTGAGTTACTTTGAGGAAGAAAAGCTGGAGCGGTTTATGGTGTTAATCACACATTTTTCTGGAGCAACTGGAAGTGAAACCCTGATAAGTTTGAGTCAATTCCTGAAGCTTTGCTACTAACTTTGTCTTCTGGGTCCAATTAGCAAAGGTCAGGACTTGGCCCATACTTGGCATGGTCTGTTCAAGGTCATGCTAGACCCATCTCAAAGAAATCCCACTGCTCGTTCCCCTCTGCTATAATTTATCAATATAGCAACCTCATTGAGGAGAGGCATCATTCTCAGTTTTAATTCAGCAGTGGGTTGGGAAGATATCAGGGTACCCAGTGTTGTTGGATATACGACAGTGCTCTGACTGGTTTAGGAGGAGCCCTTGGTAAAGGCAACACCGCAGCGGTTGGAACAAAGGATCAACAGCAAAGCTAGTAACACACCATAAATGTCCCCCTCCAAACTCTGAATTAAACACCCACTCAGCTGAAACATTTGAATGGTGAATATCATCATCTGGGGGTGGGGGGGAGGGAAATCTAGGCGGCTTTATTTTTTCCAGCATTATAGAAAGTATTTCCTTCCTCCTGCAGATGTGCAGCTAGGTGCTGGAAACAGTTACCCGTCAAGTTCAAGCAGCTGTACTCATGTGTCACCAGGCAATGAGACTCCAGGCCTGAGCTGTCAGCCCCACTATTGAAATTAATGGGCCAGACTGTCTACGTTAGCAGAAATCATCCCATTTAAATATATATGTTATGCTGAATACATAACGCAACTGTAAATTGGCAGCACGGAGAAAAGGGGAGCCGGTCTGGAGAAGGCAAGATGGAGAGGGAAATGACAGGGTGTAAAAAGAGAAAATCTGGGAAAGGGGGAAAACATCCTCGGGGGAAAGATATTAATTCGATGAAAGAAGTGTAAGGAAAGCCAAAAACTGATCAGATAGCACTGGAATGAGAGAGAGAAAGAGGAAGATATTTACGTATATGGATAGATGAATGGGTAAATATATAAGATCTGTGCAAGAATAAACTCGGTGTGGGACCATATCAGTGTCCCAAACATCAGAGGTCACTTGGATCAAGTATCTTCAAAGGTCACAAAAGTTCTCAGCAGTAACAGCGAACTTCAAACCAGAGAACAAACACAGTCCAGGAAGGGAATGTGCCTTTTTTTTTTCTTCCTTACTTAGTATTCAGGAAAAGCAGCATTTTTCTGCAGCATTTCAAGAGAGTAAATAATCAGGAACATGCTGCTGGAAGAGCTGGGAAGGGGCCAGAGAACACGGGTGTGAGGTAGGGGAATGGCTAGATGCTGGCAAGGTTTCCCATGTGCAGAGGAGGGTGATGGGGACTTCTCCATCTGAGCTGGAGGAGAGGAGGGGGTGGAGGTTTGCAGCCTGTCTACACGTGGAACCTGTTTTGGGACAAGGCGATAGCCCGGATCTCCTCCCAGCGGTATGCTATGATATTCCAAGTGCAGTCAGCCAGGATGGGGATTGCTTGCCTCCACCAAAGGATCCCTGTTAATTTCTCCTTGCACGTGTTTGGATTGCCCAGGCTCACTGTGGAGGAATCACACTCCGCAGGGCTTCAAAGAGCCTGTTGTCATGGCTGTTTGGGACCTCCAAGGTGACACCGGGCTGGGGGGACCTCCACGGTCATGCTGGGCTGGGGAGACCTTCAAGGTTGCACTGGGCTGGGAGAACCTCCAAGGTCACTCTGGGCTGGGGGAAAGTTCAAGGCTTGTCAGAAACATATGTCACTCCACCAGGAGGGATTCTGGGGACTTCTCCCTGCCTTTGATGCATCAGCTAGAGCTAGGAACCAATATTTCAGATGTTGATAAAATTGTTATTTTGAAGAAGAGAAACAAAGAGACAGGAAGAAACCTTATCCTGAGGTCAGAACCACCATCTTTCAAAAGTGAGGTTAAAACCAGAGATAACCCAGAATTTGGTGATGACTTGATTTATAAGGGAAATGGCTTCTTCGACAGGAAAATAGATTGTTCCATTCAGCCCTCCATGGTTTTTTTTTTGCACATGAAGCTTCTGATCTGAAAAAGGATGTGCCTTTTTGGGGATAAAACGTTGCATTTTTTAACAGCTGCAGTGAAATAAATCCCCTTCTCATGCCTGCACTGGCAGGGCAGCAAGACGAGAGCAGGGGCTGGGAGACATCAGGTTTCCCTGCATTGCCCCATAGCGCAGCCATAGAGGAGAAAGCAGAAATGATTTAAAGGTTAAATATTGCCGTGAAGAAAACATCAGCCTCACCCACATGTGTAAGCTCACAACTCCAGGAGTGTGCAAACGCATTTTTCTTTTGAAAGAGTTTGTGTCACAGCTCTGAGGTGCTGCGAGAGGCGGCCACTGGAGAGAGAAGGGTGTGATGTGAACAGATCCCAGTGTTCAACTGTCAAGTATTAATGGGCCAGGAATGCTGCAGCTGCAAAACGTGGAAACAAAATAATTCTGTTTTGCAGAAGGACCTCGCCGAAGATGACTCCACCAGCACACGATCCACCAATCCTTCACCTCCCAGAATCCCACATGAGAAGGTGGGATAATTACTATAATTTTAATGTACTCCAAGATGATTTAAATACACTGGGTAAACTAAAAATATCCTGCTTTTCTGTGAAGGCTCTGACTTTCTGAGGTAATGCTGCCCCAGAGCTGCTGATGGTTCATGTGCCAGCCCCTTCTATTACCCCTCAGGGCTCCATAAACCATGTCACAGCTCTTTCCCCCTTGCCCGGTGGAAAGTCTTTGCCTCCTGCATTTTGCATACCTCTCCTTTGGAAAAAAAAACGCCCTTCTGCTGTTTCTCTTGCAGCCTGGAGATCAGGCAGGGAACTACGTCTCCCATGGCTGTGGTAGAGCTGCAGAAGGGACAGAGGATGGAGAAGAGGACGTTAGCAGAAAGGGTGGGGAGCAGAGAGCCTGGGCCAGATGAATGCTTCAGTATGCTTGGAAGTGTCAGTGAAGTGAACAGTGTGTTTCTAACACGGTCCTGAGAATTGAAATACTGCTTAAATTGCCTCCAGAACTGACATGAAATCTGAAGATTTGGAAATATCTCCTGTGATTGATTGACTGATTGATTCGATTATATATATTTTATATGTGTGCGTTAGAGCTTGATTGAGCTGTCTAAACATAGTTTCCTAGAGCCAAGTTAGATGCTATGGGGTACCCAGCCCCAGACTCCAGCTCTTGCTTCTGAGGAGTGCTCATCTTCCCTCAGCTCCATGTCACTTCGTCTTCCCTCAGCTCCATGTCACTTTGCCAACACCGTGGGATGTCTCAGATATACAAGGGCATCTCAGATGGCACCAGGCTCCTGTGCGTAGGCAACTGAATCCCACCCTCTGAGTCATTAAGGCTCGCAGAGATCATGTTTTCAAGGTTTTTCTCTGCAGTCACTGGGACCAGAACTTTACCTTAAAGATAAATAATATCCAAAGCCAAGATTCTTGGATAGTCAGTTAATTTTGTGGGGGCTGGTTTGGAAATATTCTGAAATCTGATCCTCGCTGTAAAGTTGGGAATCTTGGCAACAGTGTCAAGAAGCGAACTGTGTATATTTTGCCTAGAATTGTTTTTACTACACAACCAGGAAATAATAATTTAAAAAGAGCCTCTTTTCCTTTAATTTATTTTCAGAGGTATTCATGGGTCCCTTGCTTGTCCCCTATCCTGCTGGCAGGAAGGGAACCTAAGATGAAGTTAGCTCTTCCATTTGTGCAAACACAAATTTCTTAGGTAGCCTGTCATGACTGTTGATGTTAATCAAAGTGGTTTTAGTAGCACAGAAGTTTGCTGGATCATTCCTATGGATAACTCATTTAATAAACGTGGTGAAACATGCTTCTTCCCTGGATGAGGATCTGTGTTGCGCTTTGACCAGTGCCAAGGAGGTTTCTGATTTGGAATCGCACAGTTCTTTGGTCTTGAGTAAGGAATGGGGGCAAGTGGGTCTGTCTGGACTGCTAGTTTTTTGTATTCATTTGTAGGGTCTTCTGCATGAGACCTGCAGGGCAAGCTCACACTAAAGGCAACAAAGGATTTAACAAACTCCAGCTGATACGAAACCGATGACCTTTGTTCTGCTCCTCGGTTGACCACTGTGAAATTATTATTGCAGAGATAAAGATCATAAATTTTTGTGTCTGGCTTTTTTCCTAGATCCTGTTTAACAGTGTTTCTTGGCAGTTTCTTAGTAGATACTTTTTAGCCCTGGCTCTCTTCCTAGAGTACTGGCAATTAAACATATTAACATTCATCTTTAAAAATAGCGAGGAGTGGGTATCCAGCCTCCCCGGATGAACACCCCTGAACGTGGGGAGAGCCTGCAAGGGAGCAGAGCCCAGAACCAAACCATGCAGATGGTGGGGAGACTACCTGGTCTCTCAGTGTCCTTTCCAGTCTTTGTTTCTAGACCTTCTCGCCCTCTTTTCTTCTCCCGGGTAAATTCATGCCCATCACTTCCAGACTTTGCAACCCCTGGCTGGTTTATACAGAAACCACCATGTTGAGAGGAGATCTTTATCTTTAAATGAGTGCCGTGGTTTAGGCTGTCTCGCTCCCGCATAAAGCAACCTGCATCTGACGTGTTTTCCAGGCTGCTGCAGTGTCAGTGTGCTTGTTGAGCTGTGAAGGAAAAACCAACAAACAGTCCTTCTCCTCCCTCTGCCTGAGCTCTGACAGCTTGAAGTGGAAATGACCTGGCTGGTAATTTAGTTCTGAGCTTCCCTGCCCGAGCCTCTCTCCGCCTCGCTAAAATGCGGAGGAAACATATTGTTATCTCCAGATACTGATGGCTGCTCAAGAAGAAACAAACCCCTTTGGGAGGCACATTTTCATCTCTGCTTCTCTCCTCACTTCTCCATTGGTGAGGAGAGCTGGCAAAAAATGGTGTGGGAAAAGACTTGTCTGTTAAGTGAGCACAGAGAGATGAGGGCTATACACTGTGCTTATGCCTCACCTTTCATGTTGAGTTCTTGTGATCCCAAATGGAGGTTTTCCTCCAGCTTGTTCCAGGGCAGTTTTCTGCTCTGAAGAGATGCTCTGGGCTCTCACACCCAGAGGCACCATGGTGACGCTTGCTCCCTTCAGAACCATTTAACTCAAATCTCTCCCTCCCAGATTTGAACAGGTCTGAGAGTGGGTAGAAACCCAGGCCAGGACATGGTAAATGGAGGGCAACACAGTGACTGCGCACCATGACCCCAAAGGGACCTCATGGGGCTGAACCCCTGCAGGAGGAGCACTCAGGTCCATGGACAGTGAAGATGTCCAAGGACAGGCAAAGGAGGAGCCTGAGCAGAGAACTGGAGAAGAGGGGGGGTCTGAAGCAGATGTTCACAGATAATCGGCAAAGGAAAGCAGCAGCCTAGGAGATTGCTTCCTTTTGGGAGCATGCAAGAGCCAGCTGCCAAGGACAGCTCTGCAGAACCAGGACTGGCCTTCGGGTAGAGCAGGTATTTTGATTTGGGGTCCGCGACAGCCAGGACACAACTGAGATGAATTTGAATGTAAGAATAAGCTTGTAAAATATGGAGCGAGGACACTGGAAGCAATACACCTTAAAGGACAAGAAAAGTCCCACTCCTTCCTACTGGATTACCCTACAAAAACATGGGTCCGTCACACCCTCCCAGCCTGCATTGTTCCCAGCTACTGGGATCTCAGGCATTGTTTTTGGGGGAGGTCAAAGGCACCAGGTAGGCAGATGTCTCCGTGCAGGACTGGACTCAGTGTGGGGCACAGCAGAGCCACTTCCAGCATGGGGGTGGCTTGTGCTCCTCTCCCTCAGGCCAGACAAACTGGGATGGGGTCATAAAGCAAAACATGGAGGAAGAACCCCAAGGAGATATTGTCACTGCTGTTGTCAAAACCTGGGCCCCAAATCTGGACATTATCCATGTTATACAAAGGACATAGTTCAACACCTTGGTGAGGGCAAATCTACAGAGATTGGTGGCAATGAGCAGTAGATTTGGGGTCTCTAACGTAGGACTGGGAGGCAGCAGTCATGTGCAAATACCAATGAGCTGAGTGAGTGTAAAGGAAGAGGGGTTGTTGTAGTCACCCTGTTTTGGGAAGGGACAAGGTTCCCAGTCCCTGGAGATGTCTTTACCCCTCTGTGTGATGGGTGGTGACGATGGCTGTGCCATATTTTTTTAAAATGAATTATTTGGTCTTGAAAGCTTGACCCTTTTAGCCCTCAATTCTTTAAAATCAACAGGAAGACTATGGCACTGTCTCGCAATAGGCAGTCCTTGAGGCGATGCCTTCCACCAGGCATTTTGAGGTTTCAATCATTTTTGGTGTTCCTCATAACTTCAGTTAATAAATCCAGGGTGGTTACAGTGATGATTCATGCAGGATTCATCCTGTTTCTTCTCTCCCACATCTCTCTGGCAAAAAGCTGCTATGGATTAGGAACTTTGCCCTTCATTTTTGGAAATTGCTCTCCCACTATAGACTTCAAATGAGAATTGCTGTGGTATTTCACTGTGTGCTATTTCAGAGCGCTGACTTCTTTGATGCAGTCATCATCTATATGGAAAAGAGGTGTATGCATGAATCAATGGTACAGTTCAGCTGCATCTGCATTAGAAAGGCATAGAAATGAATGAAATGCAGTAACTGAAATGTGCTCTCCTAGGATGCTATGCCAAATCGGCACTTCAGATATGGGCCAAGATATCTTGCAGGCACAGGCTGCATAACAAACAGGGTCCTACAACTTCACACCACAGTTTCTACATTTCCACTTTCACCTCTGGTGACTGGAGCATGTCAAGGTTTGGGTGAGTTCCCCAAAAGTTGCATGATATGTCTTTCATCTGCTGTTTAAAAAAAAATAATAAAATGGCTGGTTTTCTACTTCCATGTTCTTTTTTTTTTTTTATTGCCCACTTCTAGAAAATGCAGTTGTTTTTCAGCCCAGACTCTGGAAGAAGGCTGCTCTTCTCCATAAAAGAGGCCACAGAGTGAACTGTGCCCAATCATCTTAATACAAACCAGTTGGTCCATGCAGCTTTAGGCAGTCTTAGGGGAGTCCTTTGCAGTAGAAGGACCTGTTTTCTGCCTTGGGTCTGTCCAGCTCACTAGCTGGGATAGTAGATCTACCCAATCCAAGACCTCTTCTGCTGCTCTATTTGATCAATTAATAAATAAAGCACTTAAAATACAAAGCCAAAAATCCTCAGAGGAACGGATGATCTTAGCTGCCTTCCTTGTTCTTCAGTAACAGTGAGGGAAAAATAAAATATCCTTATTTTTGCCCAGGCTAATCCCATCACCTGTTGCACCTCACATGCCAGAAGCCTACACATGAACACAGCCTACATCTCACTGAGAGAGGGGACCACAACACCCAAAGCAGGCACTGGTGGTGGGTGTCTGCCTCTGGGATGTTCAAGGCTCTGCTTATAACAGTGCAGAGCAATAGGAACTGCTGGAACATGATTCATTTCATCCTAAAACTGACGTTTAAAATAGGTCAGACTAACCCCCCTCAGGGACTGCCGTTTTCTCACCACTGGCTCTAAAGGGAGCCTGGGGGATAGCTGTAGATAACCACTGTGATAATATTAGGTGAGATGAATCTCACCCATTTATTGGAGGGATCTGAATACGTACTTTAGTTCCCACTATGAACTGTGTAAAGGGGGCAAACCCACAGAACAGGCTATTAGGCTTTATCATTACTCCCTTGATCTCCTAATCAAGTGAGGAATACTGGAGACAGCAGAGACTGGATTTGGCATCTCTTTGCTTTCCAAACCATGCTTTAATGGCTGAGCTTCTCTTTGCCCTGGTGCTTTCAGGTTATGAGCCAGGGGAACATCCTCACTCCAGTTTTAGAAGCATGAAGCATGCATTTCTGCTCATTGTCAAAAGCACGAAAGATAGCAGGTAGAAGAGGAAATGAGCAGCCAGCTCTATTCAATATTAACAGCTCTGCAATGCGGGAAGCATGTTGAAGCGAGTTTATCTCCCCCCAACAAAACTGGCAGGTTGAGTAAAAGCACTAGGTAGAGTGACCCCAGGGAGGATGAGATACCTTCTACAAAATTATCTCCAGTCAGGGTTTGGCTCTGCTATCGTAGATGTTAATCTCTCACACCCATTGCCGAATGGCCACATAACAGCCTTGTGGTGAAATACGTGAACACAAGGTAAAGGAATGCAATGTTCTTCTTGTTTCGCATGGTTCAGCATCAAATGCATCGAACACCGGTAGCACGTATCGCATGACACAGAGCTGTGCCTTATCGCAAGGCTGTATCCTATTGGCATCACAACACCCCCAGCCTCACAGCTGAAACTCAAGCAATCTCTGCCCTGAGGGTCTTGTAACTAAAGGGTGAATGGGAAAAAAAAAAAACCCACACATGATATGCTGAGAGAGCTCTAAGCTTTGATTCAGCAAAGACTTTGAGGATGTGTTTCATTTAAATGAGCCCTGAAATTCATTCTCGTCAATGAGCCTTAAGAACATTCTTATGAAAATAAGCCATGATTATTTCTCTCCTTAAAAAAAAAAAAAAGCAATAAACTAGAGCCATCCAAAGTGATGAAAATAATCACCATTAATTTACAGCCTAATCAACTGTAGGAGTTACCATTGGTTTCTAAAGGATGTTCGTAAGGCTGTTATCTACTGAGATCAATAACCACCTTGTAGTAAAGCCCCAAGGTGCTGGCAGAGGCAACCACAACATTCCCTGCAATTGTTGCTCATCTCATATTTATGGGAGCGTGGTCACAAAAGCCAGCTGCAGGAACAAATTCAGACCTGGCCTAACCTGACACAGTATCTTTGGGAGAGGCAGATGCTCCTGCTGAACCTGAACTTTCAAGTAATAAAAACCCACTTAGGAGAACACTTTTTTTTCCCCAAAACTGCTCACTTATGGGCACTTGGGGGATCCTGGTTTTAGCACAGGTTTGGGATTTATTACCAATGTCATCTTTGCAGCTTTTATTTCTACAGGCACTAGTGACTGCACCTTATGCTGAGAGATCCCCTTTCTCATGGCCCTTAACTTTGGTCTTCATCCTTGAGCTTATATGGGACTTAAACACAAAAAGGATGGGCAACTGTAGCTGTAATGAAAAAAAATTAAGTGTGCGTGTTACCTTGCATTTGTGAGGAACACCTGGCACTAAAAAAGCGAGTAACCATGGCACAGCTAGCACTCTGTATCTCTTCACACCGCGATAATTGTATCCTTGAACCTGAGACAGCAGGGTAAAATGGAAGGGAGAGTGGCACTGATCCAAGCCTGAGTTTGATAAAGCATAGCCTGTTTGGAGTCTCATAAATCCAGCCAGGAATCACAGTCCTAAAAGGCACGACAGTGTGGAGCAGGTAATCACAGCTCTTGGATGGATTACTGTCACTTGCAGTGTGTACATCAGTGCTCAGTGCCCTGCCAGATGGCGGGGACTGGTTGAGGAGTTTGCAAGTGCAATTCTAAGACCTGCAGCAAGCCCTCACCCAGACGGGGTCCCTCCTGGTCTTCGAGCGGGTGACCCAACGTTTTGACTCCTCAGAGCACTGGCAATATTGACTGTTGAGTCACGGCCAGTGCATTTCCCTGCTCCCTGCCAGGCTACCTGCAGGCAGAGGAGGCAGAGAGCTTTCCCTCCCCCTCCTTTCCCTTCTCCTATAATATCAGGCTCTTGCACAAAGGCGCTGGGGATCTCACGAGGCTCATCCCTCTCTTGCAGAGGAAGGAAAGGCCTTGTGCTGTCCTTGTGCCCTTTGGTTCTGTTTTGCTTTATGTCCCTACTAAATCTGTCCCCAGGGCTCGGCGCGGCTGTAGCAGCTACACGGCTTGGCACCGGGGTCTGTTTTAAGGTTGCCGCGGTGACTGTGATGGCAGCGTTTAAAAATGGCACAGGCCGTTATTTAATGCCAGCTGGGCAGGGATTGCAGGGTACGTCGGTCAGTGACCTAGTGTGACCTCTTACGGATCGGCAGCCCTTTACAGCAGGAACATTGTGGGGGGTGACCGGGGAGGGGGACTCACGTCTGCCTGCAACCATGGGGAGTCGAGCGTTTTGGCTGAGGTTCGGAGGAGTTTCCGTAAGTGAGAGGCACCAAAAGCTCAGGCCAAGCACCACTGTAACCGAAACCAGTCTTGAAGAACAAGGCATTTCATCTTATAGCAGACAAACCTGCTTTAATTACACATGTGTAGTAAGCAGGGGAGTAAGAACTGATGATAAGAAGAGATGCAACAGCCCCAACAGAATTAGCTTAATTTCTCCTGTGCCCTTAATTATCTTAGAGGAGGAAGGGCTTGAGGGATATAAAATGCTTGGTGAGGTGAGGGGGAAGGGAAGGCATCATGATCAGCTTGCCAGGCTCTCCCAGGCTGCCCTGGTCCCCTGGCTCCTGCAGTCACAGTCCCAGCATTCCCCAGGGACAGTGTTGTCATTGCCAGGGATACCATCCTCCAGAACGCGGGATGGCTACAAACAACTTGCAAGGTCACCCTTGGGGTGTGCCCAAGTGGGGTGCACTGTGCTCAGAGGGGGTTTTGCACCTCAGAAGCAATGGGATCTGGTCAGCAATGGACATCATTTTGGTGGCACCACAACTAGCAGATATTGCCCAGTGTCAAACTGAGTAATAATACATCAGCACTTTCGTGGGCTTTGTATATCCATGT
Organism: Nyctibius grandis; assembly: GCF_013368605.1. Classification (NCBI taxonomy): domain Eukaryota; kingdom Metazoa; phylum Chordata; class Aves; order Nyctibiiformes; family Nyctibiidae; genus Nyctibius; species Nyctibius grandis. Next base: position 54,773,011 of record NC_090664.1, read on the forward strand.
ATGCTTGCGAATTGCTCGTTATGAGGGTGTACTAATAAGCACGACTCCCAGGTTGTGGCTGTGAGCAGAGGAGAGACGATGCAGCTGCCATGTGATGGGGAGGACGGGTTTTGCAGCTGCTTTCCTCCTGAGTCAGCCAGGCCATACATATGGTGGTTGTGCTGCTGGCCCCTTGGCCTTCTCATGAGACTGCCCTGATGTCCAGGAGTGAGGAATCTACCCCCATTTCTCCATCTAAGGTCAAGTCTAGTTCCTACCTGCATGTTCTCTTACAAGTCTTCCTCTCCCCTGCAGCAGGGACCATCTCCTCATTCAGCTTTTCCACAGTCCATTAGAGCTTTCCCAGGAGAGGAAAAATGACTGGTTTTGCTATAATTGAACTAGGGTGAGGCCATTTCTCCAGGCAGCACGCAGATGGGAGGCTTTAGGTGACACAAAGCTCAGTGTGCCCCTACTTGGGCTCTTTGCTGACTCTTTCAGGCCAGAGGAAGACCTCATCATGCAAGTGGCCTCTTAAATACCTCTTTTAAGATCAGTAATCCTCCACTAAGCAGATGCTGAGGCAAGGGGCATACTCATAAATAAGTGGTGCCAGGAAATGTTCCTGGGAGCTACATTCAATGCGCCGTAGTGTTAGTCGTGGCCCTGGTGTGGCTCTGGTCTGCATCACTGGCATCTCCCAGACAGACCTTGGGCATGGCTCAGGGGCCAGCATGGACAGGGAACATCCCCAACATGGTGATTGCAAGTATCCATCGGGTTGGGTGTAAGGGCAAGAGCCATGCTATCATGTCTGGACATAGAGTTGGGAAAAAAAAAAGGTCAGAAAATAGCCCTTAGCATATGTAGTACTCATATAGTGTGTCCTAAATGACCTGCTAGGATGTTTCTAGGCAGCTAAAATTAGGTGAAACGAATCCTGCCATTAGCACCCATTGGTGGTCATCCTGAAGTCTTTGCCAGCTAAGGTGCATTGCAAGGCTCCTATCTACCACACCTCCAGCCCACTGTGTAGCGGTCTGCTCACCAAAGACAACTGTGATAAACAAGCCACCCTGCCATCTCTTTGGAGGGTGTCTTTGTCTGCATCCTCCAACCCATTGTTAGCTGGTAATAAACTCCTCCTGAGCTGGAGGTGCCAGCTTTACCCTCCCAACTAACCCACGCCGTGCACCTGAGCCATTTCATAGTGACTCCAGCCCTGGCCAAGCTACGAGAGCCTGAGCCCCCCGAGCCCCCCAGGCTACTCCCACCTGGTACCAGCGCTAGCTGCTCTGCTCAGTGCCCCGTGGGGTGGGAAGATCCATGAGGGGAGGGGAGCATCACCACCCAATCATCAAGACAAAAAATTCAAGACGGTTTTCCCCAAGACCACCCAGGAAATAAGTGGTGACACAAGATCAGGATTTGGGCTCCCATCTCCAGCTTCCAGCCCCAGGCTTAAGCCACGAAACCGAAAAAAAAAAAAAAAGCATCTGCAAACCACACAGTCTCCTGTTCAAATAATCTGAAGAGATTAAACGATGTTAAACTCTTAATCCTTCAGCCTTTTCTCAGGCCAAACTCTAGTTAAAATCAAATATGCAAAGACCTTTAACATTGGGCCATAAGGCAAAAAAACTACTGCAATAATTTTTTTAAGCCACAAAACTGCAAGAACAAGTAATTACCCCAAATCTACAGCATTCTCAGGAAGAGAGCTGTATATAAAATAGGTTCCTTATGACTTTTTGGGCCAGCTTTGTAATTTTCCTCTTGGAATTTCTGACATACTGAAAGGAAAAGGAAATTTTTAACTATATCTGTGAGAAGATGGTATGACTTTTAATTTCCAGAGTAGAATTTTGAAGATAAAAACTTCCATGTGAGCTGATAAAGTTTTAACTTTGAATATCTCTCTTGATTCTCTCTATGAGTACACCCATAAAATCCTTACAGCTGGGGAAAGACAGGCCTTGAAATAAAAATGCTGAAAAATATTCTTAGTGAAGGAAAGAATACAGCCTCTTTAATCACTGAATTTTGTTTATTGCAATGGATTATGGACTTGAGAGGAAAAAAATTTGAAAAATAATTAGGATTTTAGGGTATAATAGTACAACCATTCTGAAATACATAAAAGTTTGCCGTTTACAAGGGAAGATGTCTTAAAATTATTATCCCCAGGTTTTCAGCTGAAGCAGAGATGGGTAACTCAGTCCTGTGAAATACAATGTAGTTCACTGGAGGAGGAGAGGCAGCCACTTCCAGCACAGAGGAGTATGTGAAACATGATGGGGCAGTTTGTTACCGCGTGTTTATGGAGACAGCCTTTTCTAGGACCTTAGCCGAGGCAAGAGTCCAAGCCAACGTCCCGCAGAAGCCTTAATTCTCCTGTTGAAGCACCAAACCTGCAGGCGCTCAAGGTGATGAGCCATAAAGCGGGAAGGGATGCTGCTTCACTTGTTTGCACCAGCGTAAATCAGGAGCAGGTCTACTGACATCCAGGATGTTCGGGCTTCCTCCACACAGTGCGTAGAAGCAAAGGATCAGACCCAGCCATAGGCTGTGTGGGAATGTTATAAAATATGTGCTTTATTGTACTGCAGCAGAACACCCTATAAAAGGCCTTGACTGAAAAGAATCATTTTAATAATGGGGAAAAAAGATCTGAGTTTGAGTCAACAAAAAGACAGGCTGTTTTGGGACTGTCAAGGGAAAATGACTCTATTCAGCCTTATTCTTCGCTCACATAACTGACATAAAGGGGGAGTTGCTCAGGTGAAATGAATGAGGTGATAGTGGGACTAAATCATTGTAAGAAAGAATCAGGCCTGAGATTTCATTTCTCCCAGCCTCAAAACCCACTGCTTACCACAGGCTAGATTGTGCCTGTATAATACTTTCCTTCTTGGCTTTTTGTAGCGATTTATGTTTACTTGCACAATGTTATTTAGCCATAAGTTATACCTTTGTGCTATATGATCTCAGGGCAGGATGCATCCCCTGGTAAACAACGAGACAAATCAGGAACTCAAGAGATGTAGAAACCTTTTTTTTTTTATCTGTAGTGACTGGAATAAGGGTTTTCTCAATATTTCCCAGAATTTATTAGGGGCTGGTAAGATGCAGGTTTCCAAGTCCTCATGCTCAGCTGGAAACAGGAGCAGAAACTCCTGGTCCTGGGAACAAAGGCTCTTCTGTACATGGAGGCCGCTCTCCAGGTACTAGAGTGTGTTACCTACTGTTCTCCAAAATGAACCTTAACAATAAAAAAGGAAATATTCAGTGATTTTATTGACACATTGCACCCTGCTTTTTCACACTTGATGATTGTTGCATTTGTTCATCACTGCGGCCTCCAAACCAGATCCTGATCCTTCAGCATCCAAACGCTGGGTTCACAGTACGGGGAGTAATATAGCTGTATCGTAAACTTGTGTAATGATTTGTGTTGGAGGAGATCTCTGGAGGTCACCTTGTCCAACCCCCTGCTCAAAGCAGGGCTATAGCAGTGGGCAACTTTGAGGTTACATTGCATTGCTCAGGGCCTTAACTGTGAAACTGTTCAGCCATTGAGGAGGGTGACTGTGATTCCCATACTTTATTATTCTTTTCTTTAAATCACCTGAGGATTAAAAAATGTCTTATCTTTTAATTAAGAATCAGTTTAGCTTCAGATTGCAGCATAATTTAATTTATTCAGAACATTCCTAGAGTTAATTGACACCAACCCATATACAATGCGCTTTCTGTCTTGGTGCGTTTCCCAATCTCCACCACACCGTGGTTTGTGCAGTCCAGATAGCACAGATGATACAGAAAGAGGAGATCAGTTGTGCCTCGAGGCATTTTCTTGCACCCTGAAGTCACACTGACTTCAAAGGAATCAGATGGTTTGGTGCAAGCTGAGAACCTTCACAAAAGGACACCTACTGAAGTCAATGGAGAGTGAAGAACATCCACACATGTTGGTCCCATGGGCCATCTAGCTCAGGTCCTGTCTCCACCAAGGGATCAAGATGTAAGGGATCAAGATGAAGGGATCAAGAGCCTGGAGAAGAGTATAAGAGCAGTGCAAACATACAGTGGTATTGCCTGGAATACCAGTTCCTAGTCTCATTTTGTGGCTCTTAGACTTCCAGAAGTGCTGTTTCTGCACTTAACAGCCCTTCAGAAATTTCTCTCCCATGAATTAGCTACGCACTGTTTTCAACCCGTGTAAACCTTTTGCATTCACTCTGTGATACAAAAACGCTGCCATCTGACAGAGGCAGTACAAGTTGCAGGTGCAAAGATAGATACTCAGGCATTTTATTGCATGTGAAGATGCGTGAGCTTGAGCCCTGCACTGATGTCAGTTGTCAACAGTGACCTGAGTTAAATCTATCAGCACAGGGTAGCAAGCAGGTCATTCCCTTTCATGCCACTGTTTTTAAAAAGCTTGCAGTTTTCAGCTACGTCATGCCATCATGGCTTGGCATGGCATTTTGTAAAACACTGAACAGCAATTGCTACAGAAATCAATCAGTACAGAAATCAATCGGTACAGAAATCAATACCGAACAGGTCAGGGAGGCAGGGACCTACGAGACAGCACAAGCACTCAAGAGTATAGATGATCCCCAGATTTGTGCTGGCAGTGTGGAAATCCAGTGCTGAAGAGGTACAAAGATGGGTGGTGGAGTGAGCTCTCACTCTTCAGCAGGTGCCGGATGATTGACTTCTGTCCTGAGAGAACCAAGTTCCTGTGCAATGTGCAGAGAGAGGGAAGAAAACAGTGATAAAATGGCTGGATATATTCCCATCTTCTTCTAATCTCTTTGGCATTAGTTTCTGTATGCTCAAGTCAGGTTTCAGCTCCAGATTTGGACAACATGCATGGGACACAGTTGTCCATACAAACACACGCATATCTCTTATGGCTGTGATGCCCTGGAGTATCTCTCTTGACCTCCCTCCACAAGTCCAGGATGCTGGAGGTATCACGTAGCTCTTGCATTGTACTGACATGGATGTTGCAGATCCCTGGTGGCATCTCAACAGCACCCCTATGCTTCAGCAGCAGAATCAAGCCCCTAAATCTGAGGAGAGGATTGGCACAGGAGCAGCAGCAGAAGTCAGCAGGATTTGGGTGTTCTCTCCACTTTGGTGACTGCTGGTTGCTTTGGATCCACTGCCTGATTTGTTAACTTGGCATGTCCCGGGTTACCCAGGTGTGAGGCAAAAATGTGCACGTTACAGGCCACTCAGCCAGTTTGATGATGGAGTAAATTCCTCTACCAACCGTGACCTTGTGGAAGTACCCCTGCCCGTGTGCCCAGTCCCCATTGGATGCACGCAGCCTGGGGGGATGCTGTGGTAGCTCCATCTGTGCACCCTGAACACGTGTCCCACAACACATTTGTCAATGTCACCTTTTTTTTCCAGTTTGTGTGACTTTGCACATCAAGACAGAGGCCTCAGTGATGAGATGATGACGTGACAAGTCTAAGCACACTGGTTTTAACCCAAATAATTTCTCTGGTTCTGTTCCTGGTGTGGCTACACAAACACTTGGGCTGGCACAAGTCAAGAGGCAGGATGAGGCCAGCAGCAAATGGACAGGCGTTGGTGGGGACGGGGACTGCTTTCAGTGGTGGTAGAGTTTTATACTAGCTATAAGTGCTTGTGAATCAATAGTCTGATTTAAACCATTAATATCATTAAGTATTTAATTAAGTGAATAATTAATTAGTTATGTTCATACAATAATAGTCATGTTAATATTATTGCTAATGAATGATAATTAACAATGGATTGTATTTTGGGAGGCAGTAATAGTGCTGACACCACTGTGATTAGGAATATGCTCTGGGGACGGTGGCAGGAGCTGATCAGTCCTGGCTGTCCCCGAGATGGGTTGGGGCACCCTCCCAGGGAAACCTTCCCAACACCACATCCAGCCTTGCTTTGCCTTCCTCACCTTGGCATCACTGAGATCCCTCAAGGACTGTGGACTTGTGAGGGCAGAGCATGGATGTATTACCATGGCTTAGGAGCAACGGAGGATGGAGGGGGTATCTTCCAGGGCTCCTGCACTTTTTCCTGTTACACTGCCAGGGGCTGGTTGCCTTTGCCCCATCCCTCCCCGTGCCCAAAAACACGTCTTCTTCTGTATTCCCCCCAGTAGAGGTTAGAGAAACGTGACAACAAAAGCTGGAAAACCACCCTTATCCATTGCTGTGCACCTTGTGTCGGGCACTGCAAGAACACAGGAAAAGATGGCGGTTTCTTCCCCCAAATACAGGAATGGTGAGTCCTGCCAGGGACTTTTAACTTAATTGTTATCACCAGCCATTTATAGTTGCTCTCTGTGTGTGCTAATGCCAGCAGCTCCTGTCCGAGTTGAGTCCTATAAATAAGAATTAAATAACGGTAACTGCAGTGGAGATGATGATGGCAATGTTATCTTGATATATATCCATGCCAGACCCTTTGTGAGCTTTGGGATGAAATGTGAGCTTTCTACACGGTCAGGAACAGCCCAGAGAGTGTTTGGAAAATTCAGGGGGAAAAACTGGTTTGATTTTTGGCTTTCTTAAGGGAGGAAACTTGCAGGAAATATTTTCCTGGCTGTGGGAGTAGCCGGTGCGATGGGTGACACATTCGCCGTACATACATTCCCGTCTCACTTTGCATCCTCAGGAATGCAAGGTTAGCAGGAAAATGCAGCTGGGAAACTGCAATGAAAAATTCTGCCGATTCTTCAAAGAGCATCTCTGATCACTTTCACAGGCACTTTCAGCTTTTGAGGCGACGCTGCTGACGTGAGGGGCTTCAGCTCTGAAAGGTGCAGGACCACCCTCCGAATGGAGGGGCAATGCCGGACTTGGGGGAAGAAGTGCTGAGGCTGTTGGGAGGGGAGAAATGTGTAACTGTGGGTTGCCAATAGCAAAGTGTATTGTTGCTGCTGGGGGACTGTCATGGTATTTTGGGGTGTTGCACCCAAATAGGTTCTTCCCTGTCCAGCTGTGCCGTGACAGCCATCCCTTCCCCATCCATCCATCCATCCATCCATCCAACCCTGCAACCCCCCAGCACCGTGCAGAAACCCCTCCCTGGGGGATGCTGAGGCTCTCCATGACCTGTGCTGTCCTTTTTAATCTCTTCAGTCTGATTTCTCTGAGGTTTCCTCCCTCTTTCATTATTCAGTGGCCAAGGTCGTTGCTTGGTGCAGGAATCAGTAAGGACGGGAGAGGAGAAGACAGGGCCAACTGGCAAGATAAGCTCTTGGCAAGAAAGCCTCCCCGCTCCTGCTCCCTGTGCACTGAACTGTTCAGTACTCAGACACCCGCAGAAACGAATCCACTCCCAGGTGCCAGCCGGGGGAGATGGCTCCCTCTGCGAGGGTCCAAGTTGATCGGGAGGGACAGTGATGCTGTACTTAATTCACCAGCCTTCGGAGGAGTCAGCAAGGGAAAAACAAAGGGCTGGGGAGCTGGGAGGGACTTGCAGAGACATCCAGGCTCTGTGTTATATCAGTGAAGGTTTTTTGGCCCCTTCTCCTTTCCCAAGAGGCTCTCCCATAACATTACTGCTCTGGGAGTCAGAAACCTTCTTGTAACTACGAGGTTTCATTGACTCACTTTCAGTTCATTTGCCCTTAGTTTTGCTCTGCTTGATCTTTCATGTTTACCCCTGAGACGAACGTGCAGACGGCAGCTGTATCCCATCTCGGCTCCCATTTCGGTAGACTAAGCAAGCTTTGGGGAGCTGTTCTGGTGGGGTAGAAGGTTCATGGATCAAAGGCTTTGCTTTCACTTGCGTCAAGCAGTTTGCCCTAAGAGCAGATTTGTCTTGATGTTATTAAACATAGCTCACGAGAGGAAAGAAATGATGGAATGTCCTTAGTCCTGGTGATGCCAAACACACACACGTAAATACATGGGTTTTTTCAAATTAATCGAAAAGGAAGATCCATCACAATATCAAGGTTTGTGGAAAAAAAAACCCTGTGTTATTTTCTTGCATGAGCAATCCCATTTGTGTTCTGGTGCTAAAAGAGCTGCTGGAGGATGAGGGCTTTCAAAAGTGAATTGATTAGAGGAAAATCCCACCTCCTTAATAGTTATTCAGACTCATTTCATATTTTACAGCTATTACATAGTTATAAAGTAGCTGATAGAAATGTCCCTGGATTACAGATGGGAAAACTATTTCTCATGAAAAGATCAAAGTCAGAGTTTCCATATTCGAGCACCTCTACTAATAAATCACATGCCAGGATACTAAATTTCAGCGTCAGCTTTCTCCTTTCAGACCAACAAGACTGCGCAACTACTCAAAAGCAGAGAGTTTAATTTTAATTAGATTATCAAGTGTTTTTAAAATTAGGTACATATAAAGATATTAGCAATTAATATGCTGTTCGGCTCTGTCATTTATCCAACTTTTTCAAAGAGTTTACCCATGGCTTGCGATCTCAGCTGCAGATGGTTGCTCTCAGAAGCGTTTCTTTGCAAAATAGTAGCTTATTTCACAGAAAACTTACTCTCTTGTGGTGACAATACATCATTGCTCACAGGACTGGTGTTGTCAGTAAAACCTTATTTACTGCTCCTCTGACCAACTAAAAACTTTCCAAATGGGCAAGAGTACACGTCTCTAGAGAAAACAAGAGACCTTCACTTCTGGGAACAACTCAGCTGATCCCCCAAAAGTTTGAAAATACTTCTTATAGACCTGTGCTACTGCACAGAATAAATCCAGCCCAGAGACCCCTAAGCTTGCTCTGCCAACAGGATCAACAAAATAGCAACAAAGTCAGTGAAAACTAAGTAAGGGTGACTTTCCCTGGAAGGAGAAAATAAGGAATTTTCTTGATCTCCAGGGCTTCTAAAGAGAGAGCTTCTTTTTGGTTCAGCTCTGGGGCAAGGCTAGGTAAAATGCTGCAACTTGGCCTTTCCATTTCTCCTGATTTTGTCCGGAGTCTCACATTACTGCGGTGGTGGGAAGTCAACGGTGTTCCCCTGGAAGGCAATGGAAATTTTACCTTTGACTTTCATGAAGGTCACATTTTTTTTTCTTGAATGTTTTTACAAATCTCCAGCCATAGGAGTCCTATGAGGATGTGAGAATCACAGCTTTCCATTTTCAGCTAAAAGGCTCTAAATGTGACTTCTAGATATGCAAGCACAGGTGCTAATAAGTCACAATTACTTATTTAATATCTCAGCCTTTTTTACAGAAGGAGGTAAAGTGGCACTGAGGACTGGCCCTTGATTTTTGTCTGTTCAAAGTCAGCACAATTGCTGAGGGAAGTTAATTTTTAACCTCTCTGTGGAGTTCTCTAATAGTCAGGAGATGTGAGGTGGGATTCAGATGGTTCACTTGTCATCTAGTTGTATGCCTCTGATATAAATGGTTGTATGTGAGATAGATAGGGTTACAACCCACCCCTAGGTGTCTAGTGCCATTTGTGGTGGCCTAGGGTGTCCCATCTGGCCTCCAACTGGGCCAGAATAGCATGAGTCTTCTGCAGGTCCTATGCAGTCTTGTCAGCCCCCTGTCTTGAATGCTCTGAAGCTTCTCAAAAAGCATTGACTGCTTATGTTTAGGTACTGAATCATGCTCCTATGTCAAGGTCAACCTGTTCTTGATGTGTTGCCTGCAGCTAGTAGGGGCAATCCTCTATCCTGTGTCTTGCTGTGCCCATCCAGCCTCTCAAGGTTGAGTATGAACAACTGAGGAATCTCTGCATCTTGCCTCTTGCATCAATAATTCACTGGGTGTGTGCAATGAAGGACATCCTGGGCTTTCCTCAGTGGTCAGCTGTGAGAAGGGAAGCCAAGAGCTCAGCAGTGGCCCTGACAGGGCTCTGTGAGCTGAATGATGACTGTCTCCTCTGGATAGAAGGCATTTCATCCCAAATGCTCTCATCTCACAGTGCACAAGATGCACCCTCATGCTCCTGTGCTCTCCAGGAGGGACTTGGGGAGGTCCTCAGTACAAGTGCATCCTCAGCTGGCTGGCAGCAGGGCAGCTTGAGAGGGCAGGGAGTGCGTGGCATCCAGGGCAGTGCTGGAAAGCAGATGGGGCTAAGCACGGAGACAAAAGAGCTCCAATTTACCCAAAATAGCCAGTGGATCTGCAACATGCATGTCTGATACAGCTGCTGTCCTCCTAAGGTTTGGAGCATTTTCATGGGACATGCCTGAATCTGAGCAAAAGAGATGTGGGGGGCAAAGCCCCTTGCAGCACTCAGGCCATGAGAGAAATGGGAAGATATGAAAACAGGGGAGCTAAAATCTCCATCCTTTTCAAGAGGATCTGCGCAGCCTTTTCATTTGCCTGCCAGCTGTAAAGCCTTCTTTTCCCTTCTCTATCACATTCTCCTGCTCATAATTATTTCATCAAATCAACTTCTTCTTCTCTCTTTTCTTCTCCTGCAAGTTTCAAACTGCCCAACCCCACTCTGTGATAAATCTGTCCAAAACCACAGCTGCTTCTGTATCTCTCATGCCTGGGTGCCTGTTTTTATTGCGTGCTTTCTATTAGACGTACATATGTATACATAAATACATACATTTTACGTGCCTTTCTTTTCCTCCTAGTGCTATTTTCTTTCCACTGTCTTGTTTTTGCTCCCTCTCTGGTCTCACATGCCATTTGTCACTCTTTGGACGTTTTCTCTTTTATCGAGATGTTTTCTCTGGGACTGGTTCCCACCAACGCAAGCTGCCTGGCCCATTAACTCCCCGAGCTCAGCTGACAGCCTGGACTCCAGGTCCCATTGCCTTGTGATACTGAGTGCTTCTGCGATTCAGGAATTGGTTGGTAAAATACCTTAGTCACATGCATAAGAGGAAGCAGAAATACTGTTTCAGGGCAAAAAAAGATAATAAATTTTACAGCTGTGCTTAAGTCCTTCATCCTCCCTCTCTCTCTTTTTTCCCCTGCCTCTTGCATTATACTTTGATAAATGGCTGTGAAAGTTTGACTGTTTCTTAACTGGAGCTTTATTGAAGGATTTGCCACTGCAGACAAATTTGTGTTAAATTTCTCACCAACACGCTGAAGAGTCCGATCCATTGTCATTCGTGCAGATCGATCAGGCTTGCGTCGTATTATTGACACAATCTTTGTTTAAGCACTCAACTGGTGCCATGAATTATTGGTATTTAAATTAGCAAGGTTGCATTTGAGGATTCGTTAGGCTTTCCTGCTAATTGGGTCTTGCTAATGATGAAAGCATCATTAAACCAACGTTGTCCCCGCCATCTTGTTAGCTGACAATTTAAGGGATCGTAAAAGGCAGCCAGCAGGGAGGCTGCATGACTCCAGAGGTTCTTAATGGCTCTGGACCTCGTTCAGCTCTGAATCGGTGGTTTGGTGCCAGCTCAACATGTGTCCGTGTCCCAAAAATAATTGCTGCGGTAGATGCCGCATTAAAGCGCTGCCAGAGGAGGACAAGTACAGGGCACGAGGTGATGGTTTCTCAGCTCCATGTAGCCAAGGAACGCTGCTGCAAATGCTTGGATGTCCTCGTTAATGGTTTATATGCAAACAAACCTGAAGCCTTCCCAGAGCAAGAAGATGCTGGCTAAAAGGCCTTGGTTATGGGATCTTAGTTGTTGTCCACCATCTTGCTCACTGCAGAAGTTAATTATTTAGCTCCTCTGTCTTACCCTCAGGGTAGGGGACATTGCTATAAATGTGTACAGCAGAGGCGTGTGGGGGTTGCAGGTCCAAACCCCACAGAGACCCCAGATGGGCGCAGCTATGTGCAGGTGATGGATGACCCTGTCTCTTCTGGAGAAGCATTTTCTTACAGCTAATGCAGCCCTGGGGGAATCCGACCTTCCATTGTCCATCTGACGACTGCTGTGGATCATTGACCGCTGCTTAGCCTCTTCTTAAGATGAAATGCTGCCTTTGTGCTCTGTTAGCAGGAGGACTGAGGGCCGGGGCGTGCATCAGCTCTGTTACTGATTCCTTTTGTAGAGGGAAAAAGTAGGCCAGGTTTGTGAGCAACAGTATTTTTAATTTTGAGCCACAGTAGTTTTAAGTCAGCGCAATTAATGGCATTTGACTGTGTTATCTCCTTTGACACCTGGTTATTCACAGACACGGGGCATTCCTCATGCAGCTGCACGGTGCATACAGCCTCCTCTGGATGGTCGAGTCCCAACAGCTGATGTAGCAAGAGCGCCAAGGGGCAAAGAAAGTAAATGAATTAGGCAGTTAAACCTCCACCTCGATGATTTAGTGATAATTACATATTGAAAAGCAAAAGGAGCGGCTGTTTGCATAGCAACTGCAATATAACTACACTCTAATTACAGTTCTGTCACAGACAAAGCTGGCCATTTAGAAAGCTCCTGCCCTACCTCTGTGTCTTCTCCAGCGTGCATGCTCCATCCCCAGATGGTGGAGCAGGGGAAGGTGAAATGTGGCAGCAGCAAACAGATGGACAAACCTACCCCAGAGTGTAGGGTGCATGACGGGGTTTTCAGAAGCACCTGAGCTGTACAAGGAGCCTGCACCAGTACAACAGGACACTGTAAGCACCCATGAACCCACTGCTGGAGGAGAATACCTGTGTGGTGGTGTGGAGTTTCTCTTTTTTGTTTGAATTTCAGTGTGGCTGGAAAGCCAAAGAACCGGGGCAGGAATATACGTGAGGAGGTGACCGAAAACCCATCACAGATGGGCCAGGGCATGCTCCAGATTCATTAGGGAGTATGTACTGGAGCCTGACAGAAGATGGTACCTGCTGGTCAAGCAAAGCCCACAGAATAGACTGGGGTGGATTTGTAATTATTAATTCCCACAGAATTCCATAGATGAGTTTGGCTCCATGGCCCATTTAGAGCCAAATAATCACATTATAGATATTTTTTTTCTCCCACAAAGGGATGCATCTACCTCTCTTTCTGCCAAATTATCTGAGTGTCAACTTTAAAGTGTCCTGCATATTCCTAAAATCTTCCTGGGGTCCTGATACAGAATAAAGCACCAAAGCACTTAAGCAACAGCCTCCCCTTGGCCTAAAGAGGGTTAAGACACAGCAGGGACAAGCAGCTGAATACACCCTTCTATCAATCCTGAGCTGAATCTTGACCACCTTGGAGAATTCATAACTAGCATTAGGTGACAAAGCTCAGAGATTTTAGGGGGTCACAACTTTAATAAGGCAAAAATGAGAAGCCATACAAGCTTGCAGGTTTCTTGTGCCCTCTCAGACCACCCAAGGAACTAGAGATGTGCCCCCAGTGGGGACGATGGTGGGTCTGGGGAGGAGCCACATGGGAGCAGAAGTTGGAGGACTGGGGGACCCAGGATATCTCCAAGTACAGTATATTTGGGGAAAGTTGGATGAGGCCTTTAATTCTGCAGGCTCTGGAGTCCTGCTTGCAATTCATCACAACCCGGCACAGATGCTGAAAATAGGGCAGATGAATCATGCCCCAAAAGTGCCTGTTTCTGCTGACTACAAAGGGAGCCTGGGGTGACTGGCTCTGCTGGAAATGTCTGCATTGTGGATATATGAAGTCAGGTGAGAGAAATCCCACGTCTCCCACTGCTTCCTCTCTGTTTCTCACCTGGAACAGTCACTTTTCAAGATAAAAGGCTGTCCCAAGGTCCAGGGCTACTTAATCCCGTACTGAGCTGCTTAAATAAATGGCAGCGGTCAGCTGGGTAGAAATTCCTGCAGACTCGTTTGCAAAGTCAAAGTCAATTTTGAAGCAAGGCTGTTTTACTTTACTGCAGTAGACAAGAATTCAGCAGAAATTTCAGAGCTAAATTAAAGGTTTTTAGTGCAGCCAACAGGAAAACGAGTGATGCAATCAGCCCACTCTTCCTCGCCTTGCTTATTCTGAGATTAAATTCAAACTATTGTATTCCACCCTGACAGTTTGTGCTTCCCACAAGTTCTTGTGCTGACTACATGTATTTCCCTTATGACAATTATTGTGGGGGTAATGGGAGGAATTTGGGTTCTTATCTCTTCTCCACCCCAAATAATCAAGTCCTGTGCCTTCCCAGGAGCAAGCAACTCATCTGAAGGTCTTCCATCAAATTGAACTCCAGGCAAATTGTTGATAAAAATGATATGTTTAAATATCATCAGCTTGAACCCCAGGCAAACTGTTGATAGAAATAATATGTTTAAATGTCATCATTAGGTTTCATTGTCATCAATCTGCTAAGAACAGCAGCATCACTCACACTAAAATTTGCAAACAGAAGGAGACATCAATGAATTGGTTTCCTACATCTTCTATGTGACCATAAGGCCCAGAGTTTATACTGAAATCAATTAAATTTATGGTGGATAGTGGATTGTTTTTCTTTTTTTTTCCTGGAGAAGGGAGGAGTTTGAAAAAGGAAAGAGGAGAAACTGCAAAAAAAATCAGCAGCCAAGGCTGGTTTGACCACACGGGCTTGACGACAGCGCGGGTTGTGATGTATATGCTTGTGCAGTAGGAAGTGGACTGGAGCCATGACGGAGCATCTGTCAGATGATAACTTGCAGTCATTTGCAATCTGTGCTGGAGGCAGACCAAAGGCCTCAGCCAATGCTTCAAGTTATCCAGGCCTTCTCTCTGGGTCTTAACTCCATCTTCTTTACATCCCATAGAATTAGACTCTTCTGCTGCTCTACTGTAGCACAGCAGTGACATCCAGGGGCCATTTCATTTGCTGTTGAGATCAGCCTACTGATATCCAAGAGCGTATGTACCTGAGCCAAAACCCCACTGAAGTCGCTTGGAAAGATCCCCATCAATGTCAACAAGCTTTTGATCCATCTGTTTTACTCCATGTTTTTTAACAGTTAGCAAAAAAAAAGAGCTTTCATGCCCAATTACCTTGGTTGCTACCTTTTCAGCTGAGTAATCTAAGAAAAATCTCCCTCAGTCAGCCTTCTGTTCAACACACAAAGTGACTTTGTATGCTGTGATTCACCCAGTCCCACCACATCTCCCCAAAATGATGACCTATAGCATTAGCAGTAGGTCCATCCACATCTCTGGATCATACCAACAGTGCAGCCTCAAGCTTTTGCACCAAAAGCCAGTCCTATTTACTCCTCTAAACACGGGGTCATCAAACCACTGAGTCAAAGGCAATCAGACATGATCTTAGCCATCTTGATGAGCAGGTGGCACCAAAAACCTGCCAACTTTTAGCCATGTTGGATGATGGGTGGTCATCTGAACTTGGTGGGGGAAACCTGATCTCAGCACGACTGGTTCAGATCTCTCAGCTGGATTTAATCTGAGTTTCTCAGACTCCATCTCATTGATTACAACTTTTTTTGATGTAATTTCGAACATTTATACCTGTGCAGATATTGGTAACCTGGAGTAAAGTTACTTCTTCATTTATTCTTGGATATGTTTTTTCACTCTAAGGGAGGTTTTCCATGCCTGAAAGCATTCTGGCAGGATTTCTCCAAATCTCCGCTGTTTCCTTAAGATCTTTTTTTGGACATCTGAACACGAGGACTAGACATAACTTTTCAGAAATGGTCTCACTAATGCTGTTTACAGAGATAATATCACTTCAGCACTCCCACTTCATATTTGCCAGCTGTGCAGCCAAGGATTACTCCAACCTTCTTGGCTAAGACGTTGCTGGGAGTTCATACGCGAGCAATTGTCTACCAGGACCATTCGATTCAGTTCTGAGTCACCACTTTCCAGGATGTATCTCCCCCATCTCCTAGGTGTGACCCACAACCCTTGCTCCAAAACATCTGACTTTTCCTGTGGCCATACTGAAATAAGTTGTTCAGTGATTCCCCATTCAGCCATCAGCACCTGCCTGCACAACCAGCCTTCATCCATTGCTCCTCACCACCAATCTTGTTTTCATACTGTCTGCAAATTTTACCAGCTCTCTGTTTTTTTTTTTTTTTTTGCCATTCGCAAATACGGGGCTGCTGCTTTGTGGTTATTGGATCATTCTCCACCTATTTGCTCTTTGCATTTTTCTTCCTCCCACTTTCTCTCAGCTTACATTTCACCATCCGTGCTTTTACTCCTTTTTGCTAACATCAGTCAGGTCTGTTTTTATTTTCTAAAGGTGGCTCGTTTGGCTCAAATCACAGGACATGATGGCAGATGTTTGGGTCGAGGGGAGGTGTAACGAAAGAGGATCACACTGAGGACATGCCCTGCACGTCTCTGCTCTGCGTAGACCAGACATGCACTGCGTGGCCCAACACGACAGTTGACCTGCATTGAAAATGAGAATATGAATATATTCCTCAAAACAGAAGATGTGCATAAAGCTACAGGAGGCGGCTCTCCAAAAATCCCTTATTCTCAGCAAAAAAAAAAAAAAAGTTTTCCCATGGTCCGGTAACTGTTTTGATAACCCTTTCCCTGGTGTACCAGAACACTAATAAATAGGTAGCAAAGGAAATATTTTGCTACAGGTTTAACTACAGCAAGGCGAGCACTTTCTCCATTTTCATTTTTCTCCTTTTCTCAGCTAGCAGGCCTTTTTATTTTGGGCTTCCCCAGGTTGGACAGGGCAGGCTGGCGAGCTGGACTGAGTGCTCATAGGAAAGAAATTAAAGAACAAGTGGAGATTTATCATTTGTACCCTTAATTCCTGGCTGGGGTGTATTGGGCAGTGAGAGGAGGAAATAGGGGAAAAAAAATAAGAAATTATCTCCGTAAATCAATCAATCAATCAATCAATCAATCAGGTTGGAAGAGACCTCTGGGATCATCGAGTCCAACCATTGCCCTGACACCACCATGGCAACTAGACCATGGCACTAAGTGTCATGTCCAGTCTTTTCTTAAACACATCCAGAGATGGTGACTCCACCACCTCCCTGGGCAGCCCCTTCCAATGTCTAATGACCCTTGCTGAGAAGAAATTCTTCCTAATGTCCAACCTGAACCTCCCCTGGCAAAGCTTGAGGCTGTGTCCTCTTGTTCTATCACTAGTTGCCTGGGAGAAGAGGCCGACTCCCACTCTGCTACAACCTCCCTTCAGGTAGTTGTAGACTGCACTAAGGTCACCTCTGAGCTTATTTTCCCATTTTGCAGTTGGAGAGCTGAGGCAGGGCAGGTTAAGCCCAACGTCACACAGAGGGCTGATGGCGGGGAGATGCACAGTCAGGAGTTGGTGCTGTAGATGCTGCACTGTCCTGTCCCTGTCCCTGACTGCCCCTGCAGCAGCACGTGGTAGGGGACTCAGCTGTCACTGGGGTGAGACTCTTATAGATCGTCTCTTGATCAGAGACTGAACCAACCATTTCAAAGGAGTCATCTTCCGTTGAAAACCAGCACTTCTCTGGATCTCTTATGCAAAGGATAAAAAGATTTTCAAAATAGCCAGCGTGATTATTCATGACTACTCATTTGCAACAGTGCTTGTTTTCCATGGCAGCACCGATGAGCTCACCTGAATAAAGATTTATGGGGGAGAACTGACAGCTGAAGGTTTTGCACAAGCAGAGGTGTGGGCTGCCACACTCAGCGCTAAACAATAACCAATCTCCCCTCTCTGACTGAGAAAGGGAATTGGGAAAAGGAGGGAGACTAGTGGGTTGAAAATTAAACAGATTTAATAAAATAAGAAAATCAATGTTGATACTAATATAAAAGACACAAAATTACACTTAGCCCATAGAGTGGTGGCAAGTTCCTCCAGGGTTAGTAACAGTTGAGAAGAGAGGAGAAGAAGAAAGAGGGAGAGGAGAACAGAGCAAAGAACCCCCCCATACCCAGCAACTTTCCCATTTATAGTGAACCTGATGCCAATGTTATAGAACACACCTGTGGGCCAGCCTGGGGCAGCTGCCCTGGGTTTAACTGCTCAAGGGATCACCATCCCACAGCTGGCCAAACTGAAACAAAATGTAACAGAAAATTGATTTTATAATTTTATCCCCACGAAACCAAGACAGGGGTGATGGTTCCTACCAAAACAACCTGAAGAGATGTGCCCAAGGTGCACGAGGAGGATGTGGCGGTGCTGCGGAGGGAGTCCAGATCACTGTGCTCCCAGCCTAACTCAGGACCCTTTCCCAGCAGGCAGCCTGTCCTGACCCCTCCTGCCCACCGCCCTCCATGTACTCCCACCAGCAGGCTGCAGGGACCGGAATCTCCTGACTCCAGAGACCTCGACTGCGCTGCCTTAACACCCACTGAAGTCTCCTTTGCTTCCCCCTTGCCACCCCCCCACCCTGATTTTGTTGGTCCGTGGTTTTGCACAGGGTAAAAATGAAGTAGGTGGAGGTTTCTGGGGGACCATACTCCGCGCCGCCCATCAGAGCAGACAATAATATTTAGTTGCTTGGATCAGTTTATTGTTACAGTATATTTAGAGGGCGAGCTGCGGATTCCAGCGCGGCGGCAGCAGCTGCGAGCAATGTGGTGCGTGTGGTGCAGCCCAAAACACAGGCAGGATTTGTCAGCGCAGCCGAGCGCCGGTTGGGCTGGCTGGCTGCTGAGTGATGTAACCCCTCCTTTAATTTGTTTTCCAGAAAATTCATTTTGAGAAGCCCTCTGCGAATGGCTTGGCAGGAGCCGGAGGAAACGGGCTCAGGAGGACGTCAGCTGTCAGCCCGCAGCCCCCGCTGCCAAGCCCCGGCCGGTGGGACGGCGTGGGGGCTTGCAGGGCTGCCTTCCCTGCCCGGGAAGAGCCTTTGGGTCGGGTCCACACCAAGTTACTCTCAGTCAACCAGTGCGGCGAGCTCCAGCACAGAGACCATATTTATTTATATGCTTCCACAGTGCCCAGCACAGAACAGTCTGCACCTGTGGATGTGACAGTAAAACAAGTGATAAATAACAAGCCAAGAAGGAGGCAGTGCAATTTAATCTGTATAAGTGAATACGGTTAACTGGGGAAGGATGCTCAGGCTGGCTGAGGACATCCTTCCTTTCCTCTGTAGGTCCGAGGACACACGTCCAGGCTAAAGCCTCACAGCATTTAGAGGATTCAGCATTTAGAGGATGCAGCACAGAGAGCCTTTCCTGCTCTGTTTTGCTCCACTTGACTTTTTCAATTTATCTGTAGGAGATGAGGGAGCATGGCTGAGAGAGGGAAGCACAAGGTGTGCCAGCTGCAGCGGGAGAGGGACAAAGTGGCAAGTGGTCTGCCTGTCCTTGACCATACTTCCTTCCTTCCTTCCTTCCTTCCTTCCTTCCTTCCTTCCTTCCTTCCCACTGTTCCTGTTTATAAGCACAGAAGATCCCACTGACTTGCTCTGAGGTTCAAAGCCCTGTTACGCCTTCTCCTTCTTCTCTTGGAAGGCAAGGAAAGATGGGTTGTTCTTTACCATGGACTCAGAGCTGCAAGGGACCTCCAAGTCCATCATGTCCATCTTCAAGTAGAACCTCACCAGGACCAGCCCCAGCAGATGTTGCTATAGAAGGAGCAACACCTAGTGCTCACTCTAAGAGACCTCCACAACCTCCTGGCAACGTGTCCAGGTTACTGCTCACCCCTCTCCAGCAGGAAGATTTGCCTGATGCATAGCCTAGATTTCTCTAGGTGCAATGTAGCCCCTTACTTGTCCTGCTCCTCAGGGACACGGAGAACAGACTGTCCCTTAAGCCCTCAGCAGCCTTTCAGAAGCAGACCCATGCCCCAAACAGGACGATGAAGTCAGTTCTGCATTTCCAGGTAGTGAATATATGAAGGAGTCTGCTTTCTTCCTGCAAAGGAGGTTCATGCATCTTTTCCTTCCTTCTGCCACCCCATAAGTCTCACCAGAGCCATCACAGGAGATGACTACTGGAGGTAAGACCACTGGAAATCAGTTCCCTAACTTCTTCTATGGCTGCTGACCCTAAGGCCAAAATTGGGTGCTGTGCAGCAAAAATGGGTACAAGTGATGACCTAACTGGTTTCAACGGGATTAACTTAACGTATGCCTAAATGCTTTGCTGGAGGAGGTCGGAGGCATCTGTAGTGGGTCACTGTGAGGTGTTGTAAGAGACCACCTGATGATTTTCCTGGGCTTTGGAGCATGGCAGTTCCTGAGTGTTATGGCTTAGCACTGTAGGTGAGCAGAAGGGCAGTGCAAACCTTGCTGCAGGTCACCTGCTCCATAACTCACCGGAGTCATTTGTCCCTGCAAAGAAGGACAAGCTGAAGAATTTAGTTGGCCAGATTGGATTTTTTTTTTTTTTATCCTTTTGGAAGAATAACAGCATAGCATTTCCTCTGCCTTGTCCTCTCCCGTGCTGTACTGGTAGCTGCACTGAAGCTGATTGATTAGTTTAATAACAGGCAGTTGATATGCAGCCATAAAATTATGCACTTTTACTCATCAGCCTGATTGAACTCCTCTGCTGACTGTACAGGAGCAGGATGGCAGAGTTATAATAATGAGGGAAACAGCCAAGGGAAAAGCAAGCGCACTGGTGTTATTGTTGTTGTTTTAAAGCTGAGGAAGAAAACGACTCCAGGGAGGAGCTTTTCCAAAATAAATACCAAAATACAGAGGGAAAATGTTAAGATGTAATTAGCACTGGTACAAGTGCCATTAAATGTCTACTGGGGTTGGAGGTGTCAGCAGAGCTTCTTTTACACCCACCTGCCCTATGCTGGGGTTTCAGGAGGTCGGGGCTGACTCTGCTGAACACCCCCAGTCCCCGTGTCCTCAGAAAGGGTGAGAGGGGCTGAGCCCTTTCCAGGATGAATCAACTCGATGGGAAAAAGACAGGAATTCAGCTTTTTTTTTTTTTTTCTCATTCTGGCCAAGGAGGGAAGGATAAGAGGATGGAGCTGGGAAAAACGTGTCTAGCAAGGGTCTGTCCCCTCTGCCCCAATGCTAATGGCATCAGTGGAGAGAAGATGGCATGATGGATATGTGGGAAGCACCAGGGCTCCTGCAGCCTGGCCTGGCGAGGACATGACTCCTGTCAGTGATGTCCCTACGGCTCTGCTCTCTGTGTTTCTGGGCAGCGGAAGAGCTGAAGTCAGACCCCGTCCTGCGGGGTGTCAGTCACACTCTCCGAAGCCACCAAAGGGAATTGAAGGTTCCCATCCAGCCATGAATCAATATGCAGGAGCAGGCAGCGGGGAGGGCAGGCAGGCAAGGGCTCACTGATGAAAAGCCACACAGCCTCCATCCATGCATGGAGAATGGCATTTAAGACTTTATTTCCCAATAAAATATTTCCCAGTGCTCCAGCATGGCTTGCTCGGTTGACAGCCTCACTGTTTGTCCTGCACACATTCATTTTATTTATAAACCTAATTTGTCTGTGAATAGGTCAGCCTGCTTCTTGTGCCTCTGATCCCCGTTGTCTCACTGCTGTGAAATATTTTAATTGAACCTAGCCACGTGCTGCTTCCCCAGCATGGGCGTCATGCGGAGGGCTGACTGCCTTGCCACTGGGTCCAGTCTCCATCCAGAAGGCCCAATCCAAAACTATCTAATTTTCCCTTTGGGGCAGATCTCCCTGAAGGAGGGGATGGGAACAGGGGAGGGAACAAGAACCATTTGGCATTTATTTTCTCCCAGACAAACGCTTGGCAGATGGTTGCACAACTCTTCTTGCCTTACTCCTTGATTGTACCCTATCCAGGTTGTTCTTGGAAGCAATGCTCTTCCTTATTTGCTCCAAAGGGCTTTGGGTCAGGCCAATTGTGTCTTGTACGATGCTGCGGGAGATTATACACAGCTGCATGGACGTATAAAAGGGTGCTGCTTCTCCCACTACCTCCCTGTTTATTATGGATGACCTCACGTGTGGTTCTTGGGTGGGCTTTCCTCTGGGCTCCTCCTATGCCACCTCCTCTTTCCCATCTCCCTCTGGGCAGGAGTAACTGGGTTGCTGATTGTGTATGTTATCCTTTTCAGATTATCTCTCCAAGGTCAGGAATCTCCTCCACAGCCCCTGACGGTCAAGTGCTGACTGGCATAGTCACCCTGTCTGGCTGAGATAAGTGTCCCCGGAGGCCAGGGGGTACAGTTTAGGGTCACGGCAAGATCCCTGATGTCACCTCCAACAGACCTCAATTCCTGTGCAATGGGCACCTGAATCCTGACCAGGTCCCCAGTGACAGGGAAGGCAGACCCTGACCTCACGTGCAGCCCTTCAGACTCTGCAGGGGCAGGACTCAGGTTCTGTCCTCATGCAGGACTGACTCAGCCTGTGTCACTCCTGATGGACATTTCTTCTCCTTATCCTTAGAAACCTCTGGTGATGGAGATCCATGATCTTCCTTGTGGTGACTCCAGTGCTTCACCACCCTCAGCCAGAGTTCAGCTGCTTCTCATAGACATCTGGTATCACTTTAGGCACCCTGTTTTCTGTGATTCCATGAGATGTCTGTAAAACCACAGCCTAAGTAACCTCCCAGCAAAAGCATAGTTTTAGGATTTCAAAAGCTGGAACCACGGTGAACTTTGTGTCCCTCAAGGCAATGCCCATACTCATCCGGCTGCTTCTGGCAGGGTTTCAGTGACAGCTGCAGCACATCTCTCCTGGACATTTCAGTCTGCTGAAAGTGGTGGAAGTCTCTTGATGTAGAGCACAGGGATGGATCAAGCATGGGGAAGAGCATCCTCACATGAGCCCAGGAAGCAGGAGTGAGGTCCTGAGTTGCAGAGTTGGGAGCTGGAAGCCCTGAATGCTGTTTTTGCTCTCTTCTGTTGTGTGCCTCTTTCCTTTCTGGCAGCCTGCAGTCTTCGTTAGCAAAGGAAGACGTGGAGTATGAACCTGAATTCAGAGTACTGTTGGTGCTAAAGCAATACCTTGCTCCACTGCTAAGGAGCAGGCCTGCATGCAGCTCCTTGTCCTCTGGGCTGGCACAGCCTGTGGTGGAAGTGATAAGCACACTCCTTTAGCAAAGACTTTGCTTTTATTCTTCATCTAAAGTAAAAACAGACCCCGCAAATCACTGACAAATTGTCTTTCTGCAAGTACAAATGTTGGTAAAAGCTGTCAGGTTTTCTTTATGCAATAAAGTTGGAAAACAAAATTTTACTGCTCCTTCAGGCTTCCCTTCCCCTTCTTTTTTTGGCAAAAACCCCATTACCAGAATGGAAAGCTTCAGTATTGAAATTTGCCATTAACAGTTTAAAAGGCAACAGCCACCACAAACATTCCCAAATATTTTGGAGAAAAAAGCAACAGTAAAACCTACTGAAGCTTTTTTTCCCCTCTCCTTATTTTGAGTTGCAAAGAAGAGCCCCTTCCAAGGTAAAGTATGTCACAGGGAGAAAACATAAGAGAAGGCAAAGGAAGAGGAAGGTAACATGTGGACAGAGGTTGCAACAACAAACAATATTCTAACTCAAAGGATGTTACAAACACATTGCATATACTTGGAGATATTTTTAAACCATTTCTAAGCCAAAGCAGAAGTTGAGGAGAAGGTAGCCCAGGGCAGGAGGAGAAAGACATGCAGTTTGATTTAGGAGTTCAAGGAGAGTGAATGATCATCAGCCCTGAGAGCGAGCTTCGGGGCAGCATGGAGGGGGTAGGAGCAGAGGCAGTGAGGGTCGGAAAGCCACCGCACTGAGCAGGCTGGCGTGGGACATGGCAAGTCACTAATGCAAGAATGGGTCATGATATAGTCCTGTCTTGAAGTCACCCAAGCGTGCAGAATTTGCACAGCAGCTTGCAAGGTGTCAAGGCCACAGTCTGTACGGCTCTAGGTACAGCCTGAAACAGCATATACAAATTGTTAATAGAAAGAACACTCATACAGCTCTGCTCTGGTGAGACCCCACCTGCGGTACTGTGTCCAGCTCTGGAGTCCTCAGCACAGGAAAGACGTGGACCTGTTGAAGCAAGTCCAGAGGAGGCCATGAAGATGATCAGAGGGCTGGAGCACCTCTCCTATGGAGGCAGGCTGAGAGAGTTGGGGCTGTTCAGCCTGCAGAAGAGAAGGCTCCAGGGAGACCTTCTAGCAGCCTTCCAGTACCTGAAGGGGGCCTATAAGAAAGATGGGGACAAACTTTTTAGCAGGAGCTGTTGCAATAGCACAAGTGGCAATGGTTTTAAACTAAAAGAGGGGAGATCCAGACAAGATATAGGGAAGACATTTTTTACCATGGGGGTCGTGAAACACAGGTTGCCCAGAGAGGTGGTAGATGCCCCATCCGTGGAAACAGTCAAGGTCAGGTTGGACGGGACTCTGAACAACCTGATCTAGTTGAAGATGTCCCTGCTCACTGCAGGGGGGTGGGACTAGATGATCTTTAAAGGTCCCTTCCAACCCAAACCATTATATGATTCTATAAACTAGCTTGAGAAACGGGGACTTTACACCCAGTTGAGAGAGAGGCAGGTGCACAAGAGATCTCAGCCTTGCTGCATCCCTCTCAAGCTCTTTATAATTTTGTTTTCCTTCACCGCCCATCCCTCCCCAGCCCTTTCCCAGAACTGCCTCTCCCCCTCCTTGCTGTAACACAAACACCTACTGCCATCAAACCGGAGCTGGCAGCCGCTTCCCTCTGCGCTGCAAGGCCAGCCCTCCCTGCTGCTGCCCCAGCTCCTCTGACCACAGAACATACCCAGGTCCATGCAGGCAGAGTCCTCACAGGCCTTATTTTTCACCTGGGAGAGAGAAAGAAGAGAGGAGAGGACTGGGGAGAACAGAAGGGAGAAGGGAAGGGAGAGAGGAGAGGAGAGGAGAGGAGAGGAGAGGAGAGGAGAGGAGAGGAGAGGAGAGGAGAGGAGAGGAGAGGAGAGGAGAGGAGAGGAGAAGGAAAAAGGAAAGGAAAGGAAAGGAAAGGAAAGGAAAGGAAAGGAAAGGAAAGGAAAGGAAAGGAAAGGAAAGGAAAGGAAAGGAAAGGAAAGGAAAGGAAAGGAAAGGAAAAAGGAAAAGAAAGGAAGGAAAAAGAAAAGAGGAAAAGAAAAAAGAAAGAAAAAAGAATAAAAGAAAATAGAAAATAGAAAATTAAAGGTTTGCCAGTGATTTTAAAAAATATTTTATAGAAAGTAGAAGGAATGTGGTGTGAAGCAAAACACAGGTCTTGAATGTACTGCTTGTGTTTTTCGCTCTGCAGGGGCAGCTCTGTGGCTGCTGTGCACTGCAGGACGGTCGCTGCCTTTGTTTTCTTCCATCTGAGTGACCTCCCGGTCACTTCAAATGTCACGGCAGAGCCGCGGCTCCCTGCTGCAGCCCCTTCCGGACAGGGGACACTCCGTCACCGGATGAGAAACTTGGCTTCAAACCCCAGAGAGCAAATCGGTGTGAGAAACGACAGAGCCGCCGGGAACAAGAGGGAGAGGGAGGGCACATGTGAGGGTTTGGTCTCAGCGATCATTATCAATCAGCACACCCAACACCAATACTCCATGGACTGCTACAGCAGCCACACTGGGCTAAAATGCCCCAAATTCCCCTCAAACACCACCTTTGGACATAGAGGGTTTCTTCACTTTTGGACTTTGCACCCGACCTACTGATAAAACCTCGAGGCACACAAGCAACGCGCTGCAGAGCGGGGTCTTTCCCAGGCGGCGCTGATTTATTTTGTGGTTGACATTTAGCTATCACTGAGATGGGCACATTAAAACCATGATAAGGTAAATATTTGGTCAGCATGAAGAGCTGTCGATAGGTAAATTTCCTGGCATTACCTCCAGCGTGTCTCACACGGCGTGAGTGGGGATGCATGGGCTGGAGCCAGGAAAATCCCAACCTCTGACCGTTCACAGGCTATTAAAGATACTAGTTACCCCTCTGGGAAGCTCATCTTCTGGCTTAAAGCTCAATTTTCCACATGAGCAGCATTGGTTTGAAAGTGTCAGGTGCTGGATTCATCTACCTAAACCTGTCGAAATCCTGATGGAGCAGTTGATGGAGGCCAGGACACACTCGTCCCAGCTTCCAGCAGAAATCTAAAATGGACCAGATGAGTTACTGTGCCTCTAAGGTGCCTCTTTCCCTCCGTGGCCTGCCAAGGTGTCTGCTAGCTGCACACAAGGTTTGGTGCGGGGGAACATATACTGCTGCCCTTTAAGTGTGTCCTAATCATTTGTCACCACCACTGTTAAAAAAACCCTGCCTCCTTGCTCATGCAAATTCACCTGCACCTCAGCTTTCCAACTCTCTGCTACTGTCACATTTTTCTCTGACAGATTAGGCAGCCCTGTATCTTGTATTCTCACCCCTCAGAGGCAATCCTTAGCTATAATCAAGTCTACTCCCAATTTTAGCTTGTGTTTGTTGACCCTCTCCCTGTGATAATTACCTCCAGCTCTCAGATTATTTTGGTGACTCACCATCCCCAACTTCCCAGCATTGTTTTTAATGGGAATTTTGCAGTACCTGTTTCATTAACACCCCTTGTGGAAGCAACCTTACCTCTGCATCCCTCTCGTATTGACTCAGCCCTCCATCTCCAAGATGAAACCAGTCCCTTCTGACTCTCCTCTGGGGTGAGTTCATGGCCTGCTGCTTGTCCATGATGACCACTTTATCTTTCTGCATCATCACCGCTCTCCCCGTGACCAGATGGGACTGTCCTTTCTTTGAATGTCACTAGCTAGTAAACACCGGTCCCAAGGCAACCATTAATTTTTCGTCCAGCGTTGGGTTCATACATAGCCACCATACTGAGGTCCTCAACTGAGTGATTTCATTTTTGATGCATGATATTGTGTGTTCAGAAATGACCAGCTGTGTTTTTAGAAAGGCTAATGCTATTCTGCTATTACAGCGTAGGTTTCTCCAACTTAAGTCTCTATTAACCCAAGTCTTTTAATTTCTACATATTAAAGGCTGGAGCTCTTCTCCACTTGAATTCAATGGCTCATAACGGATCCCTGCCACTACCCACGTAACGTTAGCTCAAAGATGCGAAGGCATGAAAGACTTTCTGGCTCTGAGCTATCAATAAATCTTAAATGGAATGTGGGTTTTTTATTAATGTCCTCTGCTCCCTTTTCTCCCTTCCATCTTCCTCCACATGTAACAGACCATTACTGCAGCACTCCACTCACCTGAACGCCTCGTTTGTCACCCCAGACTCCCTGCAGTACTATATAAACTACTGAAAAAGCTCCTCTTCTCTGTCACATTGCTTCAATCTGCCCATCACATAAAATCTAGTTTTGTTTTGCATTTGCCTGCTTTACTCCTGCCCGTTTTGTTATCAGTTTAACACCTTTTTGCTTGCATTCTCTAGTCTCCAGCCAAAGAAAAAAAGCAAAAAACTTTCCTACCCTGGAGCTGTCGGCTTGCTTTGTTATCTGCCCACCTTTGTCGTCTTCCACAAAACCAAAACTTTCTGCTGAGTATCGCAGAGGAGGCAGCTCACGCCAGTATTTTTTGCTTTCTTTCTCAACCTCTCAGAATAATCTCCCAGCTTCTCCCCTCTCCAAATTATTTCTTCTTCAGACTTGCAGGGTCTCTGTGCTGACCTGTGTAACTCCATGTGATGCTCCATCTGTTGTTGACTTCTATGTGTTTACTTCCTAAGGGGAAAACTGAAAATGTGACTTCAAGATCTGGCCAGTGTCACTGTCATTCCTCAAAAATAAGATCTGCTGTGGATTGAGCTCTGATTTCGATCTGCTCAAGCCTGCTCTGGCTCAGGCCCAGGGATGCTGACTTGGGGAGGACCCACGAAATGCTTCCTGTGCAGTGCTCCATCTTGCATGGGGCCACCTCAGCCCATGGAGAACCAAAGGTGCGAGCCAGGAAGGGACAACAGCAGTCTGGTGTGCACAGCCACCAGCAGTGAAATTATGGCTCCTAGCTCGGAGGGGTCCCCAGAGTATCTGTTCTGTACCCCTGCTCCACCATGGGGTTCAAAGCACTTCCCAGCATGGGCATCACGGTGGGTTGCCCTCCCTAAGAACAGCCACAGCAGAAGCAGCTCTCCAGAACAGACCATAACCCCCTGGTCTCAGCCTGGACTAGTACGTGTGAATGTGTTTTAACGGCAGTCAGACCCTGGTATCAGCATGACCAAGACTCTGCATTCAGATGCAGACTGGACTGAAGGTGTGTCTGGGATTATACGTACATAATTCTCTGTTTCTGCCTCCATATAGGCATACACGATGCCAACAGCTGGACCTCCAGTTCAAGTATATTTATACATATATGTATATGTACATGGCCAGTGAGGTGTATTAAAAGCAGTTTATTTCAGAAATAGCATCATTCTTCCCGACAAAGGAGAACAGCTTCTCTTATTTTCTGTGACACTTGTATTTTGGGGCTTAGCGAGGCAAAATGCCAAGGAGCGACAGCATGTTTACCTAAGAGCAGCTAAAAAGAGCTGTGTGGCAATCAAGGTATTGAGTGGGTTGGGCTGAAAATAGATCAGCTTGGGAAGACTTAGATCAAAAATGTTCAGCAGGGGACTGGATGGCCGTGAGCACCAGTGACAACCTCTTTGGGAATATGTCCCTGACTTGCCAAAGCTAATTAGGTGCAATGCTTTTGTGCAAGGTGTCCGTGGTCTGCCTCGCTTACTCACTGTGCCGTAGCTACCCCCAGCTGTGGGGACTGAATTGACCTCTCCCATCCTTTGAGGTTTAACTTTCTAGGGCAACACTAAGGTGAAGAGACACGTGGAGGATCCCCCTGCACAAACACTGAGCAAGGTGCATGATCCTTCCTCCAGTCACTCCTGAACCTTATCATGAAATGGGATTAATTATTGGGAATGTGATTTTTTTTCCTGGGAAAATCTCTTTTGAAAAGGTGTTTGTGGTCTCACTGGGACATCACTGAGTCCTTCACCTCAACCTTTCTGAGGCCATTATTTTTTTTTAACCCCTTGAAGCTTTCCTGAGCTCCCACTAAAACAGGCTCCAACCCTTTTCCAAGCTAATAAAGTTTTGCCTCTTGCTTTCTTGATGAGCAGATGTGCTCTGCCCTCCGCCAAGCCTAACCTACCCGCGCAGTTACCAAACTATTTGCCTGCAGCTTCAAATATCTCACTTTATACAATCCCTTGTGCCAGCTCTCCTTTCTGGGCATGTCTACGTAGCTATTTTGGCCCAGAGTCTAGGTCTGGCATGTCTCTTGGCATCCTGACAGTCATGACAGATTACAGAAGAAAGTGTTCAGGCTCCTTCGGCGGCTCCAGGAAAGCTCTCACCCTGCGATAGGAGAACATGAACACAGCCCAGGCTCTGGCTTTGAAGGTGTGGGGATACGACAGGTCTAGTCACAGGCCTTGGGCTCAGGTCCAGACAAAACGAACATCGTCGTTATCTCTGTAGCACTTCGTTTGGAAGTGTTTCCGGTCCTTAATTGCCTTATTCTGTAGCAAATGGCTTAGGATATCGCACTATGAGGCTTTCTTTTTTGCAGTTTTCCAGCTGCAAACATCAGGGAGGACTGGTCACCGTGTAGGGCTGGGAGAAATTTGCCCACCAGATACAGCACTGTAAAACCAAGGGCTCTCCTCAAACTGCCAGCTTGTGGAGCTTGTTACAAACTTCAGTACCTCCTGTTATCATGAAAAGCACGGTTACTTCAGGACTTTGCATTTCCAGAGCTGCCAGACCCCCAGTTCGGTACATCATCAGTGGGAAGAGATAAAAGCACCACCTAAGGGTTGTTTGAACAGGGTCCTGCAGCTCCCCACCAGCTGCAGAGCATGACGGGTCCATCACTGTTCTGGATGACACTGCTCGCATCTGTTCCCCCCAGCCCTGTTGATGTTTAAGGCTTTATCAGACTCCATAGGAAGTGGTTTGAATGTGGTCCAAGTGATTACCTGAGGTTTTCCAGCCTCCTACGTCACATCTGGCACAACCGAGTGGAGGGTGTCAGGGTTGCTGGCTCCAGGTCTCCTCCTCCACATCATACATTCCAGGTCTTCTGATAGCTATTTCTGTGCTAAAATACTAATTTTAGCACTCTACAAGAGGCTTAGACACCAAATTACTATGTGGACACAATGATACTGGCCATGCAATTCTCCTTGCAGATCTGGAAAATTGCCTTGCTATCCACATCAGTCCTTTTCTGGATCAACTAACAGCACAAACCTCACTGATTCCCATACACACTGCTGCATGCCTATGGCTCTGAAAAACTCAGTGAGAAAAAAACCCAATCGTTGGCATATTTGGGTTTAGAAAGAGGAAATTAGAGTGAAAAATTAAAAATGGCAGACCTTTGCAGTGCCACTAGTTTCATCCTGGGCTCATGATGCTGTGCTGGTTTCCTGCTCTCTAGTAAAGCTGGACAGATTTCCAAACACGCAAGCAGTATGAGGATCAGCATCTTGCTGGCTGACTTCTCATCAGAGAAACCTGAGGATGGCAGCAAGTCCGTGACATCTCCTAACTGAGCACAGAGGGGCTGGATCCTCAGCCTTGGGAAGCAGTGGGCTGCAGTTTCATGGAAAACAAGATAGCAATGAAATATGTGACCTTCCAGCATCAATCTGAAGGTCCTTCCTGCCTGATGGAGGAGGTAGTAATGGGACTTTTTTGTGCAGCAGTGACTATAGACAGGGCTGTGTTTTGTCTTTCACATCCTTCAGAAGTGAATGTGAAAGAAAATTTCAAGCTTGGTGTGGAGACCAAGCACAGGTTTCATCTTATGCCTGAATATTTTAGGGGCTGTCTTTTAGGACACTGCTTATACTGCTGTATCACAGCCCAAGCACTGGGGTTTGAGAACCACTGGTTTAGGGGAAGAGATTTCAGAAACTGAGGTAGAAGGTCAGGAGGCACAGCATTACTCCTGCATGAACTTGGTTAGTTAGTGTGGATCAGCTGATACTCCTCAATTTGTTAAATCAGGTAATCTGACCTTAAATCTAAGCCCATAGATGCAACCATGGAAAGAGCACTTTCAGGAACAGGCTATTTGTCCTGTAGCTGTGCACAGAATTACAGCAACATAATAACTCTGGGATGTGGTTTATTTCCCTCTGGTTGCTGTGCCTTTTGGGTGCTCAAAAGAAAGCTTTTTTTTTCTTTTTTTAATTCTAACATTGGTGTTCCCCTACTTGCTCATTCCAAGGGTTTCAGCTTTAAAATGGAGAAAACTAATGAAACTGGAAATATATTAGTGCTGTCTCAGGGGTAAAGGTACTTGCCGACTCCCCAGCTCCGGTCTGTTCATAGCACCCAAATTTTAGCTTCTGTCTCTGCAGATGGACTGCTGGGACCAACTGTTCATCATTAGGGGCAAAAGTACCGTATACAGCACATTGACTACACAAAACAGATACCGCTGCAGTACAGCTGACTGGCTGTGGAGATGCTTTATTTCAGCATGTGATGGGGTGACTGAAGCAGTCCATTGCCAGGGGCTCAGGGGCTTGATTCTGCTCATGGCCAAGATCCCTAAAGATCCTCACTGTTCGTTATCCCTATGAGTGTCGTGCCCCTGAAAATCCCAGGTGCCAATAATCCCTGAACAAGCAAGCACAGACATCAGCCCACCAGCCAGCTCCTTACTTGTTTGCATTCAATGCACATTTAGAAGCAGGCAAAAAATAACATACCGTGACTGGATAACAGTCTCTTGAAGACCACTTCTATTTCATATCACCTCAGCCTAATGCCACATTCAAAACCTGCGAAAATTATTTGTAGGGCTACTGAAGCTCAAAGAATAATTCCAGTCCAGGGCCCTGTATTCCTTGGGTTTTCCAGGCAGGGCTTATGTAGTTGACATAGGGATCATGTTATTTTTCAGGAAAGAGTTTCAGGGAGGAAAACTGATGGCTACTGAAGGCAGTTTTTTGTCCTGCCAGTAGCACCCAGGCAGGACACCTGGGTCCCTATGCAAAAATACCAGGAGCCTATTGCATCTTCCTGATCACAGGGACAGTCAAGAGCTGCCTCTCTCAGCTCTTGGGAGCCTGCAGAAGTGGTCTGATGCTGAGGGGTGCTGCCACGGGCTGTCTGATGCTCTACCAGGTCACAGCTGCACTCCCTGGGTTAGTCTCCCCTTACAGCCAGGGATGGCCCTTTTAGGGCACAG
Source organism: Nyctibius grandis (assembly GCF_013368605.1). NCBI lineage: Eukaryota > Metazoa > Chordata > Aves > Nyctibiiformes > Nyctibiidae > Nyctibius > Nyctibius grandis. The sequence goes on from NC_090664.1 coordinate 54,804,886, forward strand.
CTCATCTCACCTCAAAGGAGTCTGCTGGAATAGGTAAAAAAATTCCTACAAAGCCATCTTGTAGGCTGCTCCCTCCTCCAAGCATATTAAATCTTCTCCAGTCACGTGTGAGACCCCATGCCTTGGTCAGGAGCTGGAGGATGAGGATCAGGGGAGAGCAGGGCAGCTCTTCTCAGCCAGGCAGGAGGCATTGGGGAAGTCACCGCCTTGGTGACCCTCTCCAAGTTTTACCCTTAGTAATGGAACCCCCCCCACGTGATGCTTTTCAGAACTGCTAGTGAAATTATTGCTCCCTTTAATTCCAGCAGAGATGGAAGAGGGGATCTGTACAGACTCTCAGTGCACTTGTATCCACTATACCTTTAAGTGCAATACTTGAAGCTCTCTCGCACGTGGCCTTTTTAGTGGCCTTTTCCTCTGTGACAGGCATCTGGCTACTCTCCAGGTTGCTCCTCTCGAGTGTCTCCAGCTGATGTTGGGGGAAGGTGCCATAGCCCAGCTTTGCACCCCTCTTACATGGATCCAGAAGCTGGGATAGGAAGAGGGTCTGGGACCTCCTCTGATCTGCGTTGTTCTTGTAGCTCAGCATTCTCCTCATTATGTCCCTGTTTTATTCCCAGCCCTCATGCCAGGGCTTATGTCAGCCTTACATGACCCTCACACCAGGGAAAGCTTTCCTCATAGCTCCCATATGGCCCACAGACTGTCCTATCAGGTCCACAGCAGGCAAAAATGTCCCCCACCTCCTCACCTGATTTATACCTCTCCAGGTAAATTAAAATGATGTCTTTTACTCATGATGACTTTCTAGCTGCCTCCACAGTGCCCGATTTGGTGTAGAAGCATGGAAAACTGGCAGTTTGCCATAGACTGTTACAGGTAACACACCCGAAGTGTTCATCAGCACCTTGGGAGGGTGCTGGCTTTTTAACATCCATCCCAGGAGTCCCTGGCATTTTTGGCAGGAAATCAGGCAGATGTGATCAGGCTATTTTTCTATCTGCCTCCTCTTCACTGCTTGTGGACCAGGTGGCTGTTTCCAACATCATTTGATGGTACATTTGCAGTACATTTGCAGTCCTGGAGAGCTGAAGCCTACAGGGTTTGTGCAAACAGGCAGCCAGGTAGAGGAGGAAGGGAGAGGGAGAGGGAAAGGGAGATTTATTACTTTGGGGGCATAAGAACCCAGCCAGGGGTTCAACCTGAAGTCTTACCTCCAGGGAAGACCAGGTCACTTATGGGATTACTCATTCCTCTAAACACCAGTCATGTGGCTTCCCAAGGAGCAAGGGGGTATGTTACCTACCTCAGTATCTCCACTCACTGTATCATCTCAGGCCGGTTTGAACTGGGGATGAGACCTGGAGAAGAGCCTCTCCAGCTTAAACCAAGTCGTCAGCAGGATCCTTGTCCTGCATGGACAAGATAACAGAGACGTTAGGGACCACTGGTAGTGATTGGAAGTCTGGTGACTTCAACCATTGGAAAATGCATATGTCCACATGTGTAGGTGTTGGTGGGCACATGAGCTGCTTCACAACCAGACCCTGTCTCCAGCACATCAGGCTTCAAGTTGTGCGTTTTTTTTTTCATGTAGAGCAGCTCGTCTGTCCAGGCGAGAGCATGGCTAGATGCCAAGCCAGGCTGCAGGTACCAAGGGGACAGGAAGGAGCAGCCATGGGCAAGCAGCAAGCGTTCAGCCCAGACCATCTGCTGCTGTTGGATTAATCTCTAACCTGTGCTCTCAGCTGGCCAAGGGGAACTTGTTAGGCTGAATTTATGTCTCTAGCTTCAGGTTACAGCCTGGCACATTAAAATAAACTAGCACTGACTTTCAGTTAACTTAAAAATCTGGGCTGTAGATTAGAGATGGAGAAGAAATCGTAGAAGGAGCTGTATGTGATCACCAGTGTGGGGAGAAGGAGACAACCCCATGCTACCAACAGCTTGAACATGGCCAGGGCACCTCCCTGAGAAAGAGGAAAGGATGGAGAGACCCAAGGTGAAGGAGTGGCTGAAAAGAGGCTTGGACCCATAAGCAAACACGCCTTCCTTCTGCTCTGGGATCAAACATTGTGTGCTCTGAAGAAGCAAATTTAAACCATTGTTTCTCTGGTTACCATTGTTTCTTGTTACCATTGTTTGTTATTACCATTGTTTCTCTTGTTTTCTCTTGCAAACCATCCTCTGCCAGAGCAGTAGTAGTCCTGAAAACTTGGAAGTATTGTGGAGGAAGGAGGAGAATTATGTTTTTTAAAAAATTCCCTTTTTTAAAATGTGAAATTAAAAAAAAAACCCAATCAGATGTTTTCACTGCCAGGGAAAGGTAAGGACAGAAACAGGGGAGAAGTATCTGGAGAAAAGAAAAGTTTTCTCCTAGCTTTGCTGAATGCTGGAGCAGGAGCAGACGGCTGAAAAGCACTAATAAGAAAAAGCAAGTTTGAGGTGTGGACTTGAAAGCTGACTTATTGCTTATCAGATTCCTCTGCAAAGCGGGCTGGCAGTCTCACAGGACAGTTTCAGGGAGCATCTGACTGAGTCTCCCAACTCATCTGCCTGTGGGTTTTGGATGTGTTTGAGCTAAGCTAAACCTGCCAGTCATTTAAAGTTTGCTTTTACTTACACGGAGGAGAGCTGGGCTGGTTGGACTGAGTGTTACAAAGCCTCTTTCTAGGAAAGAAGCTTTGTGCAACAGAAGGGAAAATAGGTCATTGTCAAGGTTTAGGGCATTTGCAGAAGAAAGTAAACAAGCGGTGTGGCGTGGCTGGGTGGGATGGGAGGTCAGCTCTGCGCCGAGCAGGATCTGCCCCCTGCTCGAGACAAGGCTGTACTTGCAGGAGGGTTTGGCTCTGCCTAGGAGGAAAGTCAGCCTTATGGCAGCAGGACTTGGATCATTATCCTGCCCTGAGTCTCCCCGCGTGATCCCTGGCAAATCATTTAATCCCAGTGCCCTGTCTGGGTAGAGGGAGGAATCCCCACCCCGTGACACCCAAGGCTTTGGGTGCCAAGCTCCGTGGGCATGATGCACCCAGAGCAAACGGGGCCGTTGGCATCGCTGCTAAGAGCTGGTGGCTAATGGGGACGGGAGGCCAGTGCCGGAGCAGTTGTACCAGCCACGGCCATGGCAGACCTAGAGCAGAGCTTGTTCCGGAGAGACTCAGATGCAAAAAGAAACAAAAACAGGCAAAAAATAACAACCACCAACCGACCGCAAAAGCACCGCAGGCCCTTAAAAACGCCCTCAGGCATTCGTCAAGCAAAATCCCCGGGGAGCTCAGCTGCCTCCCTGGGTGACACTGAACCACAGAGAGTTCCCTTCCCACCCACCCCCTCCCTGGGTCGCGGGGCTGGGGGGAGGCCGGGCACGCACCCACGCGTCGCCTGGCGCAAGAGGCGATGGCGAGGGGACAGGCCGTGCCGGAGGGAGCAGGGCTGCGACGTGCGGGGGGCTGCGCGGGGGGCTCTGGAGCACATCTGCCAGCCGCCCGGCCCCCGCCGCCGGCCCGCCAGTACATCTTGTTTGTGTTTTTGCGCGGAGCGGAGCGCGCTCCCAGCGGGTTATGTCAGGGGTGAGGAATGCGGGGCCACCCGTGTCATGAGATCAGGCGCGCAGCTTTAGGCCGAGCGCTTACCGTATTTGCTGGGGAGCAGCGCGCAGGCGGCACGCGGGGCCCCGCAGGGGTGGGAGATACCCCCTTCGCCTCCATCCCTCTTTTCCAGCCGAGGGTGGAGCGGATGGGGCCCGTCTGCTGGAACAAGCTCTCCCTCTGTTCCTCGCAAGGAGCAAGAAAGGAAACGCAGTGAATTAAGGCGAATGAAAAGGCGGCAGTGAAAGGCGGCCGGGCGCCATGCCAAGCGCTCGGAAAACGCTGGCGGAGAGAGGTGGTGGCGAGCTGCTCTCTGCCGCCGCTGAAGGCACTGGCACCCTGGTTGTGCCATGGGGGAAACCCATCCAAGCACCAGCACCCACAAAATATCACCGTCCCGGGGGCTGAAAGCATGAGGAGAGACTCGAGCCCATCCAGGGAGGCTGGGAAAGCTGGGCTGGGAGCTCTTGACGTGACGGACGCGCACAGGGTCTGACCCAAAGCGCAGCACAGGAGCAGTGACTTTCCCCCAGTTTCGTTGCTGGGAGCCAGTCCTCATGTCCAACCTTTCTAAAACTTCTTGACTGCTTTGCAGGAGTCCTTCAGCTCAAGGGAGATAACTCTGCTGATGTCTTGCAGAGCCTCTGCGCTGCCCGTTCCCTGATTTTCCCACTTAAGACTCGGGGGCTCCTTTGCAGCTCTGCTTCCCACCAAGGGCAGAAAGAGGGGAGCTGCTTTGGTCCCGGTGCCACCACACAGGAAACCCATTGAGGTGGGGTCAGACCCTGGCACAGGGAAAGGCTCCCCTTCTCTGCTCTGGCATGGATTTTGTTTTCCTTTTTTTTTTTCTTTTTTTTTTTTCTTTTCCTGAAATAGCTGCAGCAGTAGGTATCCTGAGATGGAGAAGACAAAAAGCAAAGAGAAACACTTCCACAGACCATGTCCAAACTGAACACCACTGTTTGTTGTTTTTGGGGTTTTTTTGTTCGGTTTTGCCTTATGGAGGGTTTTGACATGGTGGTGTTTTGTTCTGTGTCAGAAGGAAAACAAACCCTGAAATACCAAATTCTTTCACACAATGGACTTTCCTTTCTCTAAATATCCCTGTAAGATGGGCCTCTTGCAGCTCTCTGCTCTTCCCAGAACAAGAGAACAAATACTAGGAAATCTGGAGAGATGAACTGCACGGAGCTGGCTGCAGCGGAGGAGTGCACACCAGCCCCACGTTACTCAGCGTCTCCACTGCCGGCTGGGCCTCACGTGGAGGGGGCAGGTGAGCCTCCAGCCAGCACTGATGGTCACTGTGCCACTGATAATTTTCTGCTGTGCTCCTCAGACTCCTTTTTGTGTCACTGCGAGTGGTGACAGGGGACAATTTCAGGTTCCTATCTATTATCCTAGACCCTCTGTCATCTACTACAACCCTGTTTTGCCATGTCACCTCCATGTGCAGTCCCAGACTCCTTTGGTCACTCTACCATAGTCCCAAAAGCCTCTTTGGGAAATTTCTCCTTTTGTGGCAAATCCTGTTTTTTGGGTTGTGGTCCTATGGAGACACCAGAAAGTGGAGATGAGAGAGGTGACCAGCAGGGACAGGAGGGATAGCAGAGAGCAGGAGCTCCTGTGGGACCTTCAGACCCAGCACCCTCCCCTGGGCAGGGGGGTAGAGGTCCCACCAAAACATGAAGGTGATGTGTTGACAGGAAGGGGCTGGTTGCTGGCTCATAAAAATAAGGAGAAAGAGGCTATCACATGGGATCCATGGGAAAATGAGGCTTTTTTCATGGTTTAGGATGTTATCTTATCTTTCTTCCCACTCTCTTTGTCTGCCTTCCCTTTCATAAAGTTGTGCTTTGATGAGATTTTCTGTTTTATCATTTGGGGTGGAGGAAGTAGAAGTCACAGGACGGTCTGAGACTGGGTTCCATTTTCCCTGGATTTGGGGGGGAAGGAAAAGGGGGCTTGAGGCAGCATTTAGCAACAGCCCTGGACACCGAACCAGGGCCTTACAACTGCCAGATGAGACCTGGAAAGGGGGTTGCAGGTCCACCTTGGCTGATCCAGAAGACTTCTGCACTATAAATGACATGACGAAAGGATCTTGGCTTTCATGAAATCTTTCAGGTGCCCAGCATGCTTTGAGGAACAGAAATCATCATTAGCAAGGATCATATATATTTGGGCTTGATATAAGTTCAGTTCAACTGCGGTGAACTCATTCGCTTTTGTTACGCTTCTTCAATTTGGGGGAAATACACGGACACTGCTTAGCAACCTTCAATCATTTTGGCAGAGAACAATAACCTGGGAAGGCCAAAGTTTGTATCTGTTACCCTGCCCCAGATGGTTACTTGATCTCCCAAATAAGTTGTCTGGCCTTGCCATTTGCTTCTAATCAACATTATTTTCCGAATTGCAGTTGAGCGTTCTGAAATCATAGAATCACAGAATATCTCAAGTTGGAAGGGACCCATACGGATCATTGAGTCCAACTCCCTGCTCCTCACAGGACTACTATAAATGAGCATTGCTCGACTTTAACGTTGGATTATTATTTATTCTGCAGTGTGGCAGTGCACCATGCTATCGCAGACAGATCCAAGAATATAAAGCAGCAATATCTCCGTCTGACCCAGCAGGCAGCCGCTGGTTTGACTCGGCTCTGCTCAGCAGTGGGATGCGCCGTCCCTGCCAAAGCAGATACTGTAGGTTCTTTCTTTCCTAATTGTCACTTTTTCTATGACTGCTTCAAACAGATACAAGGAGCGCGGAAAGAACAGTGCTTCCCCTGTCAGGGATGGGGCAGAAAAGACAGAAAAAAAGACTGAAGGAAGAATGCGGTGAAAGGCACCACCTCATCCAGGGGCCTGACTCTGATCTTGCTTGAAGTAGCGTAAACAAGCAGGTTACAAAACCCAGGAGGTCTGACTCTGACATGGGCACCAGAAGAACGAGGAAACCATATTTTAGACCAATTATACTGTAGAATATACGTGAGATTTTCAAAGCACCTAAAGCCATCATCATCAGGCAGGGCAGTAATTTGAGTTTTAGGGACAGATCTGCACACTAGAGCCACAAGAACCAGATCTTTAACCCGATATGAAGTGACTCTCTTGTATTGTTTGGAAAGATTTTCCATGGTTTGAAAGATCTGTGACCACAAGATCTCTTTGCTGCTCAGCTGACCTCCCTGCTGGGACACCCTGCAGCTAGCCCAGACTCATCTCCCCCAAGACCTCCAGCTATCTTTCTGCTCTCTGTACTCCAAATCTCTATATAACTCTGTCATTCCCTGCAAACTGGCTTGGGTTTGCCCTCTTCTGCTGGATATTCACCCAAACTTTCCTGACCTACTGCCATATTTGCCCCACTTTTTGTAACAACCAGCCATGATAAAGCGCTCTGCTCATATTCAGGACAGGACTGCCCTTGCCTGTGCTCCTTCCTGTGAAAGTCACTGGAAAAGCATCCCACACACTTGGACTCTCAAGCAACTCAACTCACCTCCACAAAGAACAATGAGGTAGATGCTGCTGAGTCTCAGAGAGAGGCCGAGGCCAGCCTCTGTGGAGCAATAGGACAGGACTTGGAGGGAGATCTTGTTCCTTGACGTTCTCCAGGATCCCATTAGGAGCCAAGCAGAGCTACCTGGCTCACATGGATTCAGCTAGCTCGATTTCAGTAAAGCATTTGACACGGTCTTCCACAGCATCCTCGCAGCTAAACTGAGGAAGTGTGGTCTGGATGATCGGGTAGTGAAGAGGATTGTGAACGGGCTGAAGGAAAGAAGCCAGAGAGTGGTGGTCAATGGGACTGAGTCCAGTTGGAGGCCTATATCTAGTGGAGTCCCTCAAGGGTCGGTACTGGGACCAGTTCTATTCAATATATTCATTAATGACTTGGATGAGGGAATAGAGTGCACTGTCAGCAAGTTCGCTGATGACACAAAACTGGGAGGAGTGGCTGACACAACGGAAGGCTGCGCAGCCATTCAGAGAGACCTGGACAGGCTGGAGAGTTGGGCGGGGAGAAATTTAATGAAATATAACAAGGGCAAGTGTAGAGTCCTGCATCTGGGCAAGAACAACCCCATGTACCAGTACAAGTTGGGGGCAGACCTGTTGGAGACCAGCGTAGGGGAAAGGGACCTGGGGGTCCTAGTGGACAACAGGATGACCATGAGCCAGCAGTGTGCCCTTGTGGCCAAGAAGGCCAATGGCATCCTGGGGTGTATTAGAAGGGGTGTGGTCAGCAGGTCAAGAGAGGTTCTCCTCCCCCTCTACTCTGCCCTGGTGAGGCCGCATCTGGAATATTGTGGACTGTGTGTCCAGTTCTGAGCCCCTCAGTTCAAGAAGGACAGGGAACTGCTAGAGAGAGTCCAGCGCAGAGCCACGAAGATGATTAAGGGGGTGGAACATCTCCCTTATGAGGAGAGGCTGAGGGAGCTGGGTCTCTTTAGCTTGGAGAAGAGGAGACTGAGGGGTGACCTCATTAATGTTTATAAATATGTAAAGGGCAAGAGTCATGAGGATGGAGCCAGGCTCTTCTCAGTGACATCCCTTGACAGGACAAGGGGCAATGGGTGCAAGCTGGAACACAGGAGGTTCCACATAAATATGAGGAAAAACTTCTTTACAGTGAGGGTGACTGAACACTGGAACAGGCTGCCCAGAGAGGTTGTGGAGTCTCCTTCTCTGGAGACATTCAAAACCCGCCTGGATGCGTTCCTGTGTGACATGACATAGGTAATCCTGGTCTGGCAGGGGGATTGGACTAGATGATCTTTCGAGGTCCCTTCCAATCCCTGACATTCTGTGATTCTGTGATTCTGTGATTCCTTGCTCTTACATCCTGCAGGGCAAAACAGAAAAGATCCCAGTACAGAAGCAACGATCAATATAATGGTCCACCTTCCTTTACACTAACCACGTACACACTCCATTGCTGTCCTACAGCTACCCAGGAGGAAAGAGAAGATGTCTGGGAGATGCTCAAGGGTGCTAGTGTACTGCTGCACAAGGCACTCCAGAAGGGGGTATACGAAGGGTTTCAGGCAGCAATGACATGGTGATTTAATCAACTTCAGCGTGCTCTTTGCCAGGCATATCCTGTCCAGCTTGTGTTGAACTGACTGGCAATGAGGCGAGTCAGTGGCAGCCAACTTCAAATGACCAAGACTAGCCTCATTTCAGTGCTCAGTAGCTGATTCATGTTTTGGTCTTCCACTCCACCCAGTCTAGAGTGAGTTCAGCATGTCTCCCTGAGCTTCACATTCCTGCTTTCAAGGCTCTCCGTCCTCCAGAGATCTTCCCACATTCATGGCCCAACCCTCTGCCACCAGTCCTCTCTGTTCTCCTGGACTGGACACCATGCAAGGCAGGAGCTAGCAGCTTGCTGGCTTTGATTCATCATCATCTAGGAAAAATGCTGGCTGATTCTGCCAGCTATGCTTCCTCTTGCACCATCTGCTGTTCATGATAGCCATCCCCAGCACAAAGACTCAGTGCTTATTTCCACCACCCTGTCTTCTGGGGCGAGGCCGCTTCTGGGGTCACTGTTCCTATATGGCACTGCTGAAGATGGCATCTGGGAAGTGGAGCTGTGGAAATGGTGCTATGCCATACCCTGGCAATGCAATGGCATCCCGTCTTTTTGCTTTTTCTGAGGCTTTTGCTAAGGTAGTGACTCAGAGACATCAGCCTATCCTCAAAACAATGCCCTACACAAACCTCTCCATCATGCGAGAGCACCCACATGTTCTGGTGTGCCAATGAATGTGGCAGTGCTGGCTGTGATGGCTGGTAGGATGGACAGACTGCCAGTAACCATGAACACTGCATCACTTGCTCTGAATTTAGCAAAAAAGCATGGCCACGGCACCATGGGAACACATATCCCACCAGCTTTGTACCACCAAGTAATGCTCAAGTTTGGTCTCAGTGACCTGCCTGTCTATGGTGTGAGCTGAGAATCAAAACCTGATGGTTTTCCACGGGACTCAGACTCCTGAATGATGTAAGCATTTGTGGTCCCTTTCCTTGAATAACTACAGAGCGGAGCTAAATGGGTTTCCTCGCCAACAGATGGGCTGCTGACAGGTGCTGTTGGAGGCTGAGAGATGGAAAATCAAAGAAGATGCCCTGACATGGTCTGTCACTAGCTTGAAGAGAGAAGAGCAGGTGAGATCTGGCTTCCTTATTCTGCCAGGCTATTCAGATGTACAACAACACAAGCATTTATTGATTTTTCCTCTCTATTCTGGTGGATCAGTATAATATTATTACTGTGACTCAAAGACAGGAGAGTGGAATGTGTCTCAAAGATGGGAGACTGGGGCATGTCCTTTGGGACAACAAGGATCTGCTTATGTAGCGCAGGTCCCAGAAGAAGCAGGGTTGTGTCAGAATGGCATTCTGTAAAATAACAGAAAACAAAAGCTTTTCTTTCTCCCTAAATAAATCAGTTCTGTATTTCCTTTGTGGTTCACTTTTAAAGGCTTGCTGAATTCAAGGAGGATGTGGTCACACTCATTGGAAACTCCAGATGCTACAATTTATAAACACAAATCTGCATTAAACTCACATTTTTTGATGAGTTAAATCTCATGTGCTTTCACTCCATTTTTCTTGCAGGGTGATGGCAGGCTGCTATAGTTTTCATGTCCCTTGGGAGAGCATTTGCCCAATGCCTCTGATATCTCCTCCTCGATTTCTTTGACAGGATCCAGTCTTTTGTTATTTACTGATGTCACTGTAACCTAGGAGAGAAATCAACACAGTCATAAATTATGGGCTATGCTGGTAGGACATTTCACTCTGATTGATTGATTTTAGTGTGAAGAAATTCCAGATAATTAAAGATGAGTTCAAGCTACAACACTCCACTTCTGGCTTCTGAATTGCCCTAAGTGGTGAGGAGCGTCTGGGTTGAGTACTTTCACATGGGTCATTAGGAAGGTGAGGTCCTTCAGCAGATGTGAATCTGTGTGTAGGCCTCAGTTTTGAAGAAGCCTAGGATTATAGCAATGCAGCTGTATCTCCACTCAGGAAACTTTCACCAGACTTTATGAAAAAATCTCAGAATCACTAGGATGAAAACATCACGTGTTGTTGCATGGCTATTCAGCTTTAGGCATGGTATCCTCCAACTGGTCCTTCACCTTTAGGACATTTCCATCCCACCTACTACCTTCTGCTGCTGAGCACCTGAGGGAGAAGGAAAGCAGGGATTCTCGCCTGTGGGTGTGTGTTTCTGAGATGGGAGAGGCATGAGGGCACTGACTGTCAGGAAATAACATGTATCATTTCTGCAAAGGTTACCACCAGCACTGTCATTTGCTTCAATACTCCAAATGTTACCTCCAAAAAAAAAGACAGACAGACAGACAGACAGAAAGAAAGAGAAAGAAAAAAGAGGCCAGAGTCTTTTTTTCTCCTTGAACAACAAAAACTCCTTGACTCCAAAGCAAAACCAAACTGAAGATGATGTATAGTGCTGTGGTACAACAGTGACGGGGAGGGTGTCCCCAAGCACACAGCCACCCTAAGGCACGATTAGAGGAGTAACTCACAGTTTTCCATCTGAATGCTCCATTTATTATAAATAAACACCATTATTAATCATAACTTACTGCCTGCTGGAAGCCCTGCAGTAATGCCCTTGTCATCTGCGAGCACCGGAGCCTGGGGAGGAGAAGAGGGTAGGATGTGTTTAGTTATTTGATGGGCTCTTTCATGAGGGTGATGTTCAGATCTACCCGTGTGCACAAAGCACCGCAATTTGGAAAGTCTGGGCAGTCTTTGGCAAGGTCCTCTTCATACATCCAAACTACAGCACCGCACACGCTCCTTAAGATAGTCGAGACATACGTGAATGTGCTTCTGCCTACCCTTGGAGTTTACAGCTCTTACTGTTGGTTAAAAACCTGAGAGAATTAGGCAAATATGAGGACATTGGGTCTGGAGGATGCCTCAGCTTGAGGTTTGGAGATTTAGCTCACAATTTTTAGCACCTTGACATCATGTGGGCAAATACTTGCTTTGCTGTCTGATGAACCCCATGATTTCCAGCCCAGCATTTGATCCAGAAAGTCAAGCCCGTTACTGTGCGACACACAAGGTAAAATCAACAACAACGACAAAAAAAACCCTTGGAAACACAGCCTGCCTCAATCGCCCTGTAAAATGCCACAAAGGCACAATCAGATATGGAGCAGTATTTTTACCACCTGGGAGCAAAGGAGCCATGGACCCTCTTTGGATGTGAAATTAAACCAGTGCTTACTTCTAGCAGATTCAGCCTAAATAGATTTGGAGCTTATCTTCAATTTAGGGCTTCCCTGCTGCCCCACAGGAGCTTCATTGCTAGATCAGGTTGGGTCCATTTAGGGGGCAATGGGTTTGCATCATGTCAGGACAGTCCCTTTGAGGAGCGGGACAGTGAAGGTGGGAGCTCATCCCAGCTGTTGTCAAGAAATTGATTTTTGGGTTGACAAGATGATCGGCTTTCTTCATGATGGGTGGGACAAGAAGTCACCAAGAAGCTAAAAACAGAGAAGGAACAAAATGAATATTTAAGGAAAAAAAAATTGCAGCACCTGGCAAAATATTTTCTCTTTATATCCTTCTATGGGGTAATGGTTATTCGCCACCTGAACTGTGCTGGTGGTTGTGACTCCTCCCAGGATGTACATACGAAGCACTGCTGTACTGCATACGTGATGGCCTGGATGGACAACTCGGTCCCTAGGGTGACTGGTGGCTTTGATGAGACTTATAGGAAAGCCACTCGAGTGGAGAGAAGCACTTTGGATCCCAGCTGGTTCACGTTTTACGTGTAGTCGTAAAAAAATCAAACAATCATTTAGCATGCAGTGGATGGAGTAAGGTTTTTTTTAAGCCAGAACCAAAATAGGTCGTGGCCAGTCACTAATCTCTAGCTCTCATGGTCAGAGGTCCCCTCCGATGCACGGTGGGACTCTGCTATCCTGAGCTGATGCCACGCAGCCTGGAAACCCCTGTGGTCTCGGAGTCCCCCCCAGGCTCTGGACCCATGCATGGGGGTGAAGACACTGGTTGCCGTTCAATATCCTGTCCCACCAGAGACTGGATGGAAAATATTGATTTCCTTTAAGAGCTCAGGAGAGGAGGCGGATTCACTTATGCAGTTGTCTCTCTGTTCACAAAAGTGAGAGTGAGGACTGCTGGGACTCAAGCTTTCCATGTAGGCATTGGCCCCAGGTGGGCCGAGCACTGGATCCGACATCGCACCACCCATCTGGGGCCTTGCACTTACTGTGGGCTCGTCTCTCCTTGGAGGCAAACGGAACACAAAGACAAACCCCCTCCGACGCCACGTTGAAGGCTCTAGTCATGGAGCAGGAGGATAACACTGGAATAAGTCTCCATAATGTGCAAGGTCTTGGTCTTCTACACCAAACCACAATGCAGACCCCTGTCTCTTAGGTAGGCCACCATGGAGCCAACAAATATTAAATAAGCTGCTGTCTCCACCAGGCTGGGCTGTATTCATCCTGGCAGCCTCAAGGTCACATCTCTTGCTGCTCCTTCTACAAAATGCCACATCCTCTCTGGGGAATGTTTTCAAGCCAAGGTGCCCTTTCAGACCTGAGCTTCAAGGCTAGGAACAAGCCACCTGGGATCAGATGTAGAGGCAGAAGAAAACATGACTAAGGAGGCATGAGGTGTTCAAGCTGGCAACAGCAATAATTGGCTCAGACGTTTTTGGCTCCTGTACGCACTGGTGCTGTCAGAAGTGGGACATGCATCACCAGTGCTGAGGTGCCACCGTTTTCTGGGTGCTGCATGTGGGTGCAGTTACTGGCTGCTGAGGGAGGTTATTAATCTTTCCCTGTGATTGCCCTGAGAGCTGGAGCAGCGAAATGCTTGTTCCGCAGCCCCCTTGTGCTCAAAGCAGCAGTGCCAGGAGGGGAAGTCCAAAGAAATGGCTCCTTGGAGGACAACCCACATGGACGCACTTGAAGGACAGAGGCTCCTCTCCGTGAGCATCCCAGCCGCTTTGCAATTTGGGAACCTTGAGGTTGAAATCCCTCCACGGCACACACCTGAAGGGACACTTCATCTTCTCTGGGTGAAGGAATTTGTTTTGACTAAAGCTTTTCAATTATAAGTCAAGACTGAATCACTGCAAAGTGCCGGAGACAAGAGTCATTAATACTGGAATGCAAGTTTTAAATTATTTTTAATATGCTCTGCAAGGCATCCATAAAAGGCCCTTAATCAATATGCAATTCAATTCCCTGCATTAGGGTTTGCAGAATTTAAATTCACAGCAGAGGAAGGGTCGGGAAACCAACCTGAATTTTTATCAGAGCTCTTGCAGAGCCAAACCTGGGAGACCACCTGCGTCCAAGCCATTGGGTGGGTGTGACCAAACGGATCAGACTTTTTTGGTGGCCTGTGCCAAAATGCACTGGTGGTCCCAGTCCCTGGAGAACAGGTGTTGGGGCACGTCATTGACATGGGGGCAAGTCTTGGGCGTCCCTGAAGGTGACGACAACTGGGATTTTGCTTGGCCATCTCAACTGGTACCACATATTCACAGGCACTACTGGCAACTGAAGCATTACCTGACCATCCCCTGGTGAGAAGAGTGGAGAGAATGAGGATGGGCTGAGCCATAGACGTTAGCTCTCAAGGCTGCAGGTACTCATGCCTGGAGACTCCCAGATCTTCATGTGCAGCATTCACATGCCCTCACAGCATACACCACACATTTGGTAACTCTCTCCCTGCATAGGTATGGGGCTAGTTTTGTGGCCAGTGCACAGCAAAGCAAGCTGATACTCCTGCTTCCTGCTGCTGGCAGCGAGAGGAGGAGACCCATCATCTCACAGCAGGAGCGTGGAGAGGCACGAGCTTTCCCAAGGCGAGAAGGGACAAGGGGACCTGTCCAAGAAGGCACTTGTGGGAGTGCAAGGGGCTAGGTGGTTTGCAGCTAAGCGTGTGCTTAAGCATTTGGCTGGATCGGGGCCAGGGATGCAGAAAAGAAATTTCTGGCAAGGAGAAACCTCTAGGAAGAACCAAACCCTAGAGGAAGCTCGGGGTGAGGTCTGCACTTCCTATTTCAGTCTAAACAAAGCCCTGTCCCAGGAGGGGCTGAGTTTCAGTAACATCCACTGTGTTTGGCTCCCCCACCAGATAGCCCAGTTCTTTGAGGGTGACGAAAGTAAAGCATGTGGAAGCCCTACCATGCAGATGCACCTTCAGAGCATCCTTTCCTGCACTCAGCATCCCGGGGCCCAGGGGCAGAGCAGCATCATGCTTTGAATGGTTCATAGGAGGAGAGATGCAAGGAAAGGAGCAGAGATGGTTGTTGCAGCAAACTTTACACCCAGAGATGAAAACAAGGCCTGGGGACAGATTTATCCCCTGGTTATTTGCATGTTCAGTGCCATGGGTTTGGATGGGGCCAGCTATTTCTCTCCCCAGACAGCCCCCAAACGCGGCTCGGGGGAAATCAGGAGCTGGGGGCTGTACCCTGGAAGCAGGCTGGATGCAGCCACCCTGTTTTGGAAGCTGAAAAAAAGGAGCCCTATAGAGGAAAGCCAGGTTAAGCCATTTACGTGCATGCCTCAGGCCCTGCTTGGGTTACTGCCAGCCTTGAAATCCCCCGGTGCTGGGAAATAATCTCGAACCTTGTTTGCACATTGCTGCGGCTCAGCTTGTGTGCAGAGGGATGCGTCTGTCTGATTGTGCTACCTTCATGCTTGAAATGAGCTAGGGAAAAGCAGGCAGCCTTTTGGAGAGGGAGAGGGGAAAAAAAAAGAAAACAGAAAAGAAAACCAGAAAGAAACCAAAAGCGGGGGCGGGAGGGAAGGAAAAGGGAGGATTCTGGCTCGGGGAAAGGCAGCCCAGAGGCGTCGGAGCCTCGCAGGACCGTCGTCTCCCCGCATTGCGAAAGACCCTTTTCCTTGGGCTCGGGTGCCCCTCGGTTTTGCAAAGCATGCCGGCACGGAAACTCTGGCCCACGCTGAGCCTCCCAAAAACCCAGCGGGAATGCTGGAAAGCCGGGAGGCCCCGTGGCGGGGCCGGGAAGAGCGTCAGGGCCCGGGGCGGGGGGGGCGGAGAGCGGGGCTGGGGGGGGAGAGCGGGGCTGGGGAGGGGGGGGAGAGCGGGGCTGGGGGGGGAGAGCGGGGCTGGAGGGGGAGAGCGGGGCTGGGGGGGAGCGGGGCTGGGGGGCGAGCGGAGCTGGAGGAGGAGAGTGGGGCTGGGGGGGAGCGGGGCTGTGAGGAGGAGCGGGGCTGGGGGGGGGGAGAGCGGGGGTCTGGGAGGGGAGCAGGGCTGGCGGGAGCGGGGCTGGGGGGGAGCGGGGCTGTGAGGAGGAGCGGGGCTGGGGGGGGGAGAGCGGGGGTCTGGGAGGGGAGCAGGGCTGGGGGGAGCGGGGCTGGGGGGGGAGAACGGGGCTGGAGGAGAGGGGCTTGGGGGGAACGGGTCTCTGGGGGGGGGGGGAGCGGGGCGGGGGGGAGCAGGGCTTGGGGGGGGAGCGGGGCTGGGGAGGAGCGGGGCGGGCGGGGGGGGCGGGGCTGGGGAGGAGCGGGGCGGGCGGGGGGGGCGGGGCTGGGGAGGAGCGGGGCGGGCGGGGGGGGCGAGCGAGGCTGTCGGGGGAGCGGGGCGGGCGGCGGCGAGGGCCCGGCTGCCATCTAGCGGCCCCGGGCCGGGGAGCCCACCCTGACAGCCCAGCCTGAGAAAAACACCCCAAAGCAAAGCCCCAAACCCCCCCGACACCCTTTCCCCCACCATCCCTCTGCACGCAGGGGGATCGGTCTCTGTTTCGGGAGGTTTCGAGGGGGTTTCTGCCGGCGGGGGCTCGTGCATCTGCCAGGAACATGCACCGAGACGTAAGCGCGGCGGAGCGTAGATGTATTTACAAACCGACGAGCCAAGCTGAACCAAGGGGCCGTGCACGGCTCCTTTCCCCCTCCTTACGCCTCTGCAGAGGATTTTTTCCTCCTTTCCCTCCCTTAAAACAAATCTCCCGTGGCCGGAGCAGGGCTCTCCCCTCCTCTCCATCCCTCTCCCTCCTGCCTCCCATTTTGCGGCCTCACCGCTCCCACCCTGCTGCCGCCCCGATGGGCACCCAGAGAGGGGGAGCAGGGGGGGACACAGCCACGTTTCTGTCTCCCTTCGGTGACCCTATATCTCCTTAACACCCCCCCAGACCTTTCGGGGTGCTGATACCGCTCTGTTTCTGCACCCAAAAGTTTGCAAGCTGAAGCGGGGTGGGGGGGGATTCCTGAACCCCCTCTTCCTTCACCTCTTCCTGCAAATTTCCTCATGCACTAAGTCCCCCCCTGTTTGTGCCCTGTGCCACGGGGGTGACATGTCCCATTTCATCCCCACACCATAGCCTTGTACCCAGGGAAGGAAATGGAGATGGCTTTTCAAAGGCCACCCCAGAAGAGGATGGAGTAATGTGCTCCCTACGATGCCATCCTGCCCCATAGCCCCGCAGGGTCCTTTTGGGGGTGCTGCAGAGCAAAGACTCAACATGGGCATCCTCAAACTGCCACCTCCCCCAATGTGCTTATTGAATGCAAAGAGGCACAGAGCTGGATCAGATTTAAAAGCCGGGCTCTGGGCAGTCATGAGATGTTAACCAGTGGTGACAACGTGCCTGGGAGTGATGGTGGTTCACCCGCCCATGGGGTGGAAAATGAAGCCAGCGCCAGGGTCCTCCTTGCAAACCGGCATGAGGCACAGGGCTCTCTGCAGCATCAGATCAACTGAGATCCTCTGTGCTGGAGGGGGTCTGAGCAGTTTGGCAGCACCCTGAGACCCACAGGGATGGGGAAGATTGTATGAGCACATACTGGGTCTGTGCCCTGGTCACAGAATCACAGAATCACAAGCTGGTTGGGGTTGGAAGGGGTCTCTGGAGATCATCTAGTCCAACCCCCTGCCAAAGCAGGGTCACCCAGAGCACGTTGCACAGGGTCGCATCCAGAAGGGTTTTGAATATCTCCAGAGAAGGAGACTCCACACCCTCCCTGGGCAGCCTGTTCCAGTGCTCTGTCACCCTCAGAGTAAAGAAGTTTTTCTTCATATTGAGATGGAACTTCCCATGTTTCAGTTTGTGCCCATTGCCCCTTGTCCTGTCGCTGGGCACCACTGAGAAGAGTTCCAGTCTGGTCCACAAACCCTCCATCGGCAGCGGATGCATGAAGCCCTTCCATGCAGCTCCACACTGCTATAAAGCTTTATTTTTAGCTCAGATATTCACTCGGTGTTTCCCAGAAATATTTAGCCTTTCCCACTGAAACGGCTTGGAGATGGGGTCCAACCAACCCTGGGTATGACCCAGTTCTGGGGGTGCAGCTTGCTCACAGTCTCTCATTTGCAGCTACGTTTTGGTGCAAAACAGCCTAATTTTCCTGCCTTCCTGCACAACCTAGCAAGGATCCAGCAGTGTCACTTGGGTCCGAGGATCCTCAATCACGTTGTCAGTCTTCAGCAGCATCATCGCAAAGGGGCAGTCGGGGTTTCCTTGTGCGCTCCCTTCCCACCCTCCTCTAACCTTGCTCAGGAAACGTGTCCGCCCTCCTTTTTCTTCCATTTTTATTTCTTTTATTGCTTTGTTCCTTTATCTAAAAAAGCAACATGACTTTAAAAGCTCAAGTTGACTGTACGAGCCCAGAGCATGGGCAATCACATGTGTCATGAAGGATTTCTTCACAAGGCCAGGTCTGACAGCTCGGTCTTGCCCCGTAGGTGCTCTCAGCCCGATGCTTTTAAAGTCCTTTTGGGGACAAGCTGCACCCCCAGCTAGATGGGATTGGCAGGGAGAAGGTCTTTTTGGCCCTTGTGTTGGGGTTGTCCCGTACCAGCCAGCCACGATGCTGGGAACCAGTCCCAGGCATGTTTCATCTGCAAGGAGAGACGTTGCTGGGGTCAGCAGCGTGTGCGAGGAAGGGGAAAAAGGCTCAAGGCACAAGCCTGGCCCATCTCCATCCTCAGCTGCAGCTCCACGGTGCTGCCCTGGGGACCAAGCCCTCTCTGCTGCGGAGAAAGGGAGGAAATCTTCTAGAAGGGGGAAAAAAATGCATTTTGGAGAAGCGCTGCTACCTGGTCCTCCAGGTTCAGCACAGGAGAACCAAGCTGCTCCCGTCACTGGGGTTTCCCATCTCAGAATCACAGAATCACAGAATCAATCAGGTTGGGAGAGACTTCTGGGATCATCGAGTCCAACCGTTGCCCTGACACCACCATGCCAACTAGACCATGGCACTAAGTGCCATGTCCAGTCTTTTCTTAAACCCCTCCAGAGATGGGGACTCCACCACCTCCCTGGGCAGCCCCTTCCATTGTCTAATGACCCTTTCTGAGAAGAAATGCTTCCTAATGTCCAACCTGAACCTCCCCTGGAGAAGCTTGAGGCTATGTCCTCTTGTCCCATCGCTAGTTGCCCAGGAGAAGAGGCCGACTCCCACTTCACTACAACCTTCCTTCAGGTAGTTGTAGACTGCAATAAGGTCACCTCTGAGCCTCCTCTTCTCCAGGCTAAACACCCCCAGCTCCCTCAGCCGTTCCTCGTAGGTCAGACCCTCCAGACCCTTCACCAGATTGGTCACCCTCCTCTGGACCCCGGTCTCCCCGGGTCCTGCCCATGTTTCCTTGGCGGTCCCAGTTGGTTTGCCCTCTCCCCATTCCTCCACATGAGCCAGTTTCTTCTGGGGCTGATTCCAGTATCTTCACGTCTTAGATCACCGTGACAAGCTAGAAGGGGGCTGTGGTGTCCTTACGCTCTTACCAGCATCGGATTAATTAAAAAAAACTAATCAGGAATAGAGAAAAGCTCAGCGTTAACGTCGCGCTGGAGCGGTTTCTGAGTAGGTACGCCAGCGAAATAAAAACGGCAATTTGCAGCTAAATAAAACTAAAAATTAAGCATTTGAAATACAAACACACCATTCAGAAGCAGCAGATAAATATTCCGATGCGTTCGTTAGGAGGTTGCGGCTGCCTCTCAAATAATCAGACAGGTACAAAACAGCAGCCTGAACACTCCCGTTACGCCAACATCGCATCAGCGGCGGGAGGAGGAGGGTGGGGGCAGTGGGGAAAGCGTGCGTGGGAAGTGGATTTATATTTTTTAATTGATCTTAAATGTTGTTTTATGTAATGTTTATGTAAATGTTGTTTTTATGGATTCTGCTTCATGGAGGGCTTTAATTCCTAGGGATGGGAAGTTCTCCCGTGCCACCGGTGCTCCTCGCGGCTCCTCTTTCTGACGTGGGGTTGTCCTTCCTCCCTGCGCAGACCCACCACGCTCGTGTCCAAGGGGCTGAGCAGGATTTGGCCTGCTGCCCGCTGCCCTAAGCCCAGCCCCAGGGCTCGGGCACCGGGGTGCTGCCCGTCCTGGTGCGGCGGAGGGATGATGGGGGATCAGCGAAAAGCAAAACACCGCCAAGCCCAAAACCTACAAAGCTTTTGGAGCTCAAATGCTGCAGCTGATTGTAAAAATAACACACACACACACACCTCCCTCGGCCCCCCGCGCTTCCCTGCCCCACGGCACGGGGCATGTGCTGGGGACGTGGCTCAGGGACAAGGGGACACTGCGCTGAGGTGGCCCGGAGCGCCGGGGAGTGGCCCAGAGGGGGTGTCCGGGGCTGTTATGGGGGTGCTCAGGGGTGATGGGTGAGTGTCCCCCCCCGGGGGGCACCGACACTTCTGGGGGTGACAAGTGCCACGCAGGGGGGGGCAGTGGGTATCGCCCCTGCCCCACGCACACACGGGGGGGGCAGCGGGTATCGCCCCCGCCCCACGCAGAGCCCCCCGGGGGGGGGGCAGCGGGTGTCGCCCCCGCCCCACGCACACCCCGGGGGGGAGCAGCGGGTGTCGCCCCCGCCCCACGCACACACACGGCGGGGGGCAGCGGGTATCGCCCCCGCCCCACGCACACACACGGCGGGGGGGCAGCGGGTGTCGCCCCCGCCCCACGCACACCCCGGAGGGGCCGCAGTAGCTCCCCGGAGCACGCGCACTCCGGGGCGGCGGGGGGGGGGGGCGGTGTGTGTGTGCTCGCGCGCCGCGGGCGTTCCCGCGCGCCCCCTAGCGGCCCGCCGCCGCACCGCACGGCGCCGTGCCGAATCTGCGGCGGGGCGGGGCGGGTGCTCGGCGGCGCCGCGGCGGCGGCCGCTGCCCGTGCGGAAAGTGCTGCGGCGGGGCGCGGGCCGGCTTTACGCCGGGCGGGATTTCATCATGCGGGGGGGGGCAGGGCGGCGCGCCGCGCCTCTCCATGCCGCTGCCGCCCCGTAGCGCCCTGCCCGCCGTGCTGCGCCTCCTGCGCCGCCTCGCCTGCCCGCCCGCCGCCCCGCTCCGCACCCGGCCCACCCCGGCCGCGACCCCCATGGACGGCCCGCAAGCCGAGGCGCTGCTCGCGCCCCTCCGGCAGGCGGTGCGGCACCAGGTAACCCGGCTCGGCCCGGCGGAGGCGGGGTGGGACGACCCCGGCTGAGGGGAGTCCCGCTGAGGAGGGTGGCACCTGAAGGGGGGACACCTGCCTGAAGGGGGGACACCTGTCTGAGGGGGCGGACACTCGCCGGGGAGGACTCGCCTGAGGTGGGGACACCCGCCTCAGGGGTGACACCCGCCGGGGAGGACTCCCCTGAGGTGGGGACACCCGCGTCAGGGGTGACACCCGCCGGCGAGGACTCCCCTGAGGGTGGGGTCCCGGCTGAGGGACGGCGATCTCGCTGAGGGGGTCGGGTGTGTGACAGACCGGTGCCGGTGGCTCGGCTGGGGTCTGTGGGGAGGTGACCCCCGTCCCCCCTCCTCGAGCCCCGGGGTGTGCTCCGGAGCGGGGGTTGCCCTCTCTGCGGAGTCAATGCGGTGTTTCCCCTCAGCCCCACACAGGCTTGCGACCCTCTAGTTCCGCACTCTGGGGCACTGCGGTACCCTGCGGGCTTCAGCGGTGACCCACAGCGGAGGGTCCCTGTGGGTTTGCCCGGGGCTTCTGGCCAGCGCCGGTTCCCTTGGGTGCGGGGTCTGCAGGTGTCTGCCCTCGAGTGGGTCTTGCCCTGCCCAAGGGACGTGGGCTGGCAGGGAGTGCCTGAGCCGCTGCCCCTCTCCCCTCCCCGTAGTGATGGTGGGTGTTAGAGCTGTCTTACAGAACTGGATCTGTGCGTCAGTCTACCTGGGTTTCCTCTCCTGAGCTTGATGTGACTTCTGTGCCCAAGCTAGGGCTGACTTTGTTGTGTTTTTAGAGCCCGGCCGCTGGCTCTTCACATTTTCTTTATAAAACAGCCTGCATAGGTTTCCTCATCCCATAGGGTCACACGTGACTTCCCTTCAGAGCTGAGTTTGTGTTGGGTTTTGGAGGTAAACAATATTCTTTAGAGTTGCATATTTGCCTGATGCAGTAAGGGATGTTAATTTCTTAGCACATTTTCCATTCTATCATTCTTACTTGTCTAGATATGTTAGCTGTCTGCTATTAGCTGGGACTGCATCGCGTTCTCTTTCCATCTCCCTCACAGATGAAGCTGTTATCTTTAGCTCCCTTCCTACCTGAGAAGGATTTGATTGTCTTTTTATTTCCTAAGTGAGTCTTGATCTTGGTGCCCTTGCTGTGTGTGTTAGTGGCAGTGGAGCCTGCTTGCAGCACATGGAAGTCCCCCTTCCTCCCTGCTTTACCAGCAAGACCTGTGCCTGTGGGTTTCCCACATGCCTCCTTTAAGTGGCTGAATCCATAGTCTTCTGCTTAGCTGCACACGTAGCTACGTGTGTGTCCCATGTATTTGTAGATTTGTGCATGTGTTTCCCCATTAAATGAGTGGATTTATGACCCTCTAATTATACCAGCACCAGCACTTCAATGAGTTTTTATTATGAATCATTGTACAGCATAATGCCTTGGCAGGAGAGCTCCTTGTAAATAAAATGATGATCTCTAGAACTAGCCAATTTATTTATTTTAAAATCCTGTATCTTGGATGCTGTTATTTGCCTTTAAAGTATCAATGCACCCCTTTTTTCTGGCTGCCTGTGGGATGGAAACAGGAGTGGGGTGCCAAGGAAGGGTTTGTGGGAAAATTTGTATAGCTGGGACCACGGATATTGTATCGTACAGCTGACAGGAGTAATTCACTGAGATGTTTGCACAAGAGGAAAGGGAGGGAAGATTGGGGTAGTGATGCCTTACGATGCAGGGGACGCTGTCTATCAGCTCGTGGAGAATTGGTTTAATTAAACCTAAGGGACTCAACCTACAGAGAGGAAAGTGAGCAACGTATCTTCCTGCAGCAGTGCCTGATGCAATAAGCTGCCGTGATCCAGGGGTGGATCCCTCTCTGCTTTACTGGTCTGTGGGACAAAGCTGCAGCAAAATATGCCACATCGAGTTCTGCCGTGTACTCCTCCTCTGGGTTGGGCTCGAGCTCGTAGCTTTAATTAGATTGAGTCCTGTCAGCAAACATAATTATTTGCTTCAGTTGTGTTTTGGTTTTTTTTTTTTTTCCTTGTAGATGTCTGAATACTCTTTCACTTATAGATCAGGACAAAGAGTCGCTGTATGCTGCTTTTAGATGCTCAGCAATGAGCAGGGTGATAGCTCTCTTGAGTCAGCAGTAGGTGCTTTGCTGCTGCCTTGATGTTTTTCCACTGCTGACCCACTAGCTCAACAAAGGCAATTTAAACTTACTACTTTAAAAGAAAAAAAAAAGATCAGATCCCTCCCTCTGCCACGTTTCCCAGGAATGGCAGTTGAAGTCCTCAGCTCTAGAGTGAAACTTTCACGTTTTGGTATAACTAGTTAACAGGAAGGAAGCAGCAGATTTATTCTGTTCTTGTAGCCGATGGGGTTAGGGAGTCTGAGAGGATTCTTATTTTTCTTTCTGTTCTCTGTGTGTGTTTGTTTTAATGCAGTCTTTTGAGTCTTCCTCCTTTTATTAATAAAATTAGCCTTTGAACCCCTTAGTCTCTGAAGCACTTTTAGCTTTTCTAATATGATTACTGAATGGCAATCTGTGTACTCTCTTTGGTTTCTCAGTTGCCTGTGATATTAATGTCAGACAAGCTCAGAATTTGTGAAAAAGCTGGTATTGTGGAAATATGTTGTCTCTTTGGGTTGGTTTTTTTTTTCCCTTTTTTTTTTCCTTTTTGTTTAATGGAGAAGCACAAGATGCAAGAAAAATGCTGAACTTGGAGCATCCCATTCTTAGAGCATTCTACTTGAGAAGGCATTGACATCCCTGTGTTCTTTCCTCCTGGGTCAGCTCCTTTGTCCTTCTCAGTAATTCAAGATAGACCTTGGTTTTGGCTGAAGAAGAGTGGACTGAAAGGAAGACTTTTAATTTATCTCCAGGAGCAAGCTGGGCATGACTGCTGAGGATCATGTTCAGAAAAGCGTGCTGTTGGGTATTTAGGGTGAAAGGGGAGAATCTTACCCACTGGGCAAACAGACCTTTGTGGAACTCTAACAAGGTGATGGTGGTTTGACTCAGGTCAAGACCTCAGTGTAAGCTCACTGCAGGGTTTTGATGCTCTGAAATATTTAGGCTTTGGGATTTTGTGGGATTTTTTATTTATTTATTTTTTCCCCTCCATTCTTCCCAAAGATAGTGGACAAGTTTTAAAAACAGTAACAGTTTTTACAGATAATGCAGTGCCTTCTTTGCTTAGACTTTAGGTTAAAAATGTCTGTCTTCTGTGAGGCCTTCTTCTAAAAATTTATGTACTTACTGGCCAGTTTTGAACAGATATGAAAGAGGAAGAAGAGTCTAAAATGGTCATAAATTTTGAAGTAAAGGGGAAGAGTAGAAGGAAGAGAAGCCTCATTACTGAGAAAGAGAGCACAAAGCCTGTATTAATCATTTGAGAATCCACTTAGTGCATCCTCAAAGACTGAAAACTAGGATTTGTGGAAATCCGCTGTGAAGTGGTACATACAGCAGTGTATTTGCACACTGAGATTTAATAACAGGTCTGGGATTTAACAATAGTGTGGGGGAGTTGAATTTCTCTAATGATGTCTAGTTCTGCTAACTCTCAAATGCGTGTTTCTCACTTCTGCCAATTGAAGCAGCCTCTTGAGACCTGTGTGGAGAGCGAGGAGGCAGGACAAAACCCTCCTTTTGGATTGCCAGGGGAGCTGAAAGAATTAAGAGTTCTTGTCTATGGCATTCAAAGAAAAAAATCTATATCTTGTGTTTTGTCGTCTTCTTCTAGGGAGAACTGGTAAGGAAGCTGAAGGAAGAGAAAGCTCCCCAGGTGGATATAGACAAAGCTGTAGCAGAGCTCAAAGCTCGGAAGAGGGTCCTAGAAGCGAAGGTGAGTCTGGAAATTAAATTTGACTTCCACAGTTTTGTCTGAAAAGCCTTGAAATATCTACTTAATGCTTTTTTACAGTATTGATTCGGGCTAAACTCATAGCAGGGTAGACTGTTTGAATCACTTCTGAAATAGTTTGCATGTTTCTAACTCGTGGCAATTTCATTTGTTATCTGTTACGCTAATATCTGTTAGCATTAAATCACAGTGTGTGAACGAATAAATATGAGTTCAGGTTGTTCGTAGTCAAGGCTGAAATTCAGTGGATGTGTCGCTAATCTTCGTTTACTGTATAAATGTTATTTTGTGCAGGGTGAGAGGACGTGATGTTCACTGTAGTGAGTTTCATTTTCATATTCTTTGTGCTGCATTTGAATTCCCGGACTGGCATAGAACATGTTTGTTTAGAAACCATTTTCTTTACTACAGTTTAAACAAAGTTCTTGGAGACGTTTCAAATAGCCTGTGGTTTCACTCAGCTTTAAAGAGAGGGATGTATTGAAATTGTGCCCTTTTCTTAAATGCGATTGTGCTCTGAAGTGTCCTTCTGCAAATGAAATGATGGAACTTCACGTTTGTTTTGTCTCTAGATCAATAACCAAGTAAAAATACACTTCCTTATCCTGCAGCCTTCCCTCCCCTTCTCTCTGCCCTCAGACTGAAACAACAAAAAGAAACTCCTGAAGCATAAAAACAGTCAGGTGTGCAGATTCACCCAGGAAACTGAGAGGTTCTTTCTAATTTGTGTTGCATATAGAAATGGTTGTGGTTGGGCTTTGGTGGTACTCTTAAAAATAAATAAATAAATATGTACACCACTGCTTGCAACTAACTTACTGTGAGAACGTGAGTATACCTGAATTGAAACCACTTGGCCCTGTTCGTCCTACAGAGTCATGTGAGGCAAACAATTACCGCGCTCTGTCAGGTCTGGCCTTACGACTACCTGTTTGCATACATTTAACCTCAGTAAAAAGATGTCGTTTGTACTTAGTATTCAGCATAGAGCTGTGCTTTGAAGCCACTGCATTAAACCTGTATTGATAGCTAGGTTGTCCTGGAGTAAATAGTTTCTAAATGTTTTCCCAATTCTGTTTCTCAGCTCCTCTTGAAAGCTTGACGTAGGGAGACATAGCAAGGCAGGTTGGGAGTCTTGGTATCCCTGTGAGCCCCACCTTTCTGTTGGAAGGGTGCCTGTAGGATGCAGCGTAGAGGCGTGCTTGCCAGTTACACAATTTGTGTGGGCTGCATCGCTGTCGGTGCAAGAATGACCTTGCAAATGCAGCATCTACCCTTGTAAGTGCAGCACTCCGATATAGCTTTTCTCTCTTGACTGTTTCCAGCAATGCATCACAGTCGCTTGCAACTTTTGCAGAAGGCAGCAGCGTGAATGCTCGTTAGCTTTAGCAGCTGCTGGTACAGTTTTCAGGCCCTGTGATTCCTACTTAAAGATAGCAGAGTGACTCTGAATTTGAAGCTTTGAACAGGGCAGCGCAGTTGAGTGTTTAAAATTCTTTGGCTTTATGTCCTCAAACCATATCTTACGTCAGTAGATGATTCTGCTCCTGTACGGGGTCTTTTTTCCCCTTGAAGGCTAACACAGGCACTTTTCTACCTTCTATTTATGAATGTATTTAAGTTTATAAATGGATGCCAGATAGAAGAAACTAACTTCTGCACCGGTTCATTAACTATTCTCTTAGGTAGCAGAAGAGGGGCTCTGCAGCATTCTGTACCTACTCCAGTTACTCCTGTGCTGCTGGCCATTTCTCCCTGCCAGTTCAGAATTGGGCTGTGTCGCTGTTGCTCTCCTCCTGTCCATCTCTGGGCAAAAGCCATCCTTTCTCTTAAGAAACCCTGGTCATTGTGAAATGGGATTCTGTGTTTTTAGACAGAGACTGCCAAATGGATTCCCTTTCCATGCTTTAAAAGTACTGCTCTGGTGCTTGCTCTCATGTGTGCTCTCTGTCTGTCTTTGACTCTTTGTCTCTTGTGTAAAGTTACTCCTTGGCTTATGCTAATTCATGGGAGCAGCAGAGGTACAGTGCTGTTAAAATTAGACCGCTTTTAAAATTAGACCACTCTTATTTGTCTTGATAGATGCAAAAAAAAAAAAAAGTTTAAAATTGTTGGTCATACAATACTTGATGTTACCAAAAGACTGTTCAAAATGATAGTGTTGGCCACTTAGGAGGACCTGAATTAATTTATTGAACTTCGTGGCTTAACTCTGCTTTAATTATCAAAGACCTTTGTTGAGGAAAATATTTCAAGTCTGTTGACTTCAGTAATCGAGGTGGTTGCAGAAATCATAGGTTTTCAGATGAAATAGTGAGGTTGCTGTAAAACATTTTCACAGGATCTAGTCAGGGCATTTAGGCACTCTGTAATTAAATTTTCTGAGTGCAGGGGGGGCCATATTTGTGAAAGCCTACATTTAGCAAATAGAAATCCTTTGTATAAGTAGCTAAATAAACACCTTTGGAAGAGCACAAGGATGAGGATGTTCATAATCTTCATAATCAAAATTGTTTCATGTGAGGAACGCTTTATTGAAAGCTTCATATATACCAAGAGTTAGATGTTTGTAGTCTGAGCTAGTCACTTTAAGCTTTTTTTATAGTTGGGAGAGGGAAATAGGTCAGAAGAATTGCTTTAGAAATGGCCATTTCTCTCCACTGATTGTAAAGAAAGCTGAGGATAACCAGCTCAGACTCATCTGCCCTAATTTTCAGACAACTGAGTACACCTCAAGGGTCTAAAATGCTGCATTCAGACAATCATGTTCATAATTGAGCGCTTGAATCTCAGTGTGACCATTCCACTTTGGAAAATGAGCATGTTGGCAGGATACCTTTGCTTCAAAATGGTCTTTACAGACTTTTGACTCATAGTGGTGAATGGAGAGGATTTGTCCTCCTGCCAGAAACAGGAGCTATTAACTGTTTTCGGTTTGCTTGAATTACAGGAGCTGGCCTTACAGCCCAAAGATGACATTGTGGACAGAGTTAAAATGGAAGACACCCTGAAAAGGAGGTTTTTCTATGATCAAGCATTTTCTATTTATGGAGGTATGGATTTGAAGAAATTTACATTTTAGTCCCTTTAGGCTAATGTTCTGGTCTTTCTAGCTGTATGAGATGCTGTGCTCTTGCAATGTTATATTAATGCAACATAAAAGAGTTTTTTTTAAAAGTTGGCTTTAACCTGTCCTGCTTGGATCTGGAAGCCTTTCAAAAGTTTCCCCCTTCCTAAAGTTTTTGGGTGGGGAGGGGGCTCAAAATTTGTCTTTTGCATTCTGCATGTAAATGAGTGGACTTCAGGATGCAAGTTCTGAGCGTTACATTGTAGAAGATTATTTCTTTGCAGAGGGGTAGGATGTTTTGGCATTCAAGGGGGTGATCAGCTTGTTTCCTCATAACCGTTCGTCTCTCTCTGAGCTTTCCTTGGCAAGATAAGGCTCAAAACTACTGTGAACTTTAGAACCTGTTACCTCAATGAACTTTATGGAACAGGTGAACAAATGTGGCTGTTAAACCTCTTCAGATAGCTGATTTGAGGCACCTCGGGGCAGGGGGGACAGCCCAGTGCCTGTATATTTACTGCTCTTTCAGCTAAGATACTAAAATAAATACTCTGGGTTGTTTTATTGGCTCCTTCTTTCTTTTTTTTGTCTTTGTGCCTAAACTACTGATTGGCAGATATGCTTTAGTGCTGACAATAACATAGTACTTTGGCACATTCTTCTATATACAGATTCCTCCTTCAGATAGATTGCTCCCACAAAACTCTCCGCAAAATATAATCCATTGGCAGAGGGAGTGTGGCTTTTACAGTTGTTGATTACAGGTATTTATCAGTTTCAGCTTCAACCACTACCTGACACCACAGTAAACTCTGCAGCTGAACTGTACTGGTTAGTGTAGGGCAGCATCTGTTTAGGTGCTTCCTAGACTTTACTTTCAGCCTTTATGTCATGGATCTTAATGTACAAAGCTCTCCACAGTGAGCCACGTTCCATATTCTGTTTAGCACAGAGAAGCTCATGCTTCATACTGAGAAAATGACCTCAAACTTAGACCAACTGATGGAAACAGTGAGAAGGGAGGACATTTCCTCTAAACCGTGCAGGTTTGTACAATCTCTCACCTATGATTTTTTTTTTTTTTTCCTTTTTCTCTTTGCAGGTGTCAGTGGTCTGTATGACTTTGGGCCTGTTGGGTGTGCTTTGAAGAACAACATCATCCAGGCATGGAGACAGCACTTTATTCAGGAAGAGCAAATCCTGGAAATTGATTGTACCATGCTCACGCCAGAGCCAGTTCTGAAGTAAATATGTGTCTTTTTCTCTGCAGCGTGTCATTTCTGGTCATAGTTGCTTTTTACAGTCTTATGTAAAATTACCTGCAGGGATCTTGAGATTGGGTCACCCAATTTCATACCTTGTTGCAGTGCAAAATAATTAGATATCAGTGCACAGGTCAGTGTGAGAAGTTGTTGTTCTGTAAATCGGAAAGAACACTGGGACTTGTGTCTGAGAGTCTAATGTCTTAATGTCTCCTAGTAGTCCTATTAGGTAAGAAATTGCCATTATTCCTTTTTATAAAAGTTCAAGAAGACAAGAAAATGCATGAGGTGTCTTGCCTAAATCTGGGACACCTGGGTCTTAGTTTAGGACAGTGGCCAGGTTGCTTGACCATCCTTCCCCTCTCTGTGGAGGAATGGCAATGTGCAATGTGTTAACTGAGCTCTGAACGCAAATGATGCTTCTGTAGCTCTGGGGATTGCAGCCCTCTTTATCCACAGACCAGGGAGAGGGACCATCTTCCAGGGTGAGAGCATAGTTCAGACTCTGGACCCTTTCACCTCCAAGTATCTACACTAATACTACCTATAGGTTTGCTAAATACATCAGGAGCTTTTGGAATGAGAGTCCGAACTGAGTCAGCTGCATTACTTTGTAAGGGTCACGGCATAACGGGCAGAAGCTCTCATGGATCACTGGTATAAAATAGTGGGTATCTGTCCACCTGAACTGCTGGTTACTCCTCACAACTACATCTGTGTCTTGCTCCGATCACAATGCAGTTCCTAAAGGCACTAAGTGTCATCTTAGTGACACATTTTAAGACCTAGATCTGTTAATACTTTCTCACAGATGGGGTTTTCTGTGGGATGGTACTGCTTAATGTGAATCTATAATCTGAAGCAAGAATGAGCCTGCAGTTTGGGTGCATGGTTTGAAGGACTTCTCTTTGATAATGGTCTGTCCACTGGGATCACACAGTACCCGAGGCTGTCCAGTGGCAGCTTTCATGTTCCTTTTTTGCATCATCTTTTGTAGGACTTCCGGCCATGTAGACAAGTTTGCTGACTTCATGGTGAAAGATGTGAAAAATGGGGAATGTTTTCGTGCTGATCATCTCTTAAAAGGTTTGGTTTTGTTTCAAGGCTAGGTGGGCTTGGGAATTTCCTGTGGTGGTACAAACATGGGAAAAGAGTGTCTTTCTCAAGGAAGGCCAGTTGGTGTAGCCAGTCTTTTGTACTTGTGTTTGTAGTTCATCAATCATACTGTACCAAAGATCCCATCAGTTCTCAGTTCCACCCAAATGTTGTGTTAGTGTCTTAAATGAGATGCAGGATCTCCAGTAAAAGCATAGTTGGCTCCCTTTTTATGAAATCCTGTCATCAGGCCATAAAAGAGTACTGTGTTGTCTAAGCTGAGGACTCCCTATATAGCAAGGTTCCTGTTCTTTACTGTGTTCTGCTCTCAGTTTTCTTGAGTTTCAGTTGCTTTTAGTTTGGAACTGAGAAATGATGTAATGATGATATAAGGGGACAGAGCCTGCTTTCCCTATGCAAAAGTCAATTACATGGCAGCTGCTGACTGCCATGGAGTTGTTTAAGAAAAGACTAGATGTGGCATTTAGTGCCATGGTCTAGTTGACACAGTGGTGTTAGGTCAAAGGTTGGGCTCGATGATCTCAGAGATCTCTTCCAACCTAGATGATTCTGTGACTTTCGTATACCTTAGAGCTCAACTGGCTTTTGGGAATGGTAAATAGACTTCAGGCGTTTCTTAGGTTTGCAAAGTCCTCATGCTTCTTTCTGGTTATTGGTTAAAATTTGTTTAAAAAAACAAAATACAAAAGAAAAATCACATGAAGGAATCTTAGAAATAAGAAACCTATTTGGAAACTTTCATGTACAGCTTCATTGTGAAAGAAAGGATTGTTCCACTCTGGGTTTAAGTGGGTTGTGCTCCCTATTTTTCTAGCCTTCTCCTTGGAAGTTAAATATGTAGATTAATCTATATTGGCATTAAAGCTGTTCTCGTAGTACTCAGAATTTTTGTTTTATTAAAAAAAAACAAAAACAAAAGAAGCCCATCTAACCTCTGCCCACTTTGCACGCTGAACAGCATCATAAGCAAGAGTGTCCATGTCTCTTCTGCAGCTCATTGCTGGTGAACAGCCACCTGCTGTTACTGCCACTAAAAAGTCAGATTGCTTTTTTCAAATGAGGGTGGGAAGTCTTGGCATCACTCTCTGCCTTTGTATCTCATGGAGGATGTTGTGCTTTAAAGTGGAATGCAGTCTAACCCTATTGTACCAAGTCAGTACGTGCCTCTGAGTGCATTTGGATAAATTAGCCTTACTGGCTTGGGATCAGACATTGCTTTTGATTTCCAGTCTGTATAGAAAGAAAATAAAGGGACTACAAAGCCATTGCTTGGGTTTAGGGGAATGAGTATTGGAAAGAAACTAGATAAGGACCTGTTTTTTCCTTGTGGCACACCAGTACAGCAAACTGGTGCAGCTCCTCAGCTGTAGATCAGCATTGCCCTGTTGACGTGAGTGGAATTACCCTGATAGACACTAGCAAGACAACTGGTGCTCATGCTGGAGGATCCTCCTGATTTGTCTAGCTTTAGATTGAGGTTAGTGATGTGGTGGCAGTATAAACTCACCATATGCTTTTCTTGCTTTCAGCTCACCTGCAAAAGCTTATGTCTGACAAGAAGTGCACAGCAGAGAAAAAGGCAGAAATGGAAAATGTTCTAACACAGGTGGGTGTCTGCATGGGGAGGTGAATGCTTCAGGGATGTGTGTGTTAACAGGTGCAATGCACCAGGTCTGGAGGCAAGGTCCCTTCTGTGTCTCTAACGATGCTCAGAAGTCTTTACCTCAGATACATGTAGGGCTGTACATGCACCTAAAAACTGAAACCTTACTGGTTAACAAATACTGTAAACTTGCTGGTTAATCACGTCTCCCTTTTTCTGCTGTTTTGGAGAGCTATTGCTATTATATTAGCCTCTTGAATATTGGATTGGTAGGGCTGAAGCTCTGTCCTTGGAGCTGGTCTGCTCTGTTCCACTTCACGCCCTGGCAAAAAGCCTGTTTCTTCTGGATCCCCCCTTTACCTTTGTAAATCCCTGACTGCGGGATTATGGTACAGAGGAACAGGGACGAATGAGAAGTTTTGTTAGGGTTTTTCTGAATCACCTTAGCACTGGAGTGGTATGTTTGAAGTTGTCTTGGCTTTGAGGCACTTCAGGTTTGTTCCACTGTCTCTAGCACCCCACACAGATTTTTCCTGTGTTTACTGTGAGAATAGTTGGTGCTCCAGGCTGACATGCCTGAGCAGCTGTACAAATATTTGCCTTTATTTTTTCATTTGTTTTTCTTACTTTGTTTTTAATGTTTGTTCTCATGACTTCTAGGATAAATGCTTCCAGAGCCATGCATAGAGTGAATGTTTCCTTCCAGAAAGAGCAGCTTTTTTTTTGCAGTGTATTGCATTGCTGAGCAGCTGTTGTTAGGTTTTCCACACTGCAACACTGAGCTTTGGCCATTCTTTTGGGGGTATCCCTCTACTAATAAACTCTTTTTATCTCCTGTCTTGAGTTTTCTCTGATATATGAAGGATCATGACAATACTAGAAGCAGCTCATTTGATTTTAAACTTGAGTGTTCAATCATTGCTGTACTGTTCAGTATCGATCCTTTATGGTACCTGAGTCTAGAAACCACATTTAAAATGTATGTGTGCAAAAGGCTAGTGCATAAATACACAAAACAATGCCAGAAATTGTGGCTCTTGTGCAGTTAGGTTGCAGTTAGAATCTGTGGTTCTACTACTGCTTGATTCCCATCTTCCAGAGAAAGGTGAAGGTAGGGTACTGGAAGGGGCTGACGGTATCCCACTTGTGAAAATGTCCAGTCATTACCAAATTGTTTTCAGAGCAAATGAAAAATCTTTTCACCAAGAAGCCCTGTGCTGCAGATTTGCTCAATTTAACTAAAATGCAGAACAGCTTTAAAAGAGAGTATCTAATGCATAGCTTGAATATTGTATTTCATGCAGCAGAAGAGAAATACATGCAGACAAAGCCCTGCAGAAATTTTAGCTTTCTTCTCTTTCATTGCTGTATTTTTTTCCTTCCCAACATGCTGCTCCCCATGTTTTAGCTGAAACTGTTCAAAAGAAGCTACTGGTGGGCGGTGATGCAGTCCCAGTGACTTGTCTTCTGCTTTACGCCCACTCTCATGCTCAATGCTTGCATTTCTAGCTAGCCTTCAGACTTCCTGTGGTGTGACTGAGTTGTGGACCTTTATTACTAAAATGGGTTTGCAGATGTGCCATGTATTCTTCTATCATTGGTTCAAACTTTAGCTTGCTTGAAAATTTAGCTTAAAAGGGAATATTTTGAGCAGGTGATTCGGAGCTGTGGATCATGCTTAGTAGAAGATGAAAAGGACATAATTCATGTTATCTTGTCTAGTAATTAAAATAATTCTCCTGTGTTTTGCTATTAGTTGGACAATTATGGCCAGCAAGAACTTGCAGATCTCTTTGTGAACTACAATGTGAAATCACCTATCACTGGGAATGACCTGTCCCCTCCTGTTTCCTTCAATCTGATGTTCAAGACCTCCATTGGACCTGGAGGAAACATGCCTGGGTAGGTGCTAATCTCATTCTGCTCACACTCTCCCTTCTTCGTAGATCACTTGGAATAAAAATGAAGTCTCAGCAGGATTGAAATATTCAATTTCTTCCTGAGTAGCCTTCCCAGTCTTCTCTGGCAGCTTAGCGTCCTTTGTACTCTTGGCGAATGGCACGAGAAACAAGGAGCTGTTGCAGAATCACGAAGATACTTGAAGCAGCCAGACTATGTGGGTCGCAGCAATGCCCATACTAGTTGGAGTTGTTTCCATAAAGCCAGTTAACTTTGGGTCCCCAATTGTCAGTGACTTCAAGGCTATAGGGAACCTGCTTCAGTGTACCTGTTTCAGGATGAAGTTACTTAGCAGGGTGATCCAGTGGTAGCATAATTTCCTAGGTGTTTGTAGTTAGTGTGGAGGCTGTTGTCTTGAGGGTGGGGTCTCCAAAACTAAAAGTAGCCACCCCCACTGAAAAGTGGAGAATACGATACTTGCGTATACTCTGGGATGGGATCAGAGATATGTGTCATATGTGTTCTCCAGTGTAGTACACGAAATGGTCTGTGTAGGTGGTATCCTCTGTGGGAGTCTCAAATCACTGTAGGAGTTGTAGGGGCCTTACACTAAAGCCACTTCACAGTTCATGTGACAGCAGAGGTGCAGTCATGGTTTGCCTTCAAAATCGACATTTGTAAGCAGCCTGGTACAGCTCAGGCCCACCTAGGAAAGGCGAGGAGGGTGCGTTCCCTGTGACCTTGATGTCACTGGCCACTGTATTTCATTCCAACTTCTTTTTCCATTCCATGCTTGCATCTCAAAAGCAGCCAAGTCATCCAGTTTACTTTTAGGAGTAACTATGGAGTGCTGTGTTTGGGCTGCAGCTGATGGTTGGTTGTTTTTTTGCCATCAGTCTATTGCTTCATTGTTTTGTGTCTGGAGTTAAAAGACTCAAGAGAAAAAGTACCACCTTTAAGTTCTGTAGTAACTGTGTTTTTCTCTTGTCACTGCTTTCCCCCACCCTTTTATCTTCCTGATTTTTTTTCTTCTCCTCCATCTCCTTTTAGCTATCTGAGGCCAGAAACTGCACAAGGAATATTCCTCAACTTCAAACGTCTTCTGGAGTTTAACCAAGGCAAACTGCCTTTTGCTGCTGCCCAGATTGGAAATTCCTTCAGAAATGAAATCTCACCCCGCTCCGGCCTTATCAGAGTGAGGTACTGCAAATTTCCCCTTTCAACAGAAGGGTGGCTGGGAGCAGGTAGCAGCTCCCTTTTGTTCTAGTGTTTGTACATGATTGTTTCACGTCAGTACTTTCTTCCAGAGGACTCCTGATAACGTGCCTAGCGAGTCTCAGCGTTCATGGGCAAACAACTCAGTTAAGGGTTTAACTACAGAATTCTGTCTAAGCCTGGCTGGTGAGAAGTAGCATCTCTGAAATAGCTGTTGTATTAGGAACACCTGGATTAAACTTAGTTTTACTAGCAAAATCTGGCTTCCATCATAATCTAACCGAATCATACTAAAGGTAGCTGTGTTCTCTGCAGGACGTGCAGCTTTGCTTGCTTAGTTATGTTCATGTCATTTACTTTAAAACCGAAATCTGGAATCAAAACGTGATTGACCTTGCAGCAGTATTTCCTTGTCTCAGTTCTGCAGATTCTGCAGTTCTGCAGCTTACTACAGAGAGGAAGTTGGGAGATAACCTGACTCGGGATGTATGTTTGTGTCCGAAGATCAGTCAAGCAGGAAAGCTCGGAGTTATTGAGAATTCCAAAGCTTTCTGTCTCAGGATAAAAGTGATCATTGCATTTCATTAAGGATAATATCTGTATTTTAACTGAACTATTCCGAACAGAAGTCTCTTCCGTCTGGTTGGGAACAAGAGCTCCCATGCACAGTCGGTGTGGTTCTGTCGTACACACGGGCAGTATGTGTTATAAACTTGGTAATTGATTGCGATGGTGCCATAAATGTCACTGAGAGGCAGTGGCATTGTTAGCACTAAGGGAACTCTTTGGAATTTTCTCAGTCCTCCTGTTCTCTCTTGCACATCTGGAAATGAGAACTTTTCTCATTGAAATGCATTTTCAGTCAAATATAAATTATACGCTTGTGGCACGTTTATTGGAGACTGTGTTATTATGCTATCACAGCAAATTACATCCTGATGCCTGTGATTTAAAGTTAATGATTACCTAGAGCTTTTTTAAAGGTTCTTGATAATAAGCTAATTCAATGTAAAGTGATTTCAGGAAGAAGGCTAAGAATCAGTGTATGAGTACAGATGTATTAAAGACAAGTTCTTAAAACAGAAAGTATACCGTTGCTGAATGTAGCAGTATCATCTTCAAGAAATTGTCACCTCACCTGGCTATTTTGGGCACCTCTAATATGAGTTAAGGCTACTGAGTTAATCAATGGATTAGTCTTCATTGACCCTGTAGGAAATGTGTACTTCTAATATAGGCATCACAGCAGTCTGGAAAAACTCCAGAAGACTCTGGAGAACTTCTGGAAGTATTTCCAAAGGTGGTATACTCTGCTCTGAATCACAGTGGTGATGACTATGGCCTGGAGATCTCTAGACGAATTTGTAGAAAGTTTTACTAGGAATTTGAAGATGAAACTAAATTCAGTGTCAAGACTGGTTCATGTTCCAGTCTATACATTGTCTTGGCTCTGGGTTTGCATATGTTTTTAAACTACTGACTTGTTTGTGAGAGGCTAAAGCATAATCATTTATTAGAGGGGCTGTGGCTAACACATAAAATATTTAATACACGTGGTTGGTTGTGTTTCCATTAGGGAATTCACCATGGCAGAAATTGAGCACTTTGTGGATCCCAGTGAGAAAAATCACCCCAAGTTTCAGAATGTGGCAGATCTCAACATCCTCCTGTACTCTTCCAAGGCCCAGGTCAGCGGGCAGTCTGCCCATGTAATGCGGCTGGGAGATGCTGTCCAACAGGTAATGTTCCTCTTGTGAGCACGTGGAGCTTGCTCTTGAATATTGCTCTCAAGGCTAAATTACAAACTGTTGTGTTGGTGCCAGCAGGGATTTGCTCCCAGATTTAAGAGTCAGTTCTCTTCAGTGAATCAGTGTGACTGAGATCCAAGCCTGGCCCATGTTATCAGTGATGAAAGGCTGCAGGTGGTGCTGGGATAGTGCTCACAGGTTAAGCTTCACAAGTAGCTAATGGGAGAGGAACAGTAAGGAATACTAATCTGCCAAAAGCTCAGCGGTGTCTGGGAATCTGATACTCAACTGCTGGCCCCCCTCAGTATGTGGCTTGCACATTGGGGTTCCATGACCTGATTCTCCATGCATGCAAATTATGAATGAGTAGGTTTACCAGCCCCCTCAGCCCCACTCCCCCGAAACCCCACATAAAAAAAACATCAAAGCACTGCCCCCTCCCAACCCCAAACAAAAAGACCCCAAAAACAAAACAACAAAAAAAAACACCACCCCCCTGTTGTATTGCAGCTGTGAACTGTAGGGTACAGCTGTTGTGGAGTCCTGAGCTGTAACTGAAATTCCCATGCACTCTTGTAATACTGGTGACTGCACTATTGGATGCAGCAGAGTATCTTCAAGTAGGTGATCTTCAGAGACAGTTAGTGATGACTCCTAGAGTAATAATAACTTACTGTTTTGGTCAGATGGAGATAATGCCAGTGGCACAAGGTGAGTTTGAGAGATATAATAGTTTCAAGGGAGACGCAGTACTTTATCACAGGCAGCTGCAAGAAGTTCTCTCTGTAATGTGTCAGGTTGTCTGCAGAAGTACAACAAATCATGACTTTGCTTCCTTAGGAATTAATGTCTATGTGTATTTTTTTCTTCCTGCTTTTTCCCTTTCCAGGGTGTGATCAATAACTCCGTTCTCGGTTACTTCATTGGCAGAATCTACCTCTTCCTTACAAAGGTCGGTGTATCCCCAGAGAAGCTGCGCTTCCGACAGCATATGGAGAATGAGATGGCTCATTATGCCTGTGACTGCTGGGATGCAGAGTCCAAAACATCGTATGTAAGTGACAAAGTGCAGCAGTAAGTGGCAGTCCCTATCAGATCTGTTGATAGTGCAGGAAGGGGTTCTGTTTTATTCCTTCGTTTTTAGAACTAGGGCTATGAGCGTGATGTTTCTGTCCAGCCCCACGTTGGTATGAACACACTTACTGCAGTGGAAATATTTGGAATCCAGGGGACAAGTCAGCTTCCTGCAGTGGGCTTGCACAAAGTTTATGAACTGTTCATGCTTGTTTGTAGGTCCGTGCTTCAGACTCCTTTGGTGGAGCCTAAAGTTTCCTGTGGACATTGTGCTGGTTGAATTTCATCTGGAATTAAAGGAAAGGTCCCAGTACTTTCCAAAGACCATAACTCCTCTAACAGCAGTGGGGAAAGATTTGTTTTGTTGGTGGCATTATTCCAGGGCAGATTCCTTCCTGCTAGAATGCTTGCTTTTCCTTTCCCACTTCCAAGTTGTGAGAAATGAGAGTTCGCTCCTGCCAGTTCAGACAGATGGTGCTGGGAGAAAAATTTCCCAAGGATTTTTTATCTTCTGCTGAATCATTAAGAGGTTTTCAGTTCAGGCCTTGTTGGGCGCTTTGTTTCTCTCTTATATTGTTGGCTGGATTTTGAAACATATGTCTTTTTTTTTTTTTTTTTTTTCTGTCAGGTAAACCAGCAGTAGGTAGTTAGGGGCAAGGCTCTTAGACTCATTTTAGATTCTCTTGCAGAGCTTTCAGCCTCTTCAGTAAGTCTCAGCCAAGGATATCAGTTGGAATAATAGTTTCAAAAAAAGTGTATTAGAAGGCATAGTAACTAGACTGCATTGATTATGAAGTCATTCCCCTCTTTAAGGGATACAGAATCTAGTTTTTAGGTCGAATCTGAGTTTAAAAAAAAACTAATTTCATTATTTTTCCCTTATGTGTAGCAAAGCACATGTTCTTCTGCCTGGTTAGCCTTTCCAAGGACTCTAGGGTATGTGCAGATTCCTGAAAATATCTAGAGAACTCTGTGTGGTCTAGTCCCAATAAAGGATCAAAAGAGTGAAGGGATTTTGCTGAGGTCTGTGGGGTTAGCCTGTGACATTGCAGTGACCCTTATGTAGGATGACCCCGTCCACGGTCCTGACCAGTTTGATAGCCAAACTGGTAGCATGCTCAGCCCAAAGGTGTCCACATAGGGAACGGGTCAAGGCTTCAAATGGTTCAGCCAGCCTTATTTATAGGCAGGGAGAACCTCTGACAAACTAGGGCTGAGGAGGTTTGTGTGATTGGTGGTTTTTGTCTGTGTGGGGTGGTTGGTTTGTTTTTTTTCCTCTCTTTCATTTCTTTTAAGGAGCTGAAACAGGCTTATCACTAGTGATGTTTCATTACAGCTAGTTAGAACAATAGCAGCCTGTAAAATTCTACCAGACTTAAATAAGAAAAAAATTCCTGCAGCTTGGATGAGTGATTTGTCTTCATATAGAAAAGACCTGTAGAAGTGTTTGAAGGAATGGCTTCTTCTGAATGTAGATAGCTGATTTCCATGAGTTCACAGTCTCTCTTCCCAGCCAGCCCAAACAGGCTGGACATGTGTGGGTCACAATGTAAATAAGATTAATAAACTTCGCAAGCCTTGTCATGGATCAGACAACACTCTCAGAGCAGTATGTCCAACAGCCTAACCCAGAGGTGAAGACAGCAATCCCAGGGGCGTGACAAAACCACCTTGTGAGCTCGACTCACACTTTGGTTTGTCACTTAACTCTAACCAAAAACGTTTATACCAACTTGCAGCACTCAGTAGTAAGAAGTTAACTGCACTGAATGGTTTAAAATCCATTATATAAAGCTATTACGTAAACCTTCTGAGAAGTAGCTGTAGCACCCTGGTAGTTTAATTTGTGTAAAAATTCTCCAAGACGTTCTGGAACACCATGGTTTTTCCAGTACAGGGATTTTTTCTGTTCACGTACCTTTCCTGACACCCTGCTATATCACTGTAGACTGGAAAACCACACAGCATCTGGCTGCCTGTATGTCCATGCTGATGTGACAGTGAATGGAGGGCAGCTGCTGTGCCTGTTCTTATATGGGATTGTCTTTTAGAAAATCCAGGTGATGGTTGTATTTGCTGCAAGTGTTAGAAGGCTTTATCAGTTCCGTGTGTGTGAGTGGTGCTTTGAGATTCCTCCTTGCCATATGTGCTGAAATGTTGAAAGAGGTGCTTCCCTTGCATATGATCTGTGTCTTACTAGCTTGTAAGTCAGGCTTTTGGCCATTCTGATGTGGCTGGTTGCCTGCTCTCTGTTCCATGCTTGCGGAGCAGTAAAGCCCTGAAGGCATGATGTCTTCGTGTGCCTATAACATGTGAGTGATAGGACTGTGTGTTCTGGCCCCAGCCCCAAGCTATTGGCACAGTGCTATGTTCTGCCAAGCCATGTGGAAAACCTGGCCCTGAACACAGGCACTGGTTAGATAACTGATCGTTTCCTCTGGAAACAAATGGAATCATTCAAATGAAGGAGCAACTAGTGAGTGAGGGCTGCTTATTGTAACAGAGCTAATTATGTAGAAAAAAACGTCATGGGAGCAGGGAGGGCTTAAGGGTGAATAAACATATTTGATGGTTAAGTGGACAAAAAAGTGAGTTGGTGAAAGCTTTCACTTTTGTTTTTTCAGGGTTGGATTGAGATCGTTGGCTGTGCTGATCGTTCCTGCTATGACCTCTCCTGCCATGCCCGTGCTACCAAAGTTCCTCTTATAGCTGAGAAGCCTCTCAAAGAACCTATATCCTTTCAGAATAAACCAGATTCTCTTGAAGTGAAAAGTGATTTGACAGTGAGATGTCTTGTAGAGCTGTGCAGCTCTAGTTTAAATTACATCTCTAAGTTTGACAGGGAAACCTAGAGCTACAGACCAGCATGACTTTGGGAAGTAACCTACAAAGAATTGAGCCATGTGGGTGACTTTACTCAGGTGGGCAAAGGAGATTTACTGTTGTGCTTGTTTTTTTCTAGTTTAATGCTAGGCTCTGTTTTTACTGTGAAGCATGGTTTAAATGTGAATGTGGGGTTACCATCCCAGGTTACTCCATGTCATTCCATGGTTCTGCTGCTAGCTGTACTTATAAAAAAAAGTTCTGTTCTTTCAAAATTTGTGACCTTCTGCCCTTCAGTATTTTTTATTGTTCCTTTCTTCTCTTGGAGGGAAGTTCCTTAATCCAGTAGCAGAGGAGATTTCTTTGTGTGGTGTAGCAATTATCACATAGCAAAAGAACCAGGCCCTGCTTTCTGTCATCTCAAACTCCTTAACTGCCTCGCACAAAACAGTCAACGTTGTTCAGTTTGAGGCAAATAAGGGAGCCATTGGCAAAGCTTATAAGAAGGATGCAAAGGTAGTGATGGAATACCTTTCCATGTGTGATGAGTGTTACGTCACTGAGATGGAGCAGCTGCTCAACGAGAAAGGGTGAGCTGGCTGTGTGTGCATGGTACCCTTCTCTGACACCTCTGATGAGGGTTCCCAAAGGGCTGCTGGATTAATTTGAGCCACCTGAAACCAGGTTCCTTGTGAGAGCAGGCTGAGTGGATCATCTAAAATGTCTTGGTGCTATCCCTTCTGCCAGTTCATTGCTGGTCATCCATCAACACGTCTCTTGATACATGCACATGAAAGTGTAACTGTGGTATTCAAATATTTGTTTATTTGCATGGGAATGACCTTCTGGCTTTAGTAGGATCATCCCATAAGAGAGACATCTCAGTGAAATAGGAAGTGTTTACCAGCTTCCTGACTCTGGTTTGAGAGTTGACCAGGGCTGGCAGGTGTTTTTGAACTTAATTTTAAAGTTAATAAAGTAATTCTGTGAGTGATTGAACAAAGTAGTTAAACAAGAACCAAAACGTGTGCGAGTATCCTCCAATGTTTAGTGATATGCTTTAGGACCTGTTACAGCCTTTGATTTATTGGGGCAGCAGTCTGTATGTTTTTCCTCAAGCTGTCTGCCTGTATTCCTAACACATTCAGGAACTGAACATGTAAGAGATCTCTACAGTTGTCAAATTTGGCTGAAGCAGGCCAGCAGCTGTGTGTGTTATGAGAAGGCTAATAGGGCAACAATAAAAAAGAAACTTTATTCCTGCTTGAAATGGTGCAAGGTGTAGGATCAATGAATACATTCCAGAAGGGTAACATGTACATCTTTCTTTTGTTTTTCTTTTTTTTCCCCCTGAGCTAAGAGTTGTTTATTTTATATTTCTGTGAATGTGAAAGTGTAGAAAAAACAGGAGCACTCAAAAGGGAGAAACTATTGTGGAATATGGGGAAGTATACCCACATCAAAACCAGAAGAAAGTGAACTTAGTTCATCTAGAACCCCACTGAAATGATTCAATAGATGAGTTATAAGCAGTATCCCGGGTTTGAATTGATAGTGGACTGCAAATCACGACTGTGTTTAAACTCAGCATCCAGTTGTAGCTGCATTCGGAGCAAAGCCTCTATAAACTTCAGCCCATTTGGTATCGGGTCCAAGTGCAGATGATTAGCACACACTTCTCTTAAACATGCTGGTTTTGTATTATGCTGATCTTCAGCAAGGAGGGTGCCCTTGCTGAGGACCTGTTGACAGTGTCAGTGTGTTAGACCTGCGTTTCATACAACTGTGTTTGCATAAATCCATGATGTGAAGCCCTCAGGTTTACAATGGCAGCTTTCTGTTAGGGCATGTAATTAAACCGAAAGAGGGTAGATTTAGATTAGATACTAGGAAGAAATTCTTTCCTGTGAGGGTGGTGAGACACTGGCCCAGGTTGCCCAGAGAAGCTGTGGCTGCCCCCTCCCTGGCAGTGTAAGGCCAGGTTGGATGGGGCTTTGAGCAACCTGGACTAGTGGAAGCTGTCCCTGCCTGTGGCAGGGGGGTTGGAACTAGATGATCTTTAAGGTCCCTTCCAACCCAAACCATTCTATGATAATAATAAAGGCATTTGCTTCCTGTAAGTGGGTAGGCCAATACAGCCTAAAGTGTCTTTGGCAAGGAGTGTGTGCTAGTTGCAAGTTAGCAAGGAGCAAGAGAAGGTAGTTAGAAGACTATAATATCAAAAGCTTTAGAAATAAGGAATAAAATAACTGTGGTGTATCCTCCCTTTTGGTATCTGTGAAAATGCACGGTACCTTCTGACACATTTCAGTTTTCATGAGAAGTCCATGCACTCTACAAGATGTAGAGTCTGCAGCAAGTGGACTTGGCAGTGCTGGGTTAACGGTTGGACTTGATGATCTTAAAGGTCTTTTCCAACCTAAACGATTCTGTGATTCCAAGTGCCTGCTTTGGTGCCTCCCTTTTTTTCTTTTGGTGTGTATGCTTCATCCTGAGATTCTTCCATTTCCTAATTGAATTTGCTTCAGGGTGTTAACCACAACTAAGTTCACTGTGATTATGAAGATGGTTGCTTTTAATGTAGATGTAGTAATTTTATTATTAATGTAAGTTTCTTTTAATGGGTATGCCAAATGTTTCTTTGATCCCTGGGATTTGCCCTGGCTTCTTTCATCCCACTCTTAAAGTCAACCAACTGATGCAATTAAGGAAATATAACTTGTTTGTTTATTGCTGTAGCTTTTAAGTGACTTCTTTTTCCTTTGCAGGGAATTCACTGTTGAAACTGAAGGGAAAACTTTTAAATTAACAAAGGACATGGTTACTGTGAAGAGATTTCAGAAAACATTACATGGTAAATTTCTATCTTTGTTGTTTGAGCAGCAGAAATAAGAAGCAGATCAGGATATGCTTTGAATGTGAACTTTTATTAGGTGCGTTGTCCTGTTAGTATTGTACAGGGGC
This sequence comes from Nyctibius grandis, assembly GCF_013368605.1. NCBI lineage: Eukaryota > Metazoa > Chordata > Aves > Nyctibiiformes > Nyctibiidae > Nyctibius > Nyctibius grandis. The sequence goes on from NC_090664.1 coordinate 54,848,576, forward strand.
ACAGGAAAAATGCCAAATGTTATTTCCTTGAAATATGACAATTTCAGAGAGTTGGAAAGCTTTCACACAGCTGTGGGATTTCTGTGACCATTGATGCAGGCCTGTCTGCCTGCTTCTCTCCTGGTCTGTTCAGTAACCCATTTAATAGACTTTGGGCGGCTTAGTATATTCATGCTGCTTCAGCTGCGTATTCTAGGATTTGTAAGGTCCCACGTGGTGCTGAGAAGCAGCTGCTGTAGTGATGGAGGAGCTGGGGAAGGTGCACCAGCTTTGGGAGCTTTCATCTTCAAGTCCATTGCAGTGCAGCAGGTGGGTTGTGGCAGTCTGTTGGTAGGGCTATGAGCAGATCTCTGTGCTCGGAGCTCCTGTTGTCACTCCACTGCCTGGAGTCAGGTCTTCTGGCATCTGCCAGCTCACCAGGCTGCCATGCTGACCAGACTCTTTAAGCTGACAAGTCCAGTCAGTTCCTCTGATAGTTGATAGTCAGATCAGCTTTGGTCAGCGACTGCGTCTCCACAGATCTTTTGTCCTGATGTGGGAAATGGGGCTAGAAGGTAACTTTCCAAAATGCATGGATTTAGTTCCTCAAGTCTTGTCTTTCCAGCCAGCTCTGTAAGGCCTCACCCAAGGTCATTTGGGAAGTCTTTGACAGAGCTGGAGACTGAGGTAGATTTTTCCCCAGTTCATACTGTAACGAGGGGATCATCCTTCCCTAGGTTGGGAACATGATAAATGCTCCTAGGAAGGAGTAGAGCAACTTGTAGCATGTGCAGAATTTATTTATTCTTGCAGCTGCTGAGCCTTTGAGATGTCCAGGTGTCTTTCAGTCAGCATGTGCTGCTGCTGTGCCAGGCTTTGCTTTGTCAGAACTTCAAAGAAGGAATCAGAGTTGTAGCTGTTAGTGACTGTGCTGTTGCTGGGGGCCAGCAAAGAAAACCAGCAACTGGGGTTCTACTTGAAACTTGTGCTTTTGGCAGTTTGGCTGCTGTCTGCAAGCAGGAGGCAAAGCTTATGGTTTCCGCCTCTCTTGTCTTGAAAACTGGCTGGTCAATGCACAAATAAAACAAGACCATCCTTTTGGAAGGTAAAGTCCCACCCCGGATTAGGTGCTTAATTGAGGAGGTTTGGCTCTCTAGGCACATAGAGTGGGAGGCAAGTCAGGGTGCAGGGCTGGAGAGCTGAATTCTACCCTTGATTTTCAAAAGCAGCTGATACCTATAATTGTTGTTTCTTCTCCGGTGCTGTCTGGGCTTTTTCTAAAAAGCTGCCCTGTCTGAGCAGGGCAGCTGTCCTCTGAGCTCCTTCCCTACACAGTGGGGAGAAGGAGGGGGAAGAAGCCTCTTGGGCGGACGTGTGACAAGGATTGCAGAGAATGACAAGTATATAATAACGTAGCACATCACATCTTCTGAGAATTTTTGCAAACACTGACTAGTTGATCCTTGTTCTTTCCCACTCTCATGATACCTTGCAGGAGGATGGAGAATAGGGAGGGGAGCAGCATGGAAGCAGGCAGCTGAACGACTCGATAAGGACAGAGTCTTTGCTGGAATTTGGGTTGGAGCTGAAGCTCCATGCTTCTCTGCGCAGGCTGCTGGGTACTGAGGCTGTGTCTGTACATTAAACCGAAGTGGGCCGAGGATGGAGCATTACCCTGCCATCGTACAGGCTGTTTAATTGCTAGCATATTCCCTGGCACACTTTTGGTCTATGCCAAATAGCGCTCTCCCAGACAATGCCTGGACATAGTTTGTGGCTTGGTGTGGAGCGAGGACTGTTCCCAGTGAACAGTTTGGATGGGGCTTCGCTGTTGTGAAGTGGGAAGAGGGTTTATCCGTGTGGATGCAAGTTGTGCTGTGCTGTTTGCTCTCAGGGCCAGAGAAGGGGCCCTGACTTGTTATTTACAGCCTAAATACATTCTGTACGTGGACTAAGTCCAAATCTCTACTTCAGGTATTTGTATTTAGAGCAGAAATGCGTAACCTTTTATTTCCATGTGCTTAGCTACATGTAATCAGAACTTCTGAGCAGAAAGGCAGCTTTAGTAAACACTTTTTTTTGTGTATAAATTCTTTTTTAATGATGACATGAGTTCTTTTGTGTTCCAGTGGAAGAAATCATCCCAAATGTAATTGAACCCTCGTTTGGTATTGGGAGGATCATGTACACAGTGTTTGAACACACATTCCACATCCGGGAAGGAGACGAGCAGAGAACGGTGAGCTTTCCTGTGGCTGGGCCTCAGCTTAAAACCGGCTGCAAGCATTTACATTTCCCTGACATCCAGGGAAAGGACTAAAATAAGACTGCACAGTACACAGTAGAGATGGGAAACCCCGGTGGGCTGTTGAATTGCTGTTTCTGCCAGCGTACGTGTCACTTCTACATGCGCACTGAGAGACTCTGGGGCTGTGTGTGCATGAGGCTCTTACTGTATTACTGGCAAGGGAGTGAGAAATTCCTCCTTCTGGATTCACACTTGGCAGTGACCCATCACTCAGAGAAAGAAATATCTTCAGTGGTTTATTTCCTCTCTCTTTGCTGCTTTTCCTGGAATCATAGTTCTATGCAGCAAGATGGACAATAGACTAACTGTTTCCTCAGTCCACCATGAAATTCAACCTTCTCTGATTCTGGGCATCCCTAAAATCTTGGCCTGAAACTTTGCTGTAGCAGGGGCCAGAGGGAAGTGTGTGTTACATACAGACCGCCAGCCTGTTCCAGCCACTGCCCAAACTGTGATGCTCTACACCATTGCTGGTGGCCCACGGGAAGCTGGCTGTTAACTTGATGCTGGTTCCTGTTCGTTGTTTCTGGCTGCTAGACTGTGTTTATAGAAAAGAAAAGTAACAGTGCTCATTAGTGTCTCTGGTTGCCACAGGATGTGATAAAGTTACGAGTGGGGGGGAAGAGATTCAGGAGCCCAGAGTTGGGACACAGTTGACTTTCAGTCACAAACTGCTCATGAAGTCTAAAATATTGGACTTACCTTCCTTCTAGTACCCATTTACTTTCTTTGTAGCCTGGGCTGCTCTGGATTGTGGTACATCTCAGTTGCATTACTTCTGTACTCTTACAGGCCTTGCTGATTGCCAGGAAAGTTGTTTTTTTTTTTTTCCCCTCCTTTTGACACATTTTTCTGTTCTGAGGGTTCTGAAAACCTTTGAGCTGCATATGCTCTGTGTGTGTGGAGTCTCATGTGTGTATGGAGTCTCCTTGGGAATCAAACAGGGAGTGAAATGATTGTGAGAACTCTTCCCTTTAGACTGTGCATAAGACTAAACCTCCTGGAAAGACCCCTCTACCCTTCATTTTTCTGTAATTCAGATGAGGTTGACTTTCTTCAGGGAGGGCTCTGGTAGACCTCTTTTGGTGGGAGGTAACGTTTAGCTGTCAGGAGGGAAGGGGGAGTGGAAGACAGCTGGAGAAAATCAACCTTGCTTCAGTGGTGTGGGATGTTACTGCTGGAGCCCTGAATGTTAATGTCTTACAGAAGGCCAGCTACTGCCCTGGAGCAGGCGCCCTGCCTCCAACCTCAGTCAGAGCTTATTCTCACCTCCTAAGACTCTGGCCTAACCATTAAACTTGTATTTATTTGTGCTTTTTCTTTTTTCCTTAGTTCTTCAGCTTCCCAGCTGTTGTAGCACCGTTCAAGTGCTCCGTTCTTCCTCTGAGCCAGAATCAGGAATTCATGCCTTTTGTCAAGGAATTATGTAAGTGTATTAAGCGCTGTGGGTCCAATGGGGATGTGCACTGGGAAGACAACTTTCTTCCTCAGTACTACAGCATTGGGATGACATGGCTTTCGTGTGCAAAGGGAGAGCCATTGAACTAAAACAGCTGGGTTGGTTGGTATCAGTCAGCTTTGGGTATCTATCAAAGTCTTCAGTCTAACCTCAAAAAACCCAACTCCCTGCCCTTCCCTGTGATGGTCTGCAGTGTAAAAGATGTTTCTTTTTTTCCTTGTGTCAAAAAGAAGTCTTTCCCACTGCTTGGGAGAAGCTGTCAGAAGCAATGTTGCATTTACTGGTTTTTTTGAATTAAGTTCTTTTCTTGGCTCTTGTTGGCCAGCTAATTTATTGAATCAGTTCCAGAGCTGCTGAGCCTCCCAGCATTCTGTCAAAATGCCCACTGGTACCATATAAAAGTGAATACTTAAAGGATAGGAACATAGGCTACATGTCAGACAGTGTCTTTTGCTGTCTGCAGCAGTTCTGCTCAAGACTTCGCCTCCCCATGCTGGACATGCTCCTGCACATGTGTAAGGCTGGCATGCTCTTGAGTTGAAGCAGAGTTGTGGGACTGTAATGGCATGTTGAAGAAGTTGGTGACTTTGCTCTTTGGGTCAGAGTTGTGATGCAATATGGAGAGCTGTGAGTGGAGTGATGTACCTGTGGGGTGGGTTTGAGCTTGTAGTCTTGACAGGGACTGGAACCTTGGATCTTCCATCAAAATAAAAATGTGTGTCTGTGATGTTGGTTGAAACCAGGAGACATGGTTCCTCCCTTCAGGTAGTGCCATGAGGATGTGGGAAGCCATTGCTAGGATCGTGTTGCCTGCTGAGTATGTAATGAGTCCTGGTGATCCCCTCTCCTCTGCTCCTTGCAGCTGAAGCACTCACCAGGAACGGCATCTCTCACAAGGTGGATGATTCCTCTGGATCCATCGGCCGGCGCTATGCCAGGACTGATGAGATTGGCGTGGCCTTCGGGATCACGATCGACTTTGACACTGTTAACAGGACACCTCACACCGCCACCCTGAGAGATCGCGACTCGATGCGCCAGATCCGAGCTGAGGTACGGGGCAGGCAGACGGGTTTGGCTGTGGACAGAGCCAAGTCTGTTTCTTATGGGCTAGGGGAGGGCATGAGCTGCTGTTTGTGATCCAGCAGTGACTGGTCTATGCAGGAGCTGCCTTCAGCTCTTGTAGACGATTTAGCTACTCTGAGAAATCCCCAGTAAAAAAATACTGGTCAAACAGAAAATACCAACCCTGCTGCTAAAGTGAGGAGAGGCTTTGGTTTTCCTGGGATGCAGAGGTCTTGATCTTACTTGAAAGCCTTGCCTTGTGCTGATTGCACTGCTCTTTAGAGTGCCGCTTTCCAAGTGAAGGCTGCTGAGTAAATGCGTTTGCTGGGTTGTGTCTGGCTTTCAAAGGCAGGGCTCCTCTGAATCCACAGGCACCAAAAGGCACATCTGTGCCTACTGCAGGCTGGCTGGCAGAGCACAGCACAGACATAACTCCTCAAAGCTTCCTTCCTGCTGGTGTTGCTTGTGCAGCACCAGTGAAGCTGGTGAACCATTGCCCAAAAGCCACGCCTGCCCTAAGCCATGCTCTGCTAGTATGGCTGTAATACAGAGATGAGCGTAGCAAACCTCCCCAAGGTGGTGTCATTGCCTGCGAGCAAAACTTGCTCAGAGCTGTGCACGTGCAGTCTCAGCACCGCTGTTGTGCCCTTCTCTCCCTGGCCCCCACCAGGAACAGTTTTGCTCCTGTAAGAGGAGCAGCTAGTGCTGATCTGTGGGGCTGAGTTGTTCTAGCTCTGCTCTGTACAAAAGCACCTGTACTGCCTGGGGCTACTGAGCTGGCTGTGGGTTTGGCTCAGTGTAACAGGCAGTGCCAGCTCCTCAGGGCACCCATCTGTCTCTCTGTCACCTGGATGACCTCTTACTGCTGAGGAGCACAGACCAGACTTTGTTATCCCTCACTTTCTGCAAATTTTCTAGTTTCTCCAGCTGATCCTTTCCACCATGACAGTGTGCTATGAGGAGTAAAGAAAAGGCAATGGCAGCATCTTTTGGATGTGTGTATTTTCTTTCCCTTCCAAAACTGTAACACAGCGCTACCAGGGGTGCTGTGATCCACCACAGTGACAGTTGCGTTTCCCTCATGGGTCACCCTGAATAACTGAGCAGTCTGAGATGACACAGACTGTGATTTAAGATGTCTTCCTCCTAGTTAATTGTTTTTCCTCCCCAAAAATGATCTTGCAGGAAGATATCTTGCACCTGTTCTGTTGCTGATGCAAAAATGACCCATGTTCCCCAAGTCTCCAACAGAGCAACTTGATTCTGATGACTGTTTCATATGTCTTTGTGACTTTGCCTGCAGATCTCTGACCTTCCTGCCATCATCCGTGACCTGGCAAACGGTTATCTAACTTGGGCTGACGTTGAGGCAAAGTATCCACAATTTGAGGGACAAGAGACTGGCAAAAAGGACACAATAGAGGAATAAAGAAAAGGACCTGAAGTCAAATCCTGTCAAATGTCCACTTTTTACTGTTCATGTTAATATGAAATAAACTTATCGCGTATTATTCAAAGCTGCATTGTTTGTGCACACAGGGACTATTTGTTTTTTTTTCCTCACTGCTGCCCGAATTTAACTTTAAAAACTGAAATAATTGCAGTCCAAGTTCAAGGTCTTATGAATAAAGACACCATTATATATGCCTGCTTCTCTGTGTTCATGCAGCCTTGTACTTTCTTCAGAAATGTCTTTTTTTGTTTTCCTTTTTTTTTCCCCTCCTGCTTATGGCTGTGGGTGTTCCAGGTTTTTACAGCCCCTCCAGAAGGCAGGGACCATACACCTTTCATCTGGATTCGGGTCACCTTGGACTCTTGTGCAAGATGGTACTGGTTGCTTGGCCTTGCGTTTACCAAGGGATGATCAAGGTGTCAGTCCTCCTTTCACCACTGTGCAGTGCTTAGAAGGTGGTTTAGTGCTTTCTTTTGGCTGCAGGTGTTTTAACACCTGTTTCTGTAGAACTGCGAGCATTTGCATGCAAGAGAACAGAGGCGTGCTGGAAAACCCTGTTCTAGTTCTTGCTCTTGCTTGGCATGATTGGTTTGCTTGGCTGAGGGAGCGAGCAGCTATGAGTGTGGAGAAGGAGGAGCACTGGCGGGGTCAGTTTTTCATTGAATATCTTTTGGCAGCAAGGACTGAAATTGGAGACTGCCCTAAGCAGTTGGGAAAAGAGCTGGGTGTGCTTTGACTGCCCTGGGCACTGGGGACATTCAAACCCCTGTGCTGTCAGGGTGCCTTGCTGCAGCCGGAGGTGGGAATGGCACCTCAGTGTCTGGGGAGCGCTAAACCCAGACCAACTGAGAGAGGCCTCACACCTTGTGTTTCAGGCTCTCATGCTACTAAAAAGCAGAGAGGCGAAGTCTTTTCTTCTGTGTCATTTCATCTCAGCCTGCTCAGATGTCCTCTAGGCCTTGGAGAAGGCTCTGGTACTGGTGTCACAGGGTTTTGCATCACTGGGCTAGAAACCTCTGCTTCAGAGAGTAGGGAAGCATCCTCCTCCAAGCTTTTGCTTGGGTTTAAAACCCTCGTTTAAAGACAGGTTCGAAAACATGAACTCTAGCACTGGAGATCTGCAAGGATAGGTGATGTCCTGGATGCGGCTTCAAGAAGCCCTGGCACCAGGCACAGCTTTGAGCTGTGACCTCTCCCTGCGGCTGGCTCCCAGGAGTGACTCCTGCGGGGGAGGCCAAGCTGGAAATCGTTGCACTGGCTGAATCTTTTGCACATCTGCAAGAGCTCTCTTTAAAACATGACTGCAGACAGTGCTGGGCAGTGAAATCAAGCAATAACCTGAGAGCTTTAGCCAAAATAATAACTAATAATAAATTCCTCTGTCACAGAGCCTTAGCTATGAAATAAATTGGATGCTCTTGAGAGGGTCTGATCTGATGCCCTAAAAAATTCCCAGTGGGGAGAAGCAAAGCTGGTGTTCCAATGGGAAGAACCTGAGCAGTGTAGCTGCAGGTTGCAATTTACCTGCTTGCCCTCGCCCGTCTGCCCCTGATACTGAAATCTGAGGCCTGATCCCCACCTTTCTTCAGCCCCGGTGTAAAGAAGACATCTGCCACTGCTGGCTCTGTCAGCTGCGGGTGCATAAACCTCCTCTAAGAAGCTTTAGCTGCTGTTAGAGCCTTGCATAAGCAGGTCCGATACTTAGCAAGGAAAGGCTTTTAAAATAGGGATGCAGAAGAGGGTGCTTGAGAACATCAGTCGATTTGTGTGACTGGAAGCTGCTGTCTCTGCGCTAGCGGCTGATACCTGTGCCAGATTGGCAGGCAAACAGTCATTAGTGAACGTTTCTGAGTAATTTCCTTTAGTTTTAGGTGAACTTCTGCAGAACCAGACAGATCACAGATCAGGGGCATTGGAGAGGGAGGGGCAGGCACAGGCGGGGAGGGGGGTGGTTTCACCATGCCCATAAATCACTGCTGCTGATGTTTTGCTTTGCTGGGCTTGGTTGCATGAGTTCATCCCGGTGGTGACAGCAGGCACGTGGTCACTGCTTCCAGTCCTTTTCCTCCTCAAACTGCATACTTGAGTTAAACTGCAGTTTTACGGGTCTGTCTTGTGCTTGAGAGAGGTGCCTGACCTGGAGCAGGGCAAACAGGTTGACAACAGGTTGACAAGTTCTGGTTGGCAAGTTCACCATGAGCCAACAATGTGCCCTTGTGGCCAGGAAGGCCAGTGGTGTCCTGGGGTGCATTAGGAAGAGTGTGGCCAGCAGATCATAAGATGTTATCCTCCCCCTCTACACTGCCCTAGTGAGGCCACACCTGGAGTAACAGTGTGCAGTTCTGGGCTCCCCAGTTCAAGAAAGACAAGGAACTACTGGAGAGAGTCCAACAGAGGGGTATGGAGATGATCAGAGGAGTGGAGTATCTCTCTTTTGGGGAAAGGCTGAGGGAGCTGGGTCTGTTTAGCCTGGAGAAGAGAAGACTGAGGGGGGATCTTATCAACACTTACAAATACCTTAGGGGCAGGTGTCAAGGGGATGGGGCAGACTCTTCTCAGTGGTGCCTAGTGACAGGACAAGGGGCAATGGGCACAAGCTGAAACATGGGAAGTTCCATCTCAATATGAGAAGAAATTTCTTTACTGTGAGGGTGCCAGAGCCCTGGCACAGGCTGCCCAGGGAGGGTGTGGAGTCTCCTTCTCTGGAGATATTCAAAACCCGCCTGGACGTGATCCTGTGCAGCGTGCTCTTGGTGACCCTGCTTTGGCAGGGGGTTGGACTAGATGATCTCCAGAGGTCCCCTTCCAACCCCAACCACTCTGTGATTCTGTGAATGCACCGGGGTGTTCCTTCAGTCTGGGGCTGCTCCAATTATCTGCAATGTGTGAGCCGTGGAGATGTGCGCCTGTGGATCCCTGCTAGGAGGCTTTCCCAGCCTCAGTTTCCCTGTGCTGGGGTGAGTGAGGGTCGTTGTCTTTGGCAAATTTCCAAGACGCACAGGGCTAATGTAATAAATGAAGCCTGGCTGTTAATTTGAGTGAAAGATGGACTAGACAAGCCAAGGTTCCTGCGTGCCAGGCGCTGTACAAGCCCAGGCTCTGTATGAACCCAGCCAGCAGTGGGCAGGGAGAGGAGTACAGCGGGTAGGCAGGGCCTTCCAGAGCGACCAGTGCTTCCAGGTGTCCCTGTTTCAGAGGATCTGATCTCAGGTGTCAGACCCAGACGCTCCCAGCAGCTCCCACTGTTGTCTTTGGAGCAGCGGCTGGAAAGTCAGGTCAGCTCATCTTTGTCCATCTCCCTGCTGCAGGCCGTGCTTGAAAAAGGTAATTAAACACCTCCACACTGCCAGCAAACGAAGCAATACTATGTCCATAATGTAAGAACAGAAAATTTGCAGCCATGAGCAGGAAACCATCACCGGGGAACTAATTAGCGAATTGTGTCTCAGCTTCACTGCTTGGCCTTCAAAGGGCAGCGTTAGCCCAGGGTGCAGGTAAGTCCCACGTGTGGTTTGCAGTTAAAAACCTTGTTATTTAAAATGCAAACAAGCCCTGGAATGAGCTGCACTATGTTGGAGCGAGTCCAGAGGAGGCTACAAAGATGCTCAGAGGGCTGGAGCCCCTCTGCTATGGAGACAGGCTGAGAGAGTTGGGGCTGTTCAGCCTGGAGAAAAGAAGGCTCCGGGGAGACCTTCTAGCACCTTCCAGTACCTGAAGGGGCTACAGGAAAGTTGGAGAGGGACTTTTTACAAGGGCATGGAGTGATAGGACGAGGGGGAATGGTTTTAAACTGGAAGAGGGAAGATTTAGATTAGATATTAGGAAGAAATTCTTTGCTGTGAGGGTGGTGAGACACTGGAACAGGTTGCCCAGAGAAGCTGTGGCTGCCCCCTCCCTGGCAGTGTTCAAGGCCAAGTTGGATGGGGCTGGGAGCAACCTGGTCTAGTGGAAGGTGTCCCTGCCCATGGCAGGGGGTTGGAACTAGATGGTCTTTAAGGTCCCTTCCATCCCAAACCATTCTGTGATTCTATGATAAATCTGTTCCAGTGGAGACCTCATCAGCGCTGAGTGCCTCACTCCTGCCATTGCAGAGGACAAGGGATGAGGACCAGTTTGGAGGAGTTGCATCCTGGAGCTCAGCCAGATGGATGCTGATGGTGACTGCTGTCGCCCTGCCTGGCGTCCCTGGACAGCTGAGCTGCTCATGCCCTTCTTAGCTCACAGCCCGTGTCGCTATGAGATGTACCCAGGTGGACACGTGTGTTCTTGTCCTGACTAATATGTGCATAATTTACAAAAAGGTGCTTTGTGCCCCTGTGTTTCAAGCAAACAAATAAAAAAGCTGGGATGTGTCTAAGGACCCACTTAATAAAAATTTTTAGGGTGGTCCTCACGCAAAGCAGCCCTTTGCCAGGCTTTACTGGTGTCTGTGCTGATTGCTGGCTGCTGGGCACTGCACCCATCAGCTGGTGGGTACCGAAAAACCGGTTGCTGTGACTTTGCCCAGCCCTTGATCACGCAGTGATCTTCAAACTCCTTCAAAGGGAACTGCAAAAATTAACTCAGAAAAGACTGTCTAGTGCCTCCCCCGCTTAAATTCACCCCCCAGGGCTATGCCCTTGGCACTGAGGAGCTGATGGGGGCTGAGCAGGGTGCACCCTTCAGCGACCAGCAGCCGCTTCCCAGAAGAGGGTGCTGTCAGGCAGAGAATAACAAGTTCCAGGAAGGTATTTTAGACACTGAAACCGTTTTATTTTTAACTCTTCTGGGTGTTTCAGTTGTGCTGCAGCCCTGGAGCTCCAGCACCGCATTGCTCTAACGCTCTTTGTTAATTCAATGGCTGAAAATGCTGTTGTAACCCGGAATTTAACGCAAGTGAGATCACAATCCTTAGAAATGTAGTTCATAGAAGTTCATCTTCAGGGGAGCACATAGCTGGGGTGTAGGAGTGAAGTATGGATCCTCCCCGCCAAGAGCTTATGGGGTTGGGGGGATCCATCTGGTTAAATGCAATTATTTACAGCATGGATGGTTGTAGCCTCCTGGGCAGTCTCCGTGATCAGCGGAGTCTAGGGCACTTAAGTCTCATCCTTAAGTGGTCATTGTGAACAGGCAATGTTTAGCTCGGCTGAAAGAGGGGGATGCCAGGGATGGAGCACAGCCAACGCCTGAAGGTAACAGGGATGGAGCACAGCCAACGCCTGAAGGTAACAGGGATGGGAGCACAGCCAGCTCCTGAAGGTAGTGGCATGCACCGTACCTCACCCGCGTGTTGCAAAAATCCCCCTTATGAAAAAAAAAAGGCAGAAGATGACGGGCTTGTCCTAACAAAGATGGGTCCGACAGCTGTACTTCGGAAATTCAGCTTAAACCTTTTTGATTCCTATCTTCGCTGTGACCTGCAATTCACCTTCTGTGCCAGATAGGCAGAGTTTAGTATTTATAAGCGGGGGCTACTGAACCTCAGTCTAACTCCGCGTCGCTCTGCCACGCTCATTTCCATGTTCCTATCATCTGAGCCGATCATGTAACACTCCGCTTTCTGCTGTAATCTGCAGCAATCTCCCCTGCAAGGGGGTGGGAGAACATTGCTCATTCATTTCATAAAGCTATGAAAAATGAAAAGCACTGTCAAAACCAATTGGTCTTTTTAAGTAATATCTCAGCTTGCGATGCCGGGGCTCTAGCTCTGGATTTAGACAGCATTTAGGGTCATGCCCACTTTTAGGAACTGTATGAAGAAGAGGAGTAGAAGAGAAAGGTTCCTTTTTTCTTCTAATACAAGAACCGGTGAATAATCAATAAAATTGGCAGGTGACAGCTTTGAAATAGCTACTGAGAGCAAAGATCACCGTGCACTTGTGCTGTTCTTCCTCTCTTTGCTTTGCGTCTTCTGGTGACCACTGTCTGGTCTGTGAAGACTTGGAGGTATGGAAAGAACCAGAGTGATAATCAGTTGTTTGCCCAGCAGTCAACACACACAAATCAACCCACACAAGCTAAATCCATCTATGCCAACCTTTAACCGATACAGTACTAAGAGCAGCGTTTAAGCCAACTGATCTGTAATTGGGTTAAACAGATGTTGCTTCAGACCAGGACTCTACGTCTTCATTAATAAATTGATGACAAATACAGCTGCGAGTCCAGAGGAGGGCGACCAAGCTGGTGAAGGGTCTGGAGGGTCTGACCTATGAATAACGGCTGAGAGAGCTGGGGTTGTTTAGCCTGGAGAAGAGGAGGCTCAGAGGTGACCTTATTGCAATCTACAACTACCTGAAGGGAGGTTGTAGTGAAGTGGGATTCGGCCTCTTCTCCCAGGCAACTAGCGATAGGACAAGAGGACACAGCCTCCAGCTTCGCCAGGGGAGGTTCAGGTTGGACATTAGGAAGAATTTCTTCTCAGCAAGGGTGATTAGACATTGGAAGGGGCTGCCCAGGGAGGTGATGGAGTCACCATCTCTGGATGTGTTTAAGAAAAGACTGGACATGGCACTTAGTGCCATGGTCTAGTTGACATGGTGGTGTCAGGGCAATGGTTGGACTCGATGATCCCAGAGGTCTCTTCCAACCTGATTGATTCTGTGATTCTGTGCTTTGCAGCAAGAAAAGCAAGAAACCCTCAGCACCTTTTCCCCCAAAACCCGAAGCAAAGAAACCTTGTCAGGGACTTTCCTTTTTGGTTTTCATTTCGGGAACAGAGCAAAGCTCTGCTCTTTCTTCAAGGGTTTCGTGTTAGTGAAAGGGGTATTTACATGAGACGTGTTGTTACAGTAACTGAACAGGAGCCCTAGAATAAGGATTCCTGATCGTAGAATCATGGAATGGGTTGGGTTGGAAGGGATCTTAAAGATCATCTAGTTCCAACCCCCCTGCCATGGGCAGGGACACCTTCCACTAGACCAGGTTGCTCCAAGCTCCATCCAACCTGGCCTTGAACACTTCCTCCCCCAGCTAAATAATTCCATATTTCTGAGCTTTGTTTTCCTCCAGTGTTAGGCCACAATAGCAGTAGTGTCTGGAAAGTACCTTTAGGGCTGGTTATACTGGTGGATATTTGCTACCCTCCCACTAACCCCAGCAGGTCCTGGCTGAGGCCACACACGGGTTCGCACTCATCTAACAGGCAATTCCCAATTGCATTGTTCTCAGAAGACATAAAAAATGAGCAGAGGTCTCATCCCTCTTTGCTAACTGCCCCCCCTCTGATCAGGAGCCCCTCAGTACTTTTCCAAATCCCACATCCCCATTTGCAAAAATATTATGATGAAAAGAAAAGCCCACGACTGAATTTTCTGCCTCTTGGGGGAAATCAGATATGAAATAATAAATATATATTATATCCTCCAGGCAAACCTCTGCTGGCCACTAATACCTACAGATTAATTGTACTAATCCAGTGTGATCAAGGGGAGATGGTTGGCTACTTGGCACTATTTTGGTCCCTCGCTTACGAAACTCCATCTCTGTGTTTGAAAGAAAGTCTTTACATAACTGTAATCACTCAGATAAGAAAAGGACTAAACTGTCCCAAAACATTTTATCTTCTGCACAGATGCTGCCTATGAATTTTGACTTGATTAAATAACACAGCAACATAATATTTTGTTCTGAATAACAAATGTCCTTCTGTAGGAGGGAAGGAGCAAGTCTGTTCTCTCGACCGGCTGTTTGGTGCAAACAGAAGTAAGGACTGATGGAGGTTGGAGAAGCCGGCAATTACTTATAGAATCATAGAATTGTTTTGGTTGGAAAGGACATTTAAGATCATTGAGTCCAACCACTACCCTGGCACTGTCAAGTCCATCTCTAAACCATGTCCCTCAGCACCACATCTGCACAGCTTTTAAATACCTCCAGGGATGGTGACTCCACCACTGCCCTGGGCAGCCTGTTCCAATGCTTGACAACCTTTTCAGTGAAGAAATTTTTCCTGATCTCCAATCTAAACCTCCCATGGCACAACTTGAGGCTGTCTCCTCTCGTCCTATCACTTGTTACCTGGGAGAAGAGACCAACACCCACCTCGCTACACCCTCCTTTCAGGTACTTGTAGAGAGCGATAAGGTCTCCCCTCAGCCTCCTTTTCTCCAGACTAAACACCCCCAGGTCCCTCAGCTGCTCCTCATCACACTTGTGCTCCAGACCCTTCACCAGCTTCGTTGCCCTTCTCTGGACTCTCTCCAGCACCTCAATGTCTTTCTTGTTGTGAGGGGCCCAAAACTGAACACAGTATTCGAGGTGTGGCCTCACCAGTGCTGAGTACAGAGGGATGATCCCTGCCCTAGTCCTGCTGGCCACACTAGTGCTGGTACAAAATTCACCTGGTTGGTGAGAGTTGCTTGGAAAATAGCTAAGGAACACTGGAAAGATACATCCCGTTGTGTCACCGAAGGGCCTGTGACACACGTCTGGCTCAGAGAGGTCCCCAAACATGTAGCCCTGGTGCCATCACAAGTGACAAAGTGAAATTAAGGTCTGGGGCAAACCACGGGAAGGGACCAGTAGTGCCTGAGGACTACCGTCCTAGCTGAGTGCACTAGGAAGGGATTTGTTAAATAAAAGTGGTTTGTATCTTTTCCACCGTGTCTACTTCCCACTTCTTAAAAAAGGGTCCTTTCACATCCCAGGAAGCACAGCATTGGGCTGACACGGAGAAGCGTGGTTTTAGGATGCTCAGGCTGCGAGGTGTGAACGCGAACAAGAGAGGTCTCGCTCTTGTTTCCTGCCCTGCTGCTCATTGCCCACCGATGAGCTGCTGTTTGCAAAACTAGGATCACCAGCAGACAGCAACGATCTGAGCAGGAGACAACCAGGATGCGCCAGAACCTTGGAGACAAGATTTCTCATCCATCACAGTTTTCACCTGTATTTTGCCTCTCTTTGTGACTCATTTTTGCAGACTGATTTACACCAAGATGAGTGAGGACCTGGCATGTACTTTTCAAAATGTTTATAGAGAGACTTGGAAAGTTAAGTTCCTTCTCAGCGATTCCTACAGCAAAACCTCAGTCTCACACAATCCCCCCTTCAGACCTGCCAGGGGAGGAAGAGTTGAATCAAGATGAGGATGCTGGTGTCCTGGTCCCAGGTGGACGCTTCCATCCCAAGCTCTCACCTCCCCCACCTCCATCCCTTTCGGGATGACCTGAATCCAACCTCACTGAAGCACAGCTTTTTTTTTAGTACAGCTTTTTATTAGAAAAATAGAGGCAAACCATCTGCAAATCAGAGGAAATGCAGAAAAAATCTAGGGGAAAGAGGTGAATCTCCTGTGCAGCGAAAGTACGCTGGTAGGTGGTATTAAAAAGAAGGACAATTGCAAAATGTAATTTATTTTGCTTTGTAAAAAGAAACGTAGGGAAGAACAGCAAATAACATTGGATCATATGTCAACATTTCAGTGGGTGTCCACAACTCCTGCTAGTTCCTCCGTCTCCTGCATGCCTACCTTCAGCCTACCGATAAATAAAAACAAAGTCATAAAAAATATACCTGGGAAATAATAGTCTCCCTCTGTATGGATTATACCACCCTTTCCACACCCCTTTCTGCACCAGCTCACTCTCTTGGGTGTCCACACGCAGCCTGCATGTTTGTAGGCAGAGCTTCATCAGCACGGCGCAGCGCAGTGACCAAATTGTTAAGGGATGGGACATTTTTGTGATGGAGGCATCTGCAGTGCTGACTCCATGCTCCAGCTATGTCTAATAGCCGCTGGCCATTGCAGCCTGCGTCCCTACAGCCCCTGCTCTTTTCCCGAATAGACCAGGTACTGTGGGCTGAAAACCCCATGAACCCACAGGGATGTCTCTGTCCGAGCCTGGCTCTCCTTTGCAGCCCATGGACACGTAGCCAGCAGAGTCAATGAAGTCCTGGAGTCTCATCCCAGAGTGGACATCTAAATAGGGCAGAAAAAAATCACTTTGTCCATCTCTCCATTTCTCTCCTTTGATTTTAAATGGGGATGACGGGCTCTGATATTTGCATCTGTGCCATGGAGACATGAATTCCGGTGAGATAAAGCCAGCCCCAGAGCATGGTGCACCTGCAACCACTGAGATAGGGAAAAATAAATATATTCTCAATCTGTTTTATTTTCTTACTTGACATTGGGACAATTTTCAAGTAAGAGACTTTGCTGGACTAAGAATTCATCTTCATTCAACCCACAGCAGTCAAACTTTTCTAGAAAGCCAATGGAAAACTGCCCAGCCACATCTCATAAACACAGAGCTGCTCCTGTTCCCCAAAGGAGGGTCCAGCTGGGCCGTGCTCATGCTTTACTGTTTGTCCTCCTGGGCCTTATTTGGAAGATGCTCAGGCAAAGCCTTTCCTTCTCATACCCGTGCTCCAGTAACATGGTCTGTTACTCATCACTCTCAGTCCCCCTGGTTGGAAGACCAGTCACCTAATCAGGGCGGAAGGTTTGCCATGCGATGTGTGTAGCCACTTCCCGATCATCCCCTACTCCAGCTTGTTTATGTGCAGCAGGATTATTAGCAAGACATAATGTGAGTTAAAGAAATCAGGATCAGGTCGAAAAGGGGAGCTGGGTAATTTATTCCTCACTGTCATTTAATTCCTGAGAGAAAATCCCCAAACAAGGGACAAGGCAGGGGCAACTGGTCAGCGAGGGCTGAGCCTACACGCCAGCTTGCTGCCTCTTTAGCTTGCAGAAACAGGGCAGAGCTGTGCAAAGATTACTGGAGCAAGAACATCTTGCAGAAGAAAAAAAAAAGCAAACTTGAAAGAATACAAAGCTTCCAGGAAACAGCAGTCTTCCACCATGGTCTGTTTCCCAGTGAATGATTTAATTCTCACTTTTCATGTAATAGTTTAGTGTACGGTTATCACGGTCTGTTATCATTCTACCTATTTAGGGCTGATGAATTTACCACCAGCGAAACAAATGCAGGAAAAAACAATCATCTGATTAAAACAACAAAAATGCTGAAGGAAATCTTCAAAGTCAAGCAGATCTACTGGGGGAAAAAAAGAAAAAAAGAATGAAACCAGTCCTTACTTTTGTGTAACTCTCCATTTGTTTCATCTAGTGATCACGCAGGGTTTGAAGATAGGCTGGTCCAGTTTTTGCAAGCTTATAGTGGTGTATCGAGCCTTCCTTCAGCTCCTGCCATCGCTTCATGGCATTGAATCTCTTTGCTGTAGTTAATGGCAGAATATTAATTTTAACGGACAGGACAGCAGGGGCTGCACGGGGGGATGGAGCGCTGGGCACACGCTGAATCCACAGTGGTGAGCGCTGCTAAAAGCATGGAGGGAAGGGGATGATTTCACACCGGCTAATTTTAACGGGCAGGTGCTCCAAAGGCACCTGCAGGGACTGCAAGGTAGCACTGCATGGACGTGGTGGTGTGCTTCACCTCCTTTGTGCAACCTCAAAGGCAAAACCTGGAGGTTAAGGAAGGAGCAGGAGGGTGGTGGGTGCTGCTCTGGGCATGGGGAGCACCTGGCAGGACTTGTCTACGGAGGCCTTGGGGCAGTCGGCACAGGGGAAGGGGCACTCGCCAGTGTGGATGTGGTGGTGGACTGCCAGCTGGGCCTTCTGGGCAAGGCCCTTCCCACACTCGCTGCAGGAGAAGGGCCGCTCGCCAATGGGGAGCCGCTGACAGGGGACAGCCGGGCTGTCCTCATCCTTGCCAGCTGCTTTGGCACTGGCATTGACATTGGCATTGGTATTGACACTGGCATTGGTGTTGACACTGGCATTGGTGTTGACGTTGACATTGATGTTGCTGTTGTCATTGGCATTGGTGTTGGCATCAACATAGGTGTTGGCATTGACATAGGTGTTGGCATTGCCGTTGGTGTTGGCATTGCTGTTGGTGTTGGCATCATTGTCAACATTGCCATTGGTGTTGGCACTGATGTCTTTGCCCCCTCCCTTGTCCCTGCCACGCTCACAGATGCGGCGGTGCTTGACCAAGGCGATCTTCTGGTGGAAGCCCTTTCCGCAGGTGGGGCAGGGGAAGGGCTGGTCACTGGTGTGGATGCGCCGGTGGACACCGAGTCGTGACGTGTCACCAAAGCGCTTTCCACAGTCGCTGCAGGGGTAGGGCCGCTTGCCCGTGTGGACGCGCTGGTGGGTGACCAGCTGGGTGTGCTGGGCAAAGTGCTTGTTGCACTGCCCACACCTGTAAGGCTTCTCCCCAGTGTGGGTCTGCTCATGCTTTGTCAGCTGCCGCCCGCTTGGTGAAGTCCTTGCCGCAAGCCTCGCAGCAGTGACCCCGGCTCTCAGGATGAGCCCGTTGGTGGTTGGCCAGGTTGCCCTTCTTGGTGAATGTCTTCACAGACTGCCTACAGGTGTGGGTACTACTGAGGGTGGTGAGGGACTGCTCACCCCCGCGGCACTGGGGGTCTCCTTCTCCCATGCATGGACATGGCGGTGGGCCGTGAGGCCAACTTTCTGGCTGAAGCACTTGCCACAGGTGGTGCAGGTGTGAGGGGCCTGCTGGGGATGGCAGCCCTGGTGGTGCCGCAGCATCTCCCTCTTGCTGCCAAAGTGGTCCCCACAGGCTTTGCAGATGTGGACATTGGGCCACTCATGGGTCCACTGATGCCAGGCGAGGTGGATCTTCTGCTGGAAGCACCGTCTACACACCAGACAGGGGTAAAGGTCCTCCCCAGTGTGAATCCTCTGGTGGGTCACCAGCACTGACTTCTTCTTGAACTCCTTCCCACAGATGCCGCAGCGGAAGATCATCTCCCCTGCCGGAGTGGATTCAGCCACAATGGCCCTGGTGGCGTCCTGCTGGGCCCCCTTGGTGCTGTAGACCCACTGGTGCTTCACAAAAGTGATCTTCTGGCGGAAGCTACAGCCGCACACCCCGTGCTTGAAGGGACGGTTGCCAGTGTGGATCTGGTGGTGGGCCACCAACTGCAACTTGTCCACAAAGCTCTCCTGTCAGCTGCTGCGCTGGTAGGGCTTCTCACCTGTGTGGATCCGGTGGTGCACGATGAGCTGAGACTTCTGGGTGAAGTTCTTCCCACAGTGTAGGCACTTGTATGGCCACTTGCCCATGTGGATCCTCTGGTGCTCTTTGAGTTGTGATTTGGTGATGAACCTCTTGCCATAGTCAGTGCAGGGGAAGGGTCTCTCACCCGTGTAAGTCCAGAGGTGCTTGGTGAGGTCCACCTTCATCTTGAAGCTCTTCCCACACTCAGTGAAGGCATGGGGCTTCTCCCTTCTCTCAGAATCACTCTGTGTGCTGTGCTTTCTATGGCCTTCCCCATTGGCCTCTCCTCCACCTCAGAGGGCTTCTTGGTCATGCAGCTCTCCAGCTCAGTCAGCATCTCCCTCCTTCTCACAGCCTTCAGCATCTATCTCACAGAATCACAGAATCACAGAATGTTCGGGATTGGAAGGGACCTCGAAAGATCATCTAGTCCAATCCCCCTGCCGGGGCAGGATCGCCTAGACCATATCACACAGGAACGCGTCCAGGCGGGTTTTGAGTGTCTCCAGAGAAGGAGACTCCACAACCTCTCTGGGCAGCCTGTTCCAGTGTTCAGTCACCCTTACCGTAAAGAAGTTTTTCCTCATATTTAAGTGGAACCTCCTGTGTTCCAGCTTGCACCCATTGCCCCTTGTCCTGAGAAGAGCCTGGCATCTCCTCCTTATGGGATTTCTGGTGGGCTGCCAGGATGCCCTTGTACATAAAACTGTCCAAAGACTGTCATACTTCTCCCAAGTATGGCTGAGAAGATTCTCTACCTCCAAGAGCTGGCTCCAAGAGCTGGCTCTCTACCTCCAAGAGCTCATCATGGCTGGCTGTTCCATCGCCCGGTTCTTCAGAAGTGGGGGCCTGGGTGGTGTTCACTAGGAGAGGCATCGCTGGGAGTCCTCCTGGCCGTGGCCACCAGCTTTCCTTGCCTGCCAGCACTGCTGGGAGGTAGAAACCATGGGAAAGTGCCAGCACTGGTTTGAGTTACTCTTCTTTAGATGAAAGCCTGTGTTTTCCTTCATGAGGGCTGAACCTGAGAAGAAACCAAGGCAGGTGTTATCGTCAAGGCCAATAGGGAAAAAAAAAACCAAACCAACAAACAAACCACTTTTGGTGTGGTAAACTGTCACGTGGAAAAGAAAATCATAAATAAATAAAATCATAAATAAAAGCCCAGCCAAGCTTAGTTAATTCTCGTAAAACCAAAGGCCAAGAGACTGTAAAATCTAGGAAGGGATTGAAGGGGGTTACTGGAACTGCCTGGCACAGGCTGGAGTTTCTTTGCATCTTCAGGTACTCAAGACAAGAAACTGGTGGTTTGGGAGGCTCCTCCTGCTGTGCTGATCTCTGAGAAGGAACCAATAATTTTCCTTCAGACAGGTGGTAAAGGCTGGTGGTCATAACCATCAGGGACCAACTCATGGTCGTCAGCATCTCTAGAAGTAAATCCTTCTCAGTGAGGGGCACACCCAGACCCATTTCTGGAGGATCCCATCCCTCAGCAGGTGCCCACTGATTTATCTAGAGATTTTTTTGTCATGTCCAACTCGGTGAGGGGACAGGGACATCTGGGTCACAGCTGCAGCCAGACAGGCTGGAAGCAGAAGTGAAACTCACACCAATGTCCTCACTTCCCTGTGCAGCACCAGGGCAGACACTGGAGCCTATGCAAGGCTGCTGGGGCTGGTGGCCAAGAAGATGTATGAATGGACAGAAAGGTCCTCCTGGTGTCCAGGAGGACAGCAAGGACTCGAAACCTTCCCCTATCCCCTTGCCCTGCAGCTGGGCTGCCGAAGGTCCAGCTTTGCCTTGGTGCCAGCTTCAATTTGCAGGTTGTCACACCTGACCCATGAAGGGTCCAGCCACAGCATCACCAGCATTATTGACCCAAGTGCATGAAAAGCCCAGGCTGAAGAAGAACCCCATTTGCGATAGACTTACTTTGTGGGAGAACCAGCACCAAACTGCCCCAGGAACTTATCTGGGGGAGCTCCTGGGAGGGGTCCCTGATGGTGTTCCATCTGATGGTGGTGCAGCCAGCCAAAACTCTCTCCTCCTCTGCTCTTTGACTCCCAAGTGCCCCAAAGTGATGAAGCATCCTACCCAGCCCCGCAGATGGCCCTGGTCCAGCCATCCCAGCAGGCACCCAGGGCATTTGCAGCACCTCTGCTCCTTTCTCACCAAGAGAACGGATGGGTGTTGGGTGACATGTTCTCTGGGAACTTTTCAGTTAGGTTTAGAAATTGAGGTTGCTTTTACTCTCTGTGGCAACCAACTTTTCTGAGCCCAGAGATGACTCTGGGGAAATTTTTCTCTCATGTGCTGGGCTGTTTTTCCCGGAGGTGGCTGCGTGTTAGCAGCTGCCTGAATTTCACTTGTGAAACACTTGAACAGGAGCAGCTCCTCACCTGTTGCTCTGCTCCTTTCACTGGGAATAACCCCCCACACCAGCACCCACACACAGACACAGGCATAGGCAGGCATAGCTCCTCCTTGCAAGGCAGAGGCTGGACCGATTAACCCCTTCCCACCCGTGCCTCCATCATTCCTGAGAGCACTTGTCGCACAGATGCCCCAAAAGCATCGTTTTTAGGCAGATTTTAAAGGACAGATGCCCCTTCCCATGTTGTGCTGCTGTTCCTGCTCCCTGTGTTTAGCCAAGCTGCCTGCTCCCACACCTAGCAGGACCAGCTGTACCTCTGACTCCACCGGTCACCTCCATCCAGGGGAGCGAGCCAGATCTCTCAGGCAGGATTCAGCCTGAGAAAGACAAGTGAGGCGATTTATCCCAGCCGGAGCAATTTGCTCCACCACAGCCAACCTTGACAAACACTCCAGCTTCACAGCAGTGACTCCAGCTTCCAGAGATGTCCTGCTGCTGCCCTGGGATGCTGCGGGACACATGCAGACACCACGGAGGAGTTGAGCATCCCGTCCTGGCCCCAGACATCCCAGCTCAGCCGGTTACTGACCTGTCTCCCATCTCCCTTAGCAGCACGCGGGTCTGGAAGTATCCAAGTGTCATTGGCCAAATTTTCTTATTTCTACCCACTTTGAGCTCTTCTTTGTCTTCCAGCTACTTCGTTCACATCTGCTGGTGCTGACTCACAGGAAGTCTGTGTCAGTGATGTAAAAACTACCGGGGGAGGAGAGACGGAGAAAGAGGAGCTGGGTCAGGGAGAGAAGGGGCTTGGGGGTAGGAAACAGCAGCCCTAAAACCTCTCAAGCATGAGTGGGGGGATCCCCAGCCTCCCTGCTGGTACCCCTGCTTGGCTGCCCAGCTCCTGGTCCCCACACAGGCGCTGCCTGGGCTGCAGGCTCCTGGGAGCTGTAGTCCTCCCTGGGGATGCTGCTCACCCCTTCGCTTTGGAGGATGCCTACGTTTGGTGGCTGGGGGTTGTTTTAGGGAAAGGCAGTGCCCACGCTGCAGCAGGCTGGAAATAGCTTTTGATTTACATTAGTTCTCTATTTTAATTGCTATTTTTAGGCAGCTACACTCTACTGCTTTGCATCAGAAATCCCCATTAGGTATCTCCGAGCCCTCACTGTGGATGCTTTCACTGTCTGCTTGTGTGGCTGACCCCCCCGTAGAGTTGTGCAAGCAAGGCAATCCACCCTACTCTCTTCTTCCATGACCTTTTTGTCTGTGGATCTCAAAACACTTTGCAAAAGGGAAATGCAGTGAGGTGAAGTGGAAGGGGACGTTTGGTGAGACAGCGGCAGAGCCCAGGTCTGCATCCTCTGCTAGATGCAGTGGAGGGGTCTCCACCCAGTGAGTCCAAGAAAGTTGTTTCCCCCATGTTGCTGTGAGTCTCCTTGTGAGTCCTGGACTGCCTGTTCCTGGGTGCTCTGCAGCAGTTAGCAGGCTGCCTGGATTAGGCTGTGGCTATAACCAGCAGCACTGGTGCCTACAGAAATCCACAGTAAATTCATGGTCCTGCCAGTCTGGGTCACATAGCAGGTCCTGGAGCATTTGGTGGCTGATGAACATGTACTAATTCAGGGTGATGGAAAACCCAAGCCATGTCTCTGAAACAGTGATGTTCCTGGGCGCCAGAGTACAATTTTCCTACCTTTCACATCTTTACCCAAAACTTTTAGCCTGAGTCAGAACTGGAGCCAGGGATGAGTTCCAGGGCACAGCTGGATGATGCCATCCTGAATGGGGTTTAGCTGTATGGATACAAGCCAACTTGGTGTCCTCAGGGCTGGAGAAGTGTCCTTGGTTCAGCCGAGTTACTCATACAGACACAGCCACTCTGCCTGGCTATTTATCACTAGCACCTTGCAGACAGCAGCTTGTGTACTACTGGTTAAAGTGTTGGGGGGACACAGTCTCAGAATTAGGACTTTTTAAAAAAATAGTAATTTTAAAAAAGATTAAAATAATTGTACTGTAAAAAAGGAGCTCAGCCTACATTGGTCAGTGCATATTTTGTGCTCCTTGTGTTCTCTGATTTCAACTATGTGCTCCCTGCTGTCACTTAGAAGCCAAACCAATGTCTCCTGGCATCATTATTCAGATGAAATAAGTCCACAACTGTTTCAAAGTATGGCATGGGGGAACAGAAGAGAAGGATGAGGATGTGCATCTGACATAGGTTGTTTGTGGGGTTTAATGTAGATCCAAAGTTTTGCCTCAGTTTCCCCATCTCTAAAATTGGGCTGAAATACTATAACTATTATTTCTGTCTTTTACAGGAATTTAGTATCCTCAGGAAAAAAAAAATGTTCTAATACCCTAGTTTTGAAACCTTGAAAAAAACAGCTCCAGTTTTCCTTCACTTTTTGGGTAGCAAGTTGGACCCTCTGCATCACCCCATGTCACACTCCTGGCTCACAAGTGGTTTGCCAAGTAATCACAAAAAGAAGTGACACTGACATTCTCTTTGGTTCTCTTTTCCCAGTTACAAAATAAAGGACAAAAACCAAGGAGAAAATAGATGTTTTTATGTTCTTTTTTTGTTTTGTTTGGGATTTTTATTTTAGTTAAGGAAGTGGGGTGACACAGGCAGATTAAAACACTTGGCTGGTTGAAGGGGAAGCCCCCGGCAAAGGAGAAGTGAAGTCTCCTGATATCTGTGACCTTATGCTGTTGCACCAGGTATGTTTCTTGTCCTCAGTGGGGGTGACATATGGTGACTTGGTTGACAAATTGTCCTGGTGAAGACCAGGTATGGAGACATCGTCTGCCCTAATGCACGTGGATGGGGAGCAGCAACTTCACGCTGCTGTTACACTCATTTAGCAGCGAGGAGGCTTTGAAAGTGGGGGTCCTGCTCCTTGCCACTATCTGTGCCTGTGCTCTCTTGGGACTGTGGGTGCCTGATGAGTCAATTTAGTTAGATGACTTGGGAAAGCACCTTGAAAAAAAAAAAAACAAAACCACCTTTAAGAGCTTTCCACTGTTGAAATATTTCAGTCTCTACTATCATGCTCTCAACAATTTATTTCAGTCTGTTATTTTCTTAAAATTATCTTTCCACGTAGATTTAATTGTGACAGTAGGAGTGGAATCCCAGAGCTGGCATGTCCTCTCTTCCCACAGAATCAATCAGGTTGGAAGAGACCTCTGGGATCATCGAGTCCAACCATTGCCCTGACACCACCATGTCAACTAGACCATGGCACTAAGTGCCATGTCCAGTCTTTTCTTAAACACATCCAGAGATGGTGACTCCACCACCTCCCTGGGCAGCCCCTTCCAATGTCTAATGACCCTTTCTGAAAAGAAATGCTTCCTAATGTCCAACCTGAACCTCCCCTTGCATAGCTTGAGGCTATGTCCTCTTGCCCTATCGCTAGTTGCCCGCGAGAAGAGGCCGACTCCCACTCTGCTACAACCTCCCTTCAGGTAGTTGTATTCAGACTGCACAGATGTATAACACTATAGTTACATGCCTGCTGTCCAAAATTCCCCTGCAGACTGGGGCTAAACCCTGGGAATTGTCTTGCTAAGGGCAGCAGAACACCTTTTCTCCTCAGACACAGCATCTGGCTGACCATGCTGGCATGACAGACCTTCACAGCCCTGTGCCGCTTTCCGTGCTGGCTGCTCAGCAATTAATTTCTGAAGAGCAAGTGGAGTGGAACTAAGCAATGTCAGGCTGTGCAGTAATGGCTGAGCTGCTCTGAGCCCCCAGGACCTGCAAGTAGTTTGGTGAGCAGAAAGGGGCTGCCTTGCGTTGAGCTAAGGTTGGATCAGGCTTATTTGGATGGGGATGTTAAAATGAAAAGTGCACTGTTATTTTCTTTGCTGCAGACTTTGTCCAGTATTTAACAAGAAAATCTTCAGGAGGTAAAAGAAGTCCTATTCTGACAGACAACTAATCACAGGGTGTCCTTGTTAATTCAGCCCTGGGAAACACAAGAGTAAAGCTTAGCATAAAGGAAAGCGAGAACACTCAAGGAGCAGTCGATGAGGATTGGGAAATACCCCATGGAAATGTTGCTGGCAATGTGCTCTCCTATCGATGAGAAATATTTCCAGGCATCAGAGAATCTCTCCCTTCCCTTTCTCCTTCCCTACTGACTCCCAGTGTCAGTGTAGCAAAGGACAGCGAGACAGTGAATGTCCCAGCTGCAGGGACAGCCCTCCAGCCCCGTTTGCCTTACCTTCACTGAGGTTTAGCTGGCTGAGGGCTTTTCAGGCAGACAAGGTCTTATTAGTGAAGGCAATCCAAGCCTATCTTCCACAGGAGTGCAGATATCCAGGACTGCCTCTTCCCCAGCTTTATCCATCCTCCATGGGACTGAAGTGCTGAGCCACAGGAAGCCCGTGTCAAAGGCTTGAAAAAACTACGCAGACAAAGAAGGATAGAAAGGGGCTCAAAGGGAGGCAGACAGTGCTGCAAGAATCAGGCTCCTAGACCATCTGGGCTAGGTGTGTCTGTTGTCCCTGAGAGCATCCCTCTTCCCCAGGACCATAAGACAGGGAAAGGGCTGGGAAAGCAAAGGATGAACCTCTGCAGGTCCTGCTTGGAACAGGAGCTCCCCGTGCTCTGACTCCCTGGGCTTTAATCGAGACAAGCAATAAGGAACATCTACAGGGTCTGGCGTGATTTCTACCATACACCACTTCATAAAGAGGAAAGTCTCAGAGAGATCAGCTGTGCCCAGCCTGTGCCTCTAAGATGCTGCTGCCTGCAGAGTGAGCAAAGGGATGCTGAGCTGTGACTCATTTTACCATCTTTCCTGTTACATCCATAGGGTGCATGTGTGTTTGTGTGTGCATTTGTGTTTGTGTGAGCTACCTGATTTTAGGTGGTCCATCCAAGGAAATTCAAGACAAGCTCCTTAGCTTCTGATCACACCTGAACCCTTAGCTGGGGACAGAGGCAAGCATGCACGGGGCTGGTTAGTGGGTTTTGTAATTAAAAATGAGCTTGTAGCAATGACCACCCATGGGCTCACGCTCAGGAAATGAGCTCTCCTGATTTATCTTTCCTTCCTGAAATTAAGCTCTTGTGCACAGATGCAGGCAGAGAGGCTCTTGGGAACACCATGGTATCTGTGTGCCCACACAGCCCCTCTCTCTCCTGCTGCCCCCCTCTGACAGCCCCACACGCCCTGTCTCTGTGTCTGGGAGCAGTGAGGGCTGGCTGCTCCCCTCGGGGTGGGGATCCATGGGGAACCTCGTGCAGGCAATGCCAATGGGGTGCAGTCTCTCAGGGGCTGGACACAGCAGGCAGAAGCTCCATTTGGGGCTGTTCAGGGCCATTGAGTCTTATTGATGCCCTCAGGACCCTGATGCTCAGCCTAGGAAAACAACAGCAGGCGATGATTTGAAGAGAGCAGAAAGAACCCAGGAAAGTGCAGGAACACCCACAAGCTCATTCCTCCCTCGCCATGAGCAGCAAATGGAGTCATCAACTGCATCACCCAGCATGGGGCTTTATTGTAGCCTGAACTCATTGATAATAAATTAACTTAATACAAACAGGAAAAACTGTAAGATTTGATCTGTATCTAACACCCTCCTGCAGGGAAGCCCAGGTTCTGGTGGTGTTTCCCAGGCTCTGTGTCTCTCCTTCATGTTATTAGATCTGATGCACAACTCATTTTTGCCATCCAATCAGAGACTTGACAGTCACCTCTTCCATACTTCATATTCCCCTCCTCTTCTCTCTACCCCAAGCTAGTTAAAGTTATTATAAGTTAACTCGATCTAAGTAACACATTCTTTGTCACAAGGTTTTTTCTGCTTCTTTGCCTGTCCACTCTGACGGGGAAGTTTTGGGCCCTGCAATACTGTCTGGATAAGGTGTGCCCTTGACTACACGCAGTGCACTGCAGCAAAAAGGCTCTGGTAATCTCTGCCTGAGCGCCCCAGGCCAACACTTCGAGCAGTGACTAGGAATAACTGTTGTTCAGGGCTGCTTAACTTGTAGATCAACATTTAGTTTCCTCTCTTAAGTCCTTTCTCCCCAAAGTGAGCTCACATCAGTGCTGTTCCCAGCTCTGCTGCAGGGACTGGTTTTCTGCTCTGCAGACATGTCTAAGGGGGAGTGAACTTCAGCAGAGGTACAATGACGGCTTATTCTTGCATGACTTCAAAACCCCGTTACTCTCCTAGCAGAAGTTGTCCTTTCCTAGCAGAAGTTGTCCTCTATGTTCAGACCCTCACTCTTCAATCTGTTTTGCTCCTCAGAGGCCAACACACATGTAGAAATGAGAACAACCTGTATCTTAGTCCACTTGCAAAGCACCTTATCCTATTTTTCAGGTGATGAAAAAAGAGAAAATCTTGTGACTTGGTAGGGAAGGATCTCCAGATCTCTGCTACCTACTTCTGCCTTCGGTTTGTGGTGACTTGGAGGAGGTCAGTGTCTTTGAAACAGCAGCTCCTCAGGGAAGAGATCAGGCAGAAGCAGAAGAGACAGAAATCAGCTTGAGGGGTGCAAAAAAAGAGTGAACAGCAGGGCTCTGCAATGTCCCCTGTGGGGCATCAGTCCTTTTACAAAGGATAGCGATGGGCTGTAATCACCTCCTGTGCAATCAGCAGAGAGCCACGGGCCAGCACTGCCCACGTCACCCACTCATTGCAGGGGCTGCTCTTGTTTTCAGGCTAACACTGACCCTGGAAAAGGAGATCACAGATTTTTCTATGACCTCGTTCAGAAAATCTGCGGGTGGGTACTAGGCAGAAAATTCAGTCCTTTGATACAGATCTCTCACCTTTGCTTTGTTCCAGCACAAGAAATAACTTTCAAGGGAGGAATTGTGCTTTGTGTCAGAAGATGGTGGCAGTGGCTTCAAACATGCCTTGGCCACAAGCAGTTCAGCTTGATAACCTGGTCCCATGTGGTGCTAACTGGTTGCATCACTTCGGTCCTGGATGGGATGAGAGGTAGCTAAGGTGGTGGTGGTGAGTAAATACTCATTCCCCATGGAGGCTGCTAGTTGAAAGTGAACAGATAAAGTATGTATAGAAGTATCTGAAGCTGAATGTCCTGTTGCTCATCCAGTTTTCACCCTGGTCTTTTTCCTCTCCTCACTTCACATCTGTGGGGACACCAGGCTCCCTGCAGCCTGAGATTCTCAAAGAAGTTCTCATGGGAACTATCATGTTCTCAAAGGGCAAGTAAACATCCGTGGGCACTTATGTTGGAGCAGATGTTTGCTCCAGCCCCAAAGACCATCACATTCCCACCATACCAGAACATGCTGAGCACCAATCAACTCTGCACATCCCATTGAAGCATGAAATACGCACTCTTGTGCAAGTACTCCCCAACACAGCCTGTCTCCATCTCTCCTCCAGACAGGCCATGCTGAGTGCTGGAGACAGAACTGATGCTGAGATGATACACACAGATAGCCAATGAGTCAACAAGGTGATCAAAATAAGTCCCACAACCAAATTCCTCCTGAAATCCACAGAAACAATGTACATGGCTGGAAATAGGACAGCAATCAAGACAACCCTTACCTGACCCACTGTGCAAGACCAGAAGATTTCTTTTTAAAAGTCATTAGAACTTGGATCTCTCTTCATTAATGTAACATTTACTTTGATTTAACTCTATTGGTTTCAGCTTGATCACACCGAATTTACTGTATAGTCCTGAAGGCAAAATCAGACTTTGTGGGCAGCCTTTTCACTTGGTGACTGAGGCTGCTCAGTGAATGCTTACAGATGTGGTTTTCTGCATGAAATCTGTGCAGTGGAGAATGGGGCAATGACTTGGATTTTAAGCATTTTATTGTTATCTGGGAGCCCTTTTAATGGGTTTAGGGAGGAAAAGGTGAAAGCTAATTTGCTACTGTGATGATTTCGCTTTGTTCAATCCCCAGATAAATCCATTTTTTCTCATGGAGCTGGGATTATTCCATGGTCCTTGATCCACACCCAACACAACCATCAGCAGCAAATACCAGAGCTGGCAGCCTAAACTATCTGCAAGGCATATCTTTGGAGGTGTCCTTGAGGAACTCATGGTGTAATGTCCCAGGCAGATACTGGTGGTACCCAAGGAAGACTCCCTTTGAACTTTGAGCATTGTGCTTTCACAGGTGGGACACTGAGGGTGGAGTTTAGCTCATGGATGAAAACACCCATACTTAGGACATTGTTTTGGTGTCTCACACCATGGTGTCTGGTGTCATTTGAGATGCCCTAAGATGCCCTTCCTGGCCTCCAGTTGCTCATCCAGAAGGGTCAAGGCCTCCCATAAGGCCTATGTCCTTCTAGCCCTGTGCAGACACCTTAGGGCACTTCACACAGCACCTATGTGTGGGTCACTGACTGGAGCCTTGGGATCAGTATGTTGTGGACTGAGCTCTCAGCATAGTCAGTGGAGAGCTGGTCAACACAGTCAGCAGAGCTCGGAGAGCTCTTCACCAACTACATCCGTTTGGTTACCACTGGTATCCATCTTGCTCTGGCACTGTGGATAGAATGTAGTGTAGCTTATGAGAAAAAAAAAAAAACAGAAAAGAGGCTCACTTTGTTTCCTTTTTCCTTTAAATACTTACTTTATTGAGCCGATATTACAAACCATCAGCCCTGATCTTCCCCAGAAGCTAGGACACCCACACTGGCCATGGTCAACAGTCGAAGATCCAGCGATGTCTAGGAAAGATACCGACATTGTCTCACCACCGACATTGTCTCAGCGCCCTGTCTATGTGCAGGGACACAGTAATACAACTGGCAAACCTCTCATACCAGTTCCTCTTCCTGGTAAAAATCTCTACAGCCCTACACTAAGCTAACGAAAAGGAAATAAATGCCAGCCATCTGGTGATTATTTTCTCTCCACTGAAGGGTTCTGCTGTAGCTCTGCCCCTCAGCAAGCCTAACAGAGGCTGTTTCGCTTTGCTAGTTTGGCTCAGCCATATTCTTCCCAAGGAACACAATTTCCCAGTTCTGCAGTGAAGTATCTGCCCACCATATGGCCCAGACCCATTTTTCTAACAAGGGTGTTCCTTATTCTCCCCTAGAACATCCTAAAATTGTTGGTTTCCCCTGTATGTCTGCCTTTTCTGTCCCAGAAATGAATCTTCACCAGATCAGAGGGATTTGAGGGGAAGCTTCATATCAACGAGTTTGGCTACAGTTTATAGGTGAGGGGACTGAGGTAGTCTCCTTCAGAGGCTGTCAGAGCTTGCTTTGCTGTTTGAAATCATGTCCTGTGCCTGTCTATATCAACGACTGAGAGAGTCTAAACACAAAACTCTGTGCTTTTGGAGTTTGGCAGCTGTACTCAGTGTTGTGCTTGAATCACCGCAACAAAGCACCTCAACACAATGGTGTCCAAGTAGCTGGTAAAGACAAAGAACAAGAACAGTTTATCCTGTTCCTTTCCTTCTCTCCATGCCTCAGTTTCCCTGCTAGAGAGGCAGCTGCTCCAGAGTAGGCAGTGCAGACAACCAGCAGCTTGGGTCTAAAGCATTACAGCAGGTAGTTGCCCAAAGTCATGCTGCATGACTTTCAGATGCCTCCAAGAGGATGCCATCTGCAACATGTCCTGGGAGACGGAAGTGGTGTGTGGCTTGGGGATGTGGAGGAGGCTTCTTTTCCTGCACAAAGCCAGAGAGGTAGAGCTACTATTTCACCATGGAACATTTTTCCACTTGCCTCTTGGACTCTACATGTTACAGCAACACAACAAACCCTAATATGTGTCTTTGCTCTGCAGTGCCCAGGTGGCCATGTAGCAGTGCTGCAGAGAAATCTTGGGGAGTGGCTCAGGGCATTGTGGATTCCCTCCACATCTCCACTTCACCAGGGACTTTCAAGACACAAAGATCCATCCGACTAGGCAATACTCAAACAAAATCATTAGAAGTGAGTATTAAATGCTGCTGAACCATCTGCGCTTTTGAGTAGCTGCACAATCTCCTTTACACCAGGGAGAGGAAGGGAAAACATCCCAACAGGGAATTAGTTTCCAGTTCTCCAGTCCATAAAGTCTGAACACTGTTTCAACTATTCTTGCCACTTGGTTCAAATTCCCTAGATCATACTTAATAAAGTCAATATCCTAACAAGAGCTTCACAGTAACAAGTAGGGAAGCACGTGGCTGAGAACCAGCACCAGTGTCGCTCAAGGTGGTGAAGCCACTGATGCCTCTGGGACTTGTGGTGGCAAAGCCACCTGCTCATCAGAGATGTAAAACAGTGCTAAGAAAAGCCCTTCTCATTTACATCCATGAAGTGGGGCTGTGGGGGCACAAACTAGAATACAATCTGCTGGCCTCTGGGCTAGCTTTGGGAAAACAGTCATTGATTTTGCAGAACTTACTTTTAGGGACGTGGCTTAAGCCAATCTGGGAGCCTGGTTTGGGGGATTCAAGGCTTAAAACCTTGGTATTTTCTCCCAAATCTGTACCGTTCAGTTGACTAGGGTCCATCAGCCCAGCAGGATCAAGGTGAGGATCAGAGCTACATGAGGGAGAAGAGAGTTGGCCCTTGCTTTAAACCCTTGCCTAGATGGGAAAGGTTCCCTTCGGCTATCTCAGAAACACAGTAATGTAATAAAAATAAATCTTGCCTGATCCTCCTGGCTATATATTGCCCACACAAGACAATTTTGTCATCCACAACTTTGGCAGCCTTTAGAGGCACAAGTATACCACTACAAAGGACATCAAGCTCTTATCCCTCCATCGCCAAGTGCTCTGAAGAGGCTTGGCTCTCCAGCCCCATCCCACAGCTGTGAGCGAGTGATACCCCCATGGCTGTCCTCAGAAAAGCTGCAGAGGATTGGTTTCCAGTGGTGCTCTGCCCCCTTGATCTCACTGTCCCCTCAGGTTGACCTCCCCACCCCCAGATACTGCATACATAAGGCAAGCAGAGTTTGTCTCCATCCCTCTCGATTCCCAAAGGACTTTCCCCCAGAAGCAGGCACCACACCCACTCAGCTCTCCTCTTTGCTCTTCATGGGGACCAGTGCTCTCTGTTCAGTGTGGTGGAGTCCACTGCCAGTCCTTGCGACCTCCCCCCATTTTGTACAGGGAACAGTTCCTTCCCGTGTGTGGATTTTCTGGTGCCTCCTCAGGTACTTCTTTAGCCGGTAGCGCTTCCCACAGACGCCACACTTGTAGGCTCCACCTCGCGAGTGGAGCAGCTGGTGTTTAATAAGGTGGCGCTTATTGGGGAAGCATTTCCCACACTTGGTGCATTTGCAAGGGCCCATGCGGACATGGATTGTTTGATGACGGAAGAGGTTGGCCTTCTGGTTGAAGGTCTTCTCGCACTCAGGGCACTGGTAGGGCTCTTCCTTGGTGTGAATCCTCTGATGCCGAACCAGATTTGACCGCTGGGTGAAGCTCTTCCCGCACTCGGTGCATTTGAAGGGCTCGCTCATGTGGACTCGCTGGTGGCGGATCAGCTTGCGGTTCATACGGAAGCTCTCCCCGCACTCGCTGCACTTGTACGGCCCCTCGCTCGTATGAATCTTCCTGTGTCTGGTCAGGTTTGATTTCTGATTGAAACTCTTCCCGCACTCGGGACACGGGAATATTCGTTCACCCTTGGGAGCTACTTTTGCTGAGGGATTTTTTTTGGATGTGGATTTCTCTTGGTTCACCAGCATCTCCTCTTTGATGGGCTGATAGCATTTCTTCTGCTTCCTCTTTGGGCTCTGGCTCTCTTGGTGGTTGGCCTCCACACCAGGTTCCTCTTTAATCTGGATCCTCTGGATAGCACTGAGGCTTGGCTTCTGCCCATAATGCATCCCAAACTCAGTGCTTTCCTGTGGTTCTTCCTTCACATGGAGCACCGGGTTACCGGCTATGGGGACTTCCCATTCATGGTGGCCATCAACATCTTCTTCCTTTTTAAGCTGTCTCCCCTGTAAAGTCATCAGTGGGATCTTTGGATTAAAGAGCTTTCTATAGTCAAGGTTTTCTGGTGGCTCTTCCTTGATGTAAAGTTTCTGGCAGGCTATTGCAGTAATATTTTCTGTGTCATCAGTGTGTTGTTCTGGTTCCTCCTTTATCTGGATTTTCAAAGGAGGGATTTTTGGATTATATGGGCTTCTAGGTATGATACACCCTTGGACTACATCTTCTTCATGGAACATATTTTCCAACATACTTTTCTCCGACCTGAAGGCAAAATCGGGCTCCTCTTTAATCTGGATGACCTGGAGAGACACACCATTAACGTGTCCGTCAAGCGGCTTTTGCTTAAAGTGGTTCCTTTGGTGGACGTTGAAATACGTCTTGGTGCTCAAGCTCTTCCCACACTCAGTACAAATGAAAGGCCCCCCGCGGAGGTGTATCTTCTGGTGGGCCAGCAGCGTGGCACTTTGTCCAAAGCACCTACTGCAGTCAGGGCATTTGAAGGGCTTATCCCTTTTGTGGATCTCCTTGTGGGCAGTGAGGGTCCCCTTCTTCACAAAGCTCTTCCCGCACTCAGTGCAAGCAAATGGCCTCTTCTCCCTGTGGGTCCGCATGTGGATGTTGAAGTAGATCTTTGTGCTCAGGCTCTTGCCACAGTGGGCACAGGGGTAGGGACCACCCTTGGCATGTGTCTTCTGGTGGGCAGCCAGGCATATCTCCAGGCGGAAGCAGCGCCCGCACTCCCCGCAGCAGAAGGGCCTCTCTCCTGTGTGAATGCTCTGGTGGGTTGTGAGGTGGCCCCGGGTGGTAAAGCGCCTCCCACACTCCTTGCAAGTGAAGAGCTCCTCTGCTGTGTGGATTCGCTGGTGTCTCTTCAGGTTTCCCTTCTTGCTGAAGGATTTGCCACACTCCTGACACGGGTGCATCTTTAGCACCATGTGCTTAACCAAGTCCTTCATGGCAGCAGCGCCCTGCACCCAGCGGTGCGTGATGAGGCTGCCAAGCAGCCAACAGGTACAAAAAAGACACAATATTATGGAGATGGACTCTCTGGGAGGAAGCAAAAACCATCAGGACACACACATCAAAGTGTAGTTTAATGGACGCATTTTATTCCCCACAAGGGAAACGATGCTGCTGCTGTGTGACAGCTCTGGGCCAACAAGGAGCGTGTGGTCTTCCTCATTCCTCTACCTCCTTCCACCTCAGTTTGCAGACGCAATGTTTGTAACTCCATCTCCTGCCTCCTCTGATCTTCCGAAGAGGCTTCCCTGGCATTCCTGGAGACTTGGATTGCTGGACTGAAAACATAAAGGGAAACTAATTAAGTCATTATTTCTTCTCCACCTGCTGTGTTCTCTATGTAAACACTTGGCTGCACCAGGGGAGACTGAACCTGAGACCTTTGAAGCCACAGACTCATCTGGACTCCAGCAGAGAGAGCAGGAACCGGCTAATTTCCCTGGTGATGGGGGGATCTGTGATGCACTTGCTGTTGCAATGACACTGAGGTTTCAGCTCTACTATTGCTGCACTAGTGATTTACTCTCAGAATAGTCCTCTGTCCTTTGACCAAGAAGATTTATAAGTAAATAAGTTAACTAATTGATGCACTTTGCAGTAATTGTTACAATTACACCCATTTTTGATGAGTGACTGTGCAGCAACCAAAATCTCCCAAACGTAGAAGAAAACCAAACTTGGCACCACTTGCCAAACTGGGGTGCTCTGATTTGTACAGGCAGACTTCCATGCACAGGGGAAGACACGTCACTGGTGTCCTCAGTGGGCAGCTGGATAAGTGAGACATGGAAACCTTAAGTGACTTTGTCCTTTTCAAGAGGGTTCAACTGACAGTAGAGTCTGGGTCCTATGAATTTCCACTAGGAGAAAAAAAAAATCAGGGCCAAAAGAGATGTAAGCAACAACTCCTATCAAGACTTGGAATTGCAGGAGGGAAAAGAGCCAGAAAGACTGAGGGGAGGCAGACAGTGGTGCTGGAGATGACTGTCAACAAGAGTATACGTGGCTGGGCAGGCTTGTACTGATGGTACTGATGGCTGAAGGTGAGGCTGCCAAAATCAGGAGTTACGGGGCAGGCTGTCAGCAAGGACATGGGTTGTCAGTAAAATCACAGAGTCACAGAATCAATCAGGTTGGAAGAGACCTCTGGGATCATCGAGTCCAACCATTGCCCTGACACCACCATGTCAATCAGACCATGGCACTAAGTGCCATGTCCAGTCTTTTCCTAAACACATCCAGAGATGGTGACTCCACCACCTCCCTGGGCAGCCCCTTCCAATGTCTAATGACCCTTTCTGAAAAGAAATGCTTCCTAATGTCCAACCTGAACCTCACCTGGCGAAGCTTGAGGCTGTGTCCTCTTGTCCTATCACTAGTTGCCTGGGAGAAGAGGCCGACTCCCACTCCACTACAACCTCCCTTCAGGTAGTTGTAGACTGCAATAAGGTCACCTCTGAGCCTCCTTTTCTCCAAACCTTTCCCTGGAGGTCTGGATCACTAGGAAGGCTGTGGCTGAGGAGATGAGTCCCTGGAGAGCCTGCCACCGAGGTGTAGGGAACTGGGGAGGGGGGATGCCATGGATCAGCAGACAAGTGATGGGAGATTCAGAGTATAAAGGTCCAAGCACAACTGCGATGCAGAGTTTGCAGCTACACACTCCTCAGAGGAGAAAGGTCAGAGCAGCAAATGAAGTGGGCAGCCATTCCAGATTTCAGAGGACAGTTATAACGGGGAAGGTTACTTCAGATTTAGCCACACCACTTATGTGTCCCCTTCAGCTAACCCATCTGGATCCCCACTGATGCCGGTAAGAGCCACTACTGAAGCACAACGGTGCTCCTGTCCAAGCTGAATTCTCCATGATGGTATAGAGGAACCACAGGACAACAAAAACAAAAATAAAAACCAAAAACCAACTACCTGCAAACTTATACTGAGCCAGGAGAGGCAAAACACACACTTGGAGCAGGATCTGGGTCTAGTGTTTGCTAGTGGAGGGAGACCCCGGGGGTCCATACCCCCTCCCTAGGTGAGGGAGCAGCTATGTGACATCCACAACGGGTTTTAATTCAGCAGACAAAGCCTCAGCATCGGCCAGGCTGGAAAGAGGACTCAAAAAAGTTCATTAGTGTATTTTTACCGAGGAAGGTCATCAACCCCCTGAGTGGGTAGTGGATTTAGCCTCCCAGCACCAAGGACCGTCCTGTCACATCTGTCTGATGCTGAGGGACGTGCTCAGCCACAGGTGGAGTGGGTGCCGAGCTCGCTGCGGTGTCCGCGGCCTCTCTCCTCTCCATGGATGCTCGTGCCAGTCCCTTAGAGGAAACATCTCACCGGCAGCAGCGTTTCAATTGCTTCTGGATTTTGCCAAAAAAGCAACAAATCCCTGAATTCAGATCAGGGTAAAAGAAGAAATCCCTGCCTACTTTCTTCCTTTTAGTATCCAGATCCTACAGATCCAAATCCTGCCTCTACTTCCAGCTCCACAATCCCCCGGGCTCAGGGTTTGAATCAAAGGCAGAATGACATCCCAGGGAGTTGCTTTGTCTTTTCTTTGGGCTACCTGGACAAATCAAGGGCAGTTGTCCAAAAGCATCTTACCTGAGCGGGCCATCAGCCTCTGGCTGGCATTTCTCTCCTCCAGGGCAGTCTCGGTGGCACAACAGTGTTTGCGACTTGGCTGCAAGTTGTGTTGCA